>NW_024067756.1:435000-740287 GCF_009389715.1 Phoenix dactylifera
GGCAGCACGGGGGGCTCTTTCTCTTTTCTCTTGGAGGACTCCTCTTTCTCTTTTCTCCTTGGAAGTTTGCATGCATGGCTCTGCGTGGCTAAAGCTTTTATTGGTCTAAGGAAACAGAAGCCTCGGAATCAATAAAACTGTGAGATCTGAATTTGTTTTCATTGTTCAATCATGCTTTAATGTCGAATGTCCTTCTGTGCATATTTTCATGATTGTTTTCGTTTAATTACTAGGAGGCCTACTAGTTTATTATTCATTGCAATCTACTGCTAGGTTAGATATCAAATCCGTAATTGTTTGATCCCTCTAATCTATGAAGCAACTAAGATCTAATAATTTGTTGCGTCAGAAATTTTCAGATCTTAGGAAGAATACTCGGCTAAATCAAATGCAACTGCTTGTGTTTGTGTTGTTTAGCTTCATCGATCTCTCTAATTCTTAAGGCTGCTACTAGATTAAACCTTTAGCGCTTGTCTTGGGTTGTTTAGTAGTCAGGGTTAATTAGATCGCTTGTTTTTAATTAACTACAACTAAGAAGAGATAGGAAAATATTTCTATCGGTGGACATTCAAAGTGCAAATTGATATCTTTGCATCAATGATTAGTTGTAAAATTCCGATGGTGAATGTTGACTTAGACCAAGATTTGTTCTTTTGATTGATTTCAATACTTAAATCTGAATTCTTCTTTAGTTGTTTTATTATTTTCGTTATACTCAAACCCCCCCTCCGTCCTTGTTCAAGTTGCATAAACCTAGGCTAGATACTCTCCGTGGGAACGATCCTTACTCGCACTACTACATATATATTTTTAGGAGTATATGTTTTATTTTTGGTTGCTTGCAACAGCACACCACTTTCCTCTGGAGAAATTGGCAAGTTTGTACATAGAGCAAATTGTGAGGTTGCATGGGATTCTAGTTTCAATTATGTCTGACAGAAATACTAGATTTGTGTCACAGTTTTGGAAGAGCCTTCATAAAGCCCTTGGTACAAGACTGGATTTCAGTACAGCTTTTCATCCACAAACTGATGGACAGTTAGAGCGCACTATTCAGATCTTGGAGGATATATTAAGGGCTTGTGTCATTGATTTGGGTGGTGCTTGGGATAGTCATTTGTCGCTGGTTGAGTTTGCCTACAACAATAGTTATCAGGCTAGTATTCATATGGCTCTTTTTGAGGCATTGTATAGTAAAAAATGCCGATCTCCAATTTGTTGGGATGATATGGGAGAAAGAAAAGTATTGGGTCCAGAGATTGTACAGCAAACTGTGAATAAGATACATGTGATCAGAGAACGGCTCCTTATAGCTCAGAGTAGACAAAAGAGTTATGCTGACAATAGGAGAAGAGAACTGAAGTTTCAGGTTGGTGATCATGCTTTCTTGAAAGTATCTCCTACTAAAGGTGTGATGAGGTTCGGGGTTCGTGGCAAATTGAGCCCTAGGTATGATGGCCCATTCGAGATCCTGAACAGAGCTGGAGAAGTGGCATACCGTTTGGCTCTACCACCAGCTTTATCAGGTGTACACAATGTATTCCATGTTTCAATGCTGAGAAAATATACTCCGGACCCGAACCATGTGGTAGATTTTGAGCCTATACGTCTGCATGAGGACCTGACTTATGAAGAGTACCCGGTACGGATTGTGGATAGAAAGAATCAAGTATTGCAACGTCGGACCATTTCTTATGTAAAGGTGCAATGGAGCAACCACTCAGAAAGAGAGGCCACTTGGGAGCTCGAGGAAGAAATAAAAGCCAAACACCCTCAACTCTTTGGTATTCCAGGTACATTAATTTCGCGGACGAAATTTTTTTTAGGAGGGGAGAATGTGAGAACCCAGAAAAAAAAAGGAATGGACGGGCCGGCCCGAAAAGACCGGGCCCATCCATCTATTACGATCATGCCCTAGGCACGATCGTGGAAGAGGAAAGATTGCAGGGGGCGAGGGCGGCGTTAGAGGGGATCACCGGGGAGGACCGAGTGCCGGAGAGGAGACCGAGCGCCGAGATCTGGCCGGCCGCGGGGGAAGCCCTAAAGCCCCTTTTTTTGGGAGAAGACCCTCCACAAATCGGGTGATTTTAATCTAGATTGCTCACGGACTTCCTCCTCTGATTTTCCGCCGAAAAGGTCGCCGGAACACCCAACGGACGGAGGTAAGCGGGGCACATTCCCTTTGCATTTCATTTGCTAGATTTTTCGGGTGGTGTCGATGGGGTTTTTGGTCAGTGAATCATCGGAGAAGAGCTCGAAATAGGGTACCCCTATTTCGGCCTCTCTCTTCCAGATCTCGCCGCCGGCGGCCTCCGGGTTGGCCAGGATTCATGGCGGTGGGGTTGGTTGGGTTTGTGTGAGGGTCGAAGAGGGATTTTCTAGAGTTTATTGAAGAAAGGGAGTGATGGATCCGAGGTCTTCTTCCTCATGACTCCATCTTCTCCTTCCTTTTCCCCTTTCCTCTCGTCGGTTGGCCACCGGCGGCGACAACGACGGCGGTCGTGGGCCATCGTGGCTGCCGTCGGGTGGGGGGAGCCGAACTGCCGTTATGCTGGTCTTCGGTTGATGTTGGAAGAGGGGAAGGGTGATCATGTCGGTTCTTGGGGAAGAAGAAGAAGAAGAAATCTCTTCTTCCCTTCCTCGGGGTTCTACCGGTTCTTGGGAGAAGAAGAGGAAGAGACCACTTCTTCTCTTCCTCCTTGGACGGCCACTATCGCCGGCGACTGCAACAGTGGCGGCCGGCGATGGTTCGGCCAGTGGTGGCCGAGGTGTGTTGGGTTGGGGAAGGTAAAGGCACAACCACCATGGCTGCTACCTTGGACTAAGAGGTGGAGGATGGGAGACATATTCCCATCCGTGAAGAGAGAAGGGTCTTCTCCCCTTCTCTCTCGTCCACCCCTACTTTGGGTCTCTTCATCGGGACCGACCATCATCGCCGGCATGGCGGCGGCCATGGCTGGTGACGACATAGGCCGGTGGTACAAGGTGGGAGTCGAGCCACCCCGACTGCCCTAGATCCGGAGGGATAGAGATGTTTGGGGACCTGGTGATGGACCCCATAGTAAATGTGAATTATGGTTTAGAATATTTAAATATTAAATAATTTAGTTGTGATTTATAATTAATGTTGTAGGGGAAGAATCAGCGGTGCCAGGAGGTTTTGATTAGGGGACTCAGCATCCCAGCTCGTAGGTCGTGATTCGGATCCGTGTTTGAGTCAGTCTACAAATTTCTATAAGAATCCCTATATCTGAGCACCTCTATGCATATATTTGATTTATCATTGGATTTATTTTATAATTATGTTGTTATTATTTTATGAGCTGATACGATACCTATGAGGCGTGCATTTTGTTTATTATGAAAATATTGAAATAAATTCATTTGGGAAGAAATAACATATTTTTTGAGAATTTATGAAAATATGTGATGTGATGGAAATGTGATTAAATATGTAAAACTAGACATGTAAAATGGGTTGGACTAACTTTGTCATGAGATAGCCTCTACGAGCTTATGCGTAGGATAGCTGCCACGAGTTGATGCGTGGGATAGCCTCTACGAGCTTATGCGTAGGATAGCCTCCACAGGCTTACACGTGGGATAGTTGCCACGAGCTTATGCATGGGATTTGGGCAGTCTTGGAATGGGACATGATCTTGGTTAGTCCAAAGCCAGAAGTGATAAAATTTTAAAATTTGGAAATCAGAGTAATACGTGAATAGATCATATAATGTGAAAAAGGAGTTATGTATATGAAATGGTTATATATACTTGTTGTTTGTTGAGCCTTTGAAATAATGAAATGACATTTATTTGATGCTTTGATTATTTTATTATTATTACTGTGTGTGGCTATTGGGATTCTTACTGGGCTGGAAAAGCTCACACTACACTTACTTTCTTTTTCAGAGGCACTGGATTTGTAGAGATCATTGGGTGGGACAAGAAATGAGATCAGCATGGAGTCTGACTGCTAGATAGATAGAAGTTAATTTATCTTTTGCTTATGGATATTTGAAATTATGTAATTAATCAGTACATTTTAGTTGGATTTGATTTAATTACATTAATCATTAATTTTGGCATTTATGTGAATATTGTACCTTTTAGGCCTTACATGATCTCTAGGGTTCTACTTTAGGGATTATGTGGCCATGTCACGTGGTCGACCCGAGTGATGGGTTTGGGGCGTGACACCATCACTCCCCATCTTGGATCCCAGGGCGGGCTCAGCAGAGCCATTGCTCCTGCCCTCAGAACTCGAGGTAGGCCCCGCATAGCCACCACTTTCATCCATGGAGCCCGAGGTAAGATAGGAGGCATCAGTCACCAAGCTCATATTTTGGGAGGGATCAACACCAGACCACTCCTCCCCCCACCAATTAGAGAGGGTCTCCAAGAGGGTGGCCGACCTTAATTACAAGATTGAGAAGGTGGGTTGCCACCTTGAAGCATTGAGGTACCGCCATGCTGAGCTTTGGAATGCTGTCAATTTCCCAACGAAACCCCATTCTCAATTCAAGATTCTCCTTCTCGAGACGTAGATGGGACTTCCAACCCTTTGGACTACTTAGAGAGCTTCAAAGCTCTCATGATACTCCAATGGTCTACTAACTCAATACTATGTGTTGCCCAGCTATGCAGCCCAAGAGAGGGCGTGGTAAATTAGATTTTTTAAAAACTTTAACTAACTGCAGCGAAATTAAATACTTAATAGATGAATATTCATTTCAGCAAATGAGAACTTATGTAATATGCAAGAAATTGATGCAAGAAAAATAAGCAATGCAAACACAAAATTTATAGTGGTTCGATGTCAATCCTACACCTACGTCCGCTCTCCAAAACTTTCTTCTTATAAATTTCATTATAAACTATAATCTAGATTACAACATAGTTGTTTTTTGGATTCATAATCAAACTCAATTGATTTTCACAAGTAATCAACAAAAATCTTCAACCGTTTGTTTTCTAGGTTCACAATCAACCCAGTTAATTTTTCTAGAAAATCAACCAAAATCTACACCAATATTTTTCGGATCACAATCAACCCAATTGATTGTCCAGACAATCAACCAAAATCATCACAATCTAATTTTAGATTTGGATGGATCTTTCCTCCAAGTTTCAATCTCTAAAACTTTTTGCAATAAAAAATAAAAAAAAATTAAGCATAATAAAGTACAACTCCTAAATAATGTATGCAAAAGCAATAAATAGAGTTTAACTCTATTTCTTGGCTTTGATTGCTCTTAAAGGCACTTTACCAATACTTAGTTGTAGAAGATGTGATCGTTTAGCTGACACTGAATGCTCTTGAATGATTTTTTTTTTTAGGCTCTTCTTTTTCTCTCTTTCTTTCTCTTTAGTGGAATTTTTTTTGTAGTGCTAGAGCTCTCTTTTTCTTTGATATTCCCATGCATCTATCTTTTTGGAGATGGTTGGAATACTTTTCTAGCCGTTAGACAATTAATAGAGTTGTAATAAGATGAAAATTGTTATTATGATTCATAGAAAACCTAGTTGTTACTGTTGTCAGGCATAGAGGAGTCGACTCACTGTTTTCCAGAGTCAGCTTGAGATTTTGCAATGTCCTATTGTGGAGTGATTGATTAAAACCCTATTTGATTTTGATGAGCTCAAAGCATTTGAGTATATCTTATATTTACTAATGAATTCAATCTAGTATTTCAGTGATATTCTTGTAAATTTATGGTTAAGTGTCTCTAGATTTGGTTCAAGATATTTTGGATAAGTTAAGAAGTCAAGATGAACTGATGCAAAAATAAAATTGTTCTCCCAAGTGCAGGAGAATCGTACAAGTAGTAAAATCTCGGGAGTCCGAGGTTGAATCCTCAGGGAACGAAAATTTTCAGATTAATTAATTAAATAAATTTGTGGATTAAAATGATGTTTTGATTTTCAGAAATTAAATGCAGAGAATAATAAACACAATTCAATGAAATAAAAATGGTAGGGATCTGGAATCCCCCTTGATGATATTGCATCCAAGGAATAAACTCTATGGTTCTTGATTAAAGATTAAATGTAGGATAGATCTAATCATGGTATATGTTTCATGAACATATGAACTCAATTTCTAAGCATTCATCGTGTTTTTTACGTCTACGACGAATCAAATACTTAAGCAATCCATATATCAATAATCATAATCCATTAAAGATCTATCTATGAGATAACTACGCATGGATCAAGAACATATCAATAAATATAAATCATTGAAAGCAAAAGTTTAGAATTTACTTCAAAGAGAAATACATCAAAGGTTCCTCCATCTCCCTTCCTAAGAAATCAGCCACTCATTTTAAAAATGAGTCCCCCTTTCATTCTCCCCTTTTCCTTTCTTTCTTTTCTTTTCGGAAACAGGGGAGGCCCTCCTCTGTTTTTTTTTCTTTTTTCGGATGGCAGAGGCCCTCCTCTGTTTTTTTTTCAATGGGAAAGAATGATAATCCCAACTTCCCAGCCGAGAGGGATATCAAGCTGGCCTTCGATCCACTCCTCACACGCGATGGAGATCAACGGATGGATGCTAATCCGGAAGAAGTGGATGGATGCGAACGGGAGATGATCGCTGATGCTGAGATCACGGGATGCCGGGATCTTCGGACGCGGACGTGGCGGATGGGTGCGAGGAGGATCGTTAGGAAGCACGGACGCGGGTGATGCCTCGCAGGATGCTGGAAACTCGGACGATTTGCTGGATGATCACCAAGCTGGAGATGAATCTTGGACTCAAGAGGCCTGGACAGATGGAGCTTGATCGTTGGAGCTGGGACGCGTGGACTGCGAGGAAGACGGAAGCCGCGGAAGCGAGCTGATCACGGGAGAAGGCTAGGAGGTGCTGTGAACGTAGACCCGGATGCTTCGTTTTGGGAAGAAACAGAGGAAGAACAACTCGGCTGGGAGAGCTGTGGGTGCGGGAGATTGCATACGGAAGAATTGGAATGTTGGCACCTGGGCTTAAGATGCAGAAGAAGCTGGGATGCACGAGATGCTGGGAATTAATTGCAGTGAACTGTCTTGCTGAACTTAGACTCCTTCTAATGTGCAACTGGGGTTGAACCATGCGGTTGACTGGTCACCTACGGTGATGCATCTTTTGGACCCAATGCGCATTTTAACTTTGATTTACGATCACCTGCACCCAACAAAAATAAAATATTAATGCAGCACTGTTATCATTATTTGTTAGCAATAATGCTAATTTAAGTAATGTGTAGATCGCACTTTTGTGCTCTCATCATGAACCAAAGTCTGAGACTCGAGTTGACTCCGGGATATTACGAGTCGACTCCAAGCGTATCAGAAGTACTGGCACAGGCTCGAGTCGACTCCGGAACATTACGAGTCGACTCCGACTGAGAACAAACAGACGAGCAGAAAGATACAACTCAAAACCTGTCAGCGAGTCGACTCCTGAAGAGCGCGAGTCGACTCCGATGCTAGCCGAGTCGACTCCAGAGCAGTATGAGTCGACTCCAGGGAGTTACAGACAAAAAGTCAGAGAGCAGTTTTCGGACCCTGAGAGCCGAGTCGACTCCGATGGTTGGCAGGTCGACTCCAAAGAAAGCGAGAGTCGACTCTCAGTGTTATACAAGGCAAAAGTCAGAGACTAACTTTCGGGCACTGAGAGGCGAGTCGACTCCCGCAAAGCCCGAGTCGACTCCGAGGCAGCGCGACCCCAAAAAGACAGAAGACAGTATTGTTGTCTCTGAGACGCGAGTCGACTCCAAGACAGTTCGAGTCGACTCCAAGGCAGCGCTACTCCAAAAAGACAGAAGACTGTTTTTCGGATACTGAGAACCGAGTCGACTCCGGAACAGTTCGAGTCGACTCCAAGACTGGACGAGCCAAAAGACAGAAGATCGGGAGTTCGGACTCTGAGCGCCGAGTCGACTCTCAGAATTTCCGAGTCGACTCGAGTGAGCCAAGTTGAAGAATAGCTCTATAGATTCCATGGGATGAGCCGACTCCAAAAGTGTAAGGTCAGCTCCAGATTTTGGGGAGTCGACTCCGGGTTAAGTCGAGTCGACTCCCAGTCGAGAAGCTCACTTTAATTCAAATCCGGAACAGTTGCCGAGCCGACTCCAGAAAAGCATGAGTCGACTCCTGCTACAGCCGAGTCGACTCCAGATCGCGCGAGTCGACTCCGACCCCAACGGACATATTGTCAGGATGTACAGAATGTGCAGAACGGCTAGTAAAGTGTGTCTAACGGCTAGTTTCCATGGAAAATGGCTTAAATAGCCACAGAGGACTGTAGCAAAGCAGAGAAGTAACATTCCACTCAAAGAAAACAAGAATCCTTCATCTGCAAACTGATTTCAACGGAAAAGAAGGAAGAGGGCTATTAACTCCAGTCAACCAACTCTTCCCAGCATTAAAGAAGTCTCCTTCTGCCTTCAAGTCTTCCAGACATTCAAGAGGAGACCCAAAGTTCAAGAAGCCCTTCTCTACTTCATCTCAAACGTGTTTGAGGGCTCTTAACTTTTCTCTTATATATATCGCGGTATATCTGCTTTTTAGAAGCTCTATTTTTCTGTTTGTCTTTGTTCTTTCCATTTGGTTCTTACTTGATTCAATCAGGAGATTGAATCAAGGGTATATAGGTTTGTTGGTGAGCCTAGGTTGAAACCAACGGTGTAAGGGTTCGATTGAGCCTGGAAAAACCGACCGAGTTCGTTGTGACCTCGTAAAACAACAAGTTGGGTTGTGAGCTTGCAAAACAACCGGCTGTAATCCGAGGGGTTATAGTGAATTTCCAAGTGAGACTTGGGGAGTGGACGTAGGAGCAAGGGTTAGCTCCGAACCACTATAAAATCCTTGTGTTTGTGATTGTCTTGTTATTTGCACTTTCTTTTCATTCACTGCACGCAGCATCTAATTAATTAACCAGCAAAAAGAATTAATTAGTTATCCACAAATGTTTTAATTGAAAAATTAGTGTAAAACCCAATTCACCCCCCCTCTTGGGTTGTCTATCTGGGCAACAAGTGGTATCAGAGCCGGAACTCTTTTACCCTAAGAGTAAAAGATCAAAATGACAACCCCATTTGGATCTTCCCACATTGAGGGCCAGTCCACCCAAAGACCCCCATTCTTTAATGGATCCGACTACTCATATTGGAAGGCTAGGATGAGAATATTTATCCAAGCCCAAGACTATGAGATGTGGACCATTATACTAAATGGACCATACATCCCATCCATTTATGTAGAGGGTGTCACTGTACCCAAACTTGAAAAGGATTGGGATGACAATGACTTTAGGAAGGCACAACTCAACGCCAAAGCAATGAATGTGCTCTACTGTGCATTAGATAGAAATGAATTCAATAGAGTCTCTACTTGCAATTCTGCAAAAGAGATTTGGGATAGACATGAAGTGACCCATGAGGGCACGAATCAAGTCAAAGAATCCAAAATAAATATATTAGTACATAAGTATGAATTATTTAAGATGGATTCTAATGAAACGATCACTTGCATGTTCACTAGATTTACTGATATTGTCAATGGCCTAAAAAGCCTTGGCAAAAATTATACTAACAGTGAGCTTGTCAGAAAGATTCTTCGCTGTCTACCAAGGTCATGGGAAGCCAAGGTGATGGCAATCCAAGAAGCCAAGGACTTGAACAAGCTTCCACTTGAGGAGCTTCTTGGATCCCTAATGACGCACGAGCTCACAATGAAACAACACAGCGAAGAAGAGTCCACCCATAAGAAAAAGATAATAGCTCTCAAATCTACATCTTCTAACAAAGACTTGTCTTGCAGTAGCAGCAGTGAAGAAGAAGATCATGAGCGAGATGATGATGAGGCACTTCTCGTGCGCAAGTTCAGAAAATTCATCAACCGAAAGAAGTCCTTTCATCAAAGGAGAGGCCCCTCAAGTTCCTATCACAAGGATAAGGGTAAGGAAAGGAAAAATGAGGGGATTGGATATTATGAGTGCAAGAAGTTGGGGCACATCAGAGCTGAGTGTCCCTTGCTGAAGAAGGGGAGCAAGTACAAGAAAAAGAAAGCCCTTGTCTCCACCTTATCGGACTCCGACTCATCATCATCATCATCGAATGAGGAACAAGAAGAAAAGGCCAATTTCTGCTTCATGGCAAATGAAAATGAGGTATCATCCGAAACGCATCTAGATTTTACCTTTAATGAATTGTATGATGCATTTAATGAATTAATGGTTGAATATAAGGCTATAAATCTTAAGAATAAAGAGCTAAAACTAGCCAATCAATCTTACCTCCACAAATACGATAAATTAGTTAAGGATAAGGACTCTATCACTAAAGAAAATGTAGAACTTAAAACAAGGAATCAAATGTTGATTCAAAAATCTAATACCTTAACTAAGGATAATGAAAAACTAGCCAAGGAAATTTCTGAATTTAAAAAGGATAAACTAACTATTGGAAGTAACTACACAAAAGACTTAGATGATCTAAAAATAGAAAAACAAAAATTGACACTAGAACTTGAAAAGTACAAGCCGTTTGTAGAAAAATTTACATATAGCTCAGAAAAATTAGAGATGATACTTAATAGTCAACGAGCTGTATTCAATAGAGCTAGTTTAGGGTATAAACCTAAAAATAAGCAAAAACTACTTAGTAATTTCTTTGTTAAAGCAGGGGAGAGTAAAATTAAGAAAATAACATGTTTTTGCTGTGGAACATTAGGACACAAAGCAAATGTATGTGATTATAGAAAAGGAAAAACTAAAAAAAAAAATAAAAGGGTTTGGATTCCAAAAGGAACCAACATTACTAACCATGAAGGATCCAAGAAAACTTGGGTACCTAAAATTGTATGATTTGCTTGTGTAGGAGTGTCTTGCAGCCAAGGTCGACAAAAATTGTTGGTACTTGGATAGTGGCTACTCAAGACACATGACGGGTGACAAAGATCAATTCTTCACCCTAGAAGCTAAGAAGGGAGGTGCTGTGACTTTTGGAGACAATAACCAAGGTCACATCATTGGTATAGGTAAAGTACAAATTACCCCCTCAACCTTTATTGATAATGTTCGATATGTTGATGGTCTTAAGCATAATTTACTTAGCATTAGTCAATTGTGTGATAGAGGTTTTGATGTTTTGTTCAAATCATCACTATGCATCATAACCAACTCAAATGACAATAGTTTAGTTTTTAAAGGAATAAGACGTGGGAATGTGTATGTTGTAGACCTTGAGGATCTTGCCAAACATAACCCATGTTTAGTTGTTAATGAAACTAAGGATAATGATACTAGTTGGTTATGGCACCGTAAGTTAGGTCATGCAAGCATGGACATAATATCAAAACTAGTTAAAAGAGATTCCGTGATAGGTTTGCCAAAACTAAAGTTTGAAAAGAATAAAATATGTGAAGCATGTCAATTTGGCAAACAATCAAGGAACTCCTTTAAATCTATTAATTGTGTCCCTACCTCTAGACCTCTAGAACTACTACACATGGATCTATTCGGACCAACTAGAACCACAAGTCTAGGTGGAAATAAATATGGTCTAGTTATTGTAGATGATTATTCTAGATACACTTGGGTCATGTTCTTAGCTCATAAGGATCAAGCATTTTCAGTTTTCAAGAAATTTCATAAAGAAGTAACAAATGCTAGAGATACTTCAGTCATAGCTATTAGAAGTGACCATGGAACCGAATTTGAAAATCACTTATTTGATGAGTTTTGTAGTAAAAAGGGGATAACTCATGACTTTTCTGCACCTAGGACACCACAACAAAATGGAGTTGTGGAAAGAAAAAATAGAACTCTAGAGAAAATGGCTAGAACCATGTTATGTGAAAGTAACCTTCCTATGTACTTTTGGAGAGAAGCCATCAATACCTCTTGTCATATATTAAATAGAGTTTTATTGAGACCCATTATAAAGAAAACATCTTATGAACTTTGGAAAGACAGAAAACCAAAAGTGAACTACTTTCATGTCTTTGGATGTAGGTGTTTTGTTCATAATAATGAAAAAGATAATCTAGAAAAATTTGACTCCAAATCTGATGAGGGTATATTTTTGGGGTACTCTACAACTAGTAAAGCCTATAGAGTTTTCAATAAAAGAACCCTAGTTATAGAAGAATCTATACATGTTGTTTTTGATTCTAGTGATACCTCTTCTAGTAAGAAAGTTAATCTTGATGATGATGCTGAAAGTCTTGAAGAAAAGATTGATGAGATGACATTACAAGATAATGAACAAAAATTACTTGAAAATGCATTATCAAGTCAAGAGGCTATTATGGATCATGAGTTGACTAAGGCTTGGAAGTATGCTCACGGGCATCCTAAGAAATTAATTTTAGATGATCCATCTCAACCTGTTAGGACTAGAGCATCTCTTAGGAACTTAAACAATCATCTAGCTTTTGTCTCACATTTTGAACCCAAACACATAGAAGAAGCTGAAAAAGATGTAAATTGGATAAATGCAATGCAAGAAGAATTAAACCAATTTACTAGAAACAAGGTATGGAACCTAGTTGAACGACCCTCTGAATATTCAATTATAGGTACCAAATAGATATATAAAAATAAACTTGATGAAAATGGAATTGTAATTAGGAATAAGGCTAGACTAGTAGCAAAGGGCTATAATCAAGAAGAAGGTATAGATTTTGATGAAACCTTTGCTCCTGTAGCTAGACTTGAGGCAATTAGACTATTACTAGCATTTGCATGCTCTAAGGATTTCAAATTATTTCAAATGGATGTAAAAAGTACATTTTTAAATGGATATATTAATGAGGAGGTGTATGTGGAACAACCTCCTGGTTTTGAAAATCATCAATACCCTAATCATGTGTACAAATTGAACAAAGCACTTTATGGTTTGAAACAAGCACCTAGAGCATGGTATGAAAGACTTAGCAGATTCCTACTAGATCATGAGTTTTCTAGGGGAAATGTAGATACAACACTGTTTTTAAAGAAGAAAAATAAAGATATGTTAGTAGTGCAGATTTATGTTGATGATATTATTTTCGGTGCTACTAACAATCGCCTCTGCGAAGAGTTTGCTGACTTGATGCAGGGTGAGTTTGAAATGAGCATGATGGGAGAGCTGAACTATTTTCTCGGGCTTCAAATCAAACAATCAAAAGAAGGGATCTTCATCAATCAAGCTAAATACATCAAGGAGATGCTTAAGAAGTTTGATATGGAGGGAAACAAGTCAATCAGCACACCCATGAGCTCATCATGCAAACTAGACCAAGATGAATCAGGTAAATCTGTAGATCAAAAGATGTATAGAGGTATGATAGGATCTTTATTGTATCTCACTGCAAGTAGACCTGATATCATGTTTAGTGTATGCATGTGTGCTAGATATCAGTCTAATCCTAAGGAATCTCATCTAATTGCAGTAAAAAGAATCTTTAAATACCTAATAGGAACAAAAAGTATAGGTTTATGATATTCTAAAGAATCTAGTCTGAACTTAATAGGATACACAGATTCAGACTTTGCTGGTTGTAAACTTGATAGAAAAAGCACCAGCGGGTCATGTCAATTTCTAGGAGAAAACTTAATTTCATGGTTTAGCAAGAAACAAAACTCGGTTGCATTATCTACTGCTGAAGCTGAATATGTAGCTGCCGGGAGTTGTTGTGCTCAAATCATGTGGATTAAACAACAACTTGAAGACTATGGCATTAAGCAAGACAAAATTCCCATTAATTGTGATAATACAAGTGCAATTAATCTAACCAAAAATCCAATTCAGCATTCAAGAACTAAACATATTAAGATAAGACATCACTTCATAAGAGATCATGTTCTGAATGGTGATGTGACACTCCAATTTGTTTGCACTAATGATCAATTAGCTGATATCTTCACAAAACCTTTGAGTGAAGAGAGATTTAGTGTGCTTAGGAGAGGATTAGGAGTGATTGATCCATCCTAGTGATGTTCTCCACTAGTCCATTGATTTTGATGATTAGGTGGTGTTGAATTTAGAGTCTCTCATCGATGATTATCAAGTCAGATCATAAACTTAGTGCTTATCCCTTGTTTGGCACGAAAATAGCATGATTTTTAAGTGCGTGCCAGAGTTCGAGTCGACTCGGATACGTTTCAGAGTCGGCTCATAAGGAGGAGTCGACTCGCACATAGACGGGAGTCGACTCGAGGAAGATGAAGCATAAGGGGAGTCGACTCGAGGTCGATGACAGCATTAGGGGAGTCGACTCGCGCATATTTTGGAGTCGACTCGAGGTCGAGTCGACTCGCGACTCAGTGGAGTCGACTCGAGGTCGGGATCCGGGTTTTTTAACCCTAATCCAAGCGTTTAATCAACACTTCTATTCACCGCCGCCACTATTCATAAACCCTAGAGCCGTCTCCTACGTCGTCTCCGACCGTCCTTAGGGCTTTTCCGTCGACCCTCTTCCGTCCCTTAGGGTTCATTCCTCTTCCCTAGGTCTAGAATGCCTCGGAAAACCGTTGTCCCAAGCCGGAAGAGGCCCCAACCCGCGACCGGTGCCGAGCGACGGTCCAAGGCTCGGAACGATCCCGTGAGGCCACAACCTCCGGCTCGTTCCCCGCCGAGGCCCGTTCCCTCGCGTCCGTGCGCCAGAAAGGCGGTCTCCACCGGGAGATATGTCAACTTTGACTATCTCTCCCGGGAGGGCTTCACCATAGGAGAGAGGTTGCGGGCCCAGGGTTTAGAGTTCTTTTGTTCCTTAGATCTCCCCACATACCCTGGTCTAGTTAGGGAGTTTTATGGTACTGTGCATAGGGGCAATGGGGGTATAGAGGAAACCGTAGCGGGTGTCCCATTATTTATTTCAGAGGATTTCATAGCTCAAATCCTCCATCTTTCCCAAGTAGGGGTATCTCCTACACACCCCGAGGATAGGACTAAGGCCCTTACGGCCATTTTAGGGAGTCCACCCCAGTCCCCATTAGATGAGGTGTCCACCAGCTCACTGTCAGTTGAGATGTGGCTCCTCCTGAGCATCATCTCTAGGACCCTTTTTCCTAAGACCGGCCGATTTGATTTTGTGTCTGAGAGGGACCTAGCCCTCATGTACCACATTCTCCAGGACACCCCTATCAACTTCCCCAAGATGATCTATAGATACCTATGTGAGCCACTAGATAGACCTAGGCTCACCCTTCCTTATGGGATGCTGTACACCCTGATCTTTAGGGAGTCCGAGATTCCTATTCCTGAGGGGGAACCCTCTCGCGCATTGCGATGGACAGATCGCATGGGTGAGGGAACCCTACACAGGATGGGGTTTCATAAGGTAGAGGGAACATGGGTTAGGAAACCATCTTCCTCCACACCTACTACCAGACATTCCCCCAGTCCTGACCCAGATTCAGATTATCCTACCTTTTCCTCCACCTCAGCTCCCACCACCTCAGCCGGACCCTCCTCCTCAGCTCCACCCACTCAGCAGATGGA
Organism: Phoenix dactylifera; assembly: GCF_009389715.1. Lineage (NCBI taxonomy): Eukaryota > Viridiplantae > Streptophyta > Magnoliopsida > Arecales > Arecaceae > Phoenix > Phoenix dactylifera. The sequence continues at coordinate 450,468 of NW_024067756.1, forward strand.
GGTTCGGATTTCTCCTGAGCAGCTCCGGGAGTTGCGGCAGGAGATTGTCAGAGATCTTCGGGACGATCTTCTGAGGGAGCTCAGAGGTCCACCCACTGCCACCTCTTCTGCATTGGTTCCCTCCCTATCAGCCGTGACCGAGATGATGGCTCATCTGAGAGAGGAGATCTTCAACGTCAGGAGCCTGATCCAAGCCCAGTTCTCCAACATGAGCGATGTCACAAGCAACACACGGAAGATGCGAGATGACATCCGACATGATATGGGTACCACTAGTCAGGGGGCCGAGCGCTTGGCGAATGTCCTGATCGCCAAGCTGGACACACTTCAGGAGACTCTGACCGAGCTCTCCACGACACACAGCAGGGCCACCTCGGCCATTATCACACAGTTAGGGCACGTCACCGATGCGGTCACCGTACTCATGGAACAATAGTCCAGACTGCCCAAGGGAGCCGCATCCTCCTCGAGGAAGCCCTAGCTTATTTTGTTTACTTTGACATGTATTTACTGCTTTACTTATTGTATTCACAAATGTACTTACATATACATCAATACAATGAGTAGACAAATTTCTTCAAAATTGTGCAAATTGATCTCCGCTTGCTTGTGTGTTCTGCTTACTTCCTTTTTGATGCAATGACAAAAAGGGGGAGAAATATATTTAATAGATATGTAAAAGGAAAAAGGAATCAATGAAAATCAATAAAAAGAAAAACTTTTAAAACACACAATAATTTGTTCTAAGTGGATTTGATACCTCGAGGCTCATTATCTCTCTGTTGGGGCTCCTAATGGAGGAATCTCCAGAATCTATTCAAGGGATATTCGGTGATTAGTTGAATCCTACTCAAGAACAAATTAACAGATTTTCCCTCTAAAAAACAAAAATTTAAGTTCAAAAGCTTCAATGCATTAAAAGAAAATTCAGAGAATCAAAACAAAGTTGAATGCATATGTTGAGGGGGAGAATCTGAATTTTTAAGAGAGCAAAATTCATTAAAGACATATAAGCCAAACAATTGATTGCATGACATGAAGGCTTATATAATTCCAAATGAAAGGGGGAGCTTTAACTCCAAAATTTATTGTTTCACACCTTTCAAGTTTGGATAAATTAAATAACCAGACACTTGAATTCATTTATAGATTTTATTTCCGTGTTTGTTGTGCAATTCACTTTACATATACTCAATGTTTTGTCATCATAAAAAAGGGGGAGATTGTGGAGTGATTGATTAAAACCCTATTTGATTTTGATGAGCTCAAAGCATTTGAGTATCTTATGTTTACTAATAAATTCAATCTAGTGTTTCAGTGATATTCTTGTAAATTTATGGTTAAGTGTCTCTAGATTTGGTTCAAGATATTTTGGATAAGTTAAGAAGTCAAGATGAACCAAAGTCTGAGACTCGAGTCGACTCCGGGATATTACGAGTCGACTCCAAGCGTATCAGAAGTACTGGCACAGGCTCGAGTCGACTCCGGAACATTACGAGTCGACTCCGACTGAGAACAGACAGACGAGCAGAAAAATACAACTCAAAACCTGTCAGCGAGTCGACTCCGATGCTAGCCGAGTCGACTCCAGAGCAGTATGAGTCGACTCAAGGGAGTTACAGACAAAAAGTCAGAGAGCAGTTTTCGGACCCTGAGAGCCGAGTCGACTCCTGAGGAACGCGAGTCGACTCCGATCGTTGGCAGGTCGACTCCAAAGAAAGCGAGAGTCGACTCTCAGTGTTATACAAGGCAAAAGTCAGAGACCAACTTTCGGGCACTGAGAGGCGAGTCGACTCCCGCAAAGCCCGAGTCGACTCCGAGACAGCGCGACCCCAAAAAGACAGAAGACAGTATTGTTGTCTCTGAGACGCGAGTCGACTCCAAGACAGTTCGAGTCGACTCCAAGGCAGCGCTACTCCAAAAAGACAGAAGACTGTTTTTCGAATACTGAGAGCCGAGTTGACTCCGGAACAGTTCGAGTCGACTCCAAGACTGGACGAGCCAAAAGACAGAAGATCGGGAGTTCGGGCTCTGAGCGCCGAATCGACTCCCAAAATTTCCGAGTCGACTCGAGTGAGCCAAGTTGAAGAATAGCTCTATGGATTCCATGGGATGAGCCGACTCCAAAAGTGCAAGGTCAGCTCCAGATTTTGGGGAGTCGACTCCGGGTTAAGTCGAGTCGACTTCCAGTCGAGAAGCTCACTTTAATTCAAATCCGGAACAGTTGCCGAGCCGACTCCAGAAAAGCATGAGTCGACTCCTGCTACAGCCGAGTCGACTCCAGATCGCGCGAGTCGACTCCGACCCCAACGGACATATTGTCAGGATGTGCAGAATGTGCAGAACGGCTGGTAAAGTGTGTCTAACGGCTAGTTTCCGTGGGGAATGGCTTAAATAGCCACAGAGGATTGTAGCAAAGCAGAGAAGTAACATTTCACTCAAAGAAAACAAGAATCCTTCATCTGCAAATTGATTTCAACGGAAAAGAAGGAAAAGGGCCATTAACTCCAGTCAACCAACTCTTTCCAGCATTAAAGAAGTCTCCTTCTGCCTTCAAGTCTTCCAGACATTCAAGAGGAGACCCAAAGTTCAAGAAGCCCTTCTCTACTTCATCTCAAACGTGTTTGAGGGCTCTTAACTTTTCTCTTATATATATCGCTGTATATCTGCTTTTTAGAAGCTCTATTTTTCTGTTTGTCTTTGTTCTTTCCATTTGGTTCTTACTTGATTCAATCAGGGGATTGAATCAAGGGTATATAGGTTTGTTGGTGAGCCTAGGTTGAAACCAACGGTGTAAAGGTTCGATTGTGATCCCGGAAAAACAATCGGGCGGTTCTAGTCGGTGAGCCTGGGAAAACCGACCGAGTTCGTTGTGACCTCGTAAAACAACAAGTTGGGTTGTGAGCTTGCAAAACAACCGGCTGTAATCCGAGGGGTTATAGTGAATTCCCAAGTGAGACTTGGGGAGTGGACGTAGGAGCAAGGGTTAGCTCCGAACCACTATAAAATCCTTGTGTTTGTGATTGTCTTGTTATTTGCACTTTCTTTTCATTCACTGCACGCAGCATCTAATTAATTAACCAGCAAAAAGAATTAATTAGTTATCCACAAACGTTTTAATTGAAAAATTAGTGTAAAACCCAATTCACCCCCCCCCCCCCCTCGGGTTGTCTATCTGGGCAACACCTATCCTATTCAATTTGAGTTCATGTTAGAATTGAGGAGAAAGAAAATCACTTGCACCATCCATTGAAGAAATTTAATTTCAGAATGGAGGAGAATTTCAACATGAAACTGGAACGTACGAAAAACATGAGACACATTATATCAATTTTTCAAAGAAAAATATCAGAAGAATTTAGAACAAATATGAAGAAAATAAATATAATATTTATAGTCAAAATGAGATAGATCTGGGGAGGGACCCCAAATATCCACATGAATAAGCTCAAGTGGTTTAGTGGCAACATTGGAAGAAGCACAATAAGGGAGTCGGTAATGTTTACTCAATAAACATGAATTATATAAACCATGAGGAGAACAAAGAAACGGGATAGATGCTAAAGATAAAATTATATTGACCATAGAAAATTTTGCATGCCCAAGACGTCAATGCTATAGAGTGTTGGTTGGTGAAGCAGATGCCACAAATGCTGCCAGAGCTTAGCTAAGGGCATCTTTATTTGGAAGACGGTAGAGGCCATCTTTAAGAGGTCTGTGGAGCAAGGTTTTGCCAGTTTTCTAGTTCTTGACAAAGAAATGAGATGGGTGAAATTCAAAGAAGCAGTTATTGTTTCGAGTGAAGCAGGAGACAGATAACAAGTTTTTTGAAATAGTAGGGACATGCTAGATATTTTGTAAATACAAAGGTTGATGCAAAGCGGAAAGAGATGAAGAACCAATGTGGGTAGTTGGCAGAGCTGATCCGTCTCCAACCATAACTTGATCTTAACCCGCATAATCAGATTGAAGAGAAAGATTAGAGAGATGAGCAGTCATATGATGTGTGGCACCAGTGTCGGGAATCCATGTGCGGTCACCAATGCCAAATGAATGAGGAAAGGAAGAAACAACATGAGCCTGAGGTGGAGTATTGTCAGGCTGAAATACATAATTAAATCGTTGACGATATACTCCTACTGTATGGCCATTTTTTGTTGCAAATTTGACATCGTATCCGCCTTTGATTATTCATTAAATTACCATGCTAAGAGGTATTAGATTAAGTAGCATTACCTGCAGATTCAATTTTTGCAGTGCCATGCTACGATTGGTATGCTTGGCCGTGAGGGGCAGATGTTGAAGTTGCTGTAGTTGTGCAGGCCCGGCTACTGCTGAAAAGAGATTTCTCTAGTTCGCTACGTGTGCTTTTTGTTATCAATAGCATGCCATGAAGTTCTATAAGTGTGGATCGATCCCTTTTCTGAGTATTTATGGCTGTGTGAATTCAAAATAATCTAATCCCACATAGAATAATATAGTGTACAAAAATATAAATGGTGGATGCAAAGAACAGAAATTCTTCCATATTTTCATCCTTAATCAGTGTTTATGATGTTACACTACATCTCCTTATTTGTAACATTCAAAGCGGTGTCAGCCAAGAGGTGTGATGCTTAAAAAGCATTCCTCTATGCAGCTCTTTTAATAAAGGTGTAACACTCAAGACTTCACCCAAAATGGCTAGCTAGAAGGTATTATTTGGGTTCCTTGATCATGAATAAATATCCAAGATCTACCCAACAAATAACCGATGTAGGACAAATACACGCCAGCACAGATCCTCACATATTCCCTTTGTTTAAGTCCTGACGTCCTTATCAGACTAAGGGTTCAAATCCATTCAAATCTAATCACAAACATCACGATCGGCTCAAGGTCAATCCCAATAGATTCGTGCTGCAGTGTCCCCTAATGCACATAGGTTATGGGCCAAGTCCGCTTTGATACCATTTGTCACACCCCTACCTCCGCGGAACACATGCGGCACCCAGTGCCCATGTGGGGGCCCCATGAGGGGGGAACACAGAGCTTCCTGCCAGATATTGTCCAGTTCCAAGGCCCACAAGCGCGCCGCTCTGTATGGGCGTGTATTTGTCCAACATCGGTTATTTGCTGGATAGATTTTAGGTATTTATACAAGATCAATGAACCCAAATAATACCTTCCAGCTATCCATTTTGGATGAGGTCCTGAGTTGTTACAAATGGTATCAGAGCCGAGGACGGCTCTAATCCGAAGGTGAATGAATGAAAGATCCCACATTGGCTAGACTCGTTCAGAGCCTGGGCATATGAGGCGGATGCCCTCAAATCCTGTAGATGCATTTTGGGTGGAAAACAAAATCAGGAAGGCGTCTGAGCGGTACATGCGACGTGCGTGCGGGCTCCAGAACCAGACAATATCTAACAGAGAAGCTCCGTAATCCCTCCTCATGTGGCCCTCATGTAGGCACTAGGTGCTGCACATGTCCTGCAGAGGCGGGGCGGTGACAAAAGGGATATGTCATTTCATGAATACTTGTCTCAGGAAAAGCAATGTATCTCTGGAAGGAAAGACGCACCTCTCTGGCAGAATAGAGATTCATCTTTCAACAACATCTTCATAACAAAATTAAATATAAAATAATTTAAAGTTTTAAAGTATAAAAATTCCAACACCGTATAGTATTACCGTTTCAATTAGAAGCCCCTTGAAGATCTTGTTACATGGCCTTTGTACTGTGCCTGCATAACTGGTCATCTTTGAACATAAGAAACCTGCAAAATAAGGCTCCTTTTAGCTGCTCGCTGGCCATAAGACTAGTAGCTGCTTACCTGAATAATTCTTTAAAATATGAGTACCCCTCATCTACTAATTAACATGAATTCTCTTCATGGGAATATGCAGTAGAAAATATATGATTTCATCCTTCTTGGTCTAATGTCTTTAATTATTTATACTTCCAGCAAGTTGAGTTCAAAATTTCTGAACACTGATTGCTTATTCATCAAGAAAAAGTGAATAAAATGTAAAGAAACATATTATTCATACTCCTCACACAAAAAATGTTCTTTTTGGCATTTTCAGCGCATCCTGAAATCAGGCAAACCATAAGAATATATAACTTTCATCAAACTTGTCTTACAACATTAAACAATATGTCCAAGCCCGACCAATCTTCCATTGGATCTCAACTCAGAAACTTGAGTTCACAAGCTTTTAGCAGTTACTTTCTAGTACAGGCCAGATCAAGCTTTTACCTGATCCTGATGCCGTCTATCATGTTTGCATCTTTAACTGGAACATTATTGATAACCTCAGGACTTAGAACATGGCCCTCAAACCAGTAGGACAAGCTGTGCCCCCATCAGAATTGTCGTTAGTTCTGAAGTGTTCTTGTCGACCTGCTTAAGTGGAACATGGAGCACTCCGACAGAAAAGGTGCCTCACTCACGAGGCCAGCCGGCCAGCAGACCATGGTGTTCGGTTAAATGTCTGATCTTGCCTAACTAGACAACAAGAACACCTTCTATTATTTTCTAATCTATCTTCTACTCCGGATGCCAAAATTTTCAAAGTTGGAACTTGCCACTTGGTTAAAGGGGCCTTGCCGAAGTTGTTTAGAAGCCTGGTGCTTTTGTTAAAGAGACAGGAGTTGGAGAATGTTTTAAGGGCAAACGGTGCAGCCAATGATACAAGCTGTAGCTGATAGCGTCATGGCACAGAGGTTGTCCAGTTTTCTAGCTTTCTTTCATGTCAGCTGATGGGTTCTTGGTCCAGAGACAGCTTTTGGGAGAGTGGTCCAAACCATTGGTCACAAGCGGTCACAATCTTAAGTAAATTGGATGCTAGATTCAGAGGAATACTTTAAGCCAAGGCCAGGTAAATGGATGTCTTTCCCAGGACAATGTCTCTCACACAGTTCTATTCTCCTTACCAACAGAAATTTCTATATCAATACACACGAAAAAGGTGGGCAAGGAAGTTCTCATCTATATTAATTATATATCGTCATTGTATATTTTGAAAAGTGGATGGATCATGGTACCGAGGTCTGATATGGACTATTGAGTGATAGATTACCGAGATTACGTACAATGTCACAATCACAAAAAGATGGCTATAATAATTTCAGTCCCTGGGCACGAGGACACTGCAATCTGACAATACTGTACCCTTCTCATACTTTCTTCGGGCCAATGTTAAGGGCTGTTTAGGTAATCACGTTGGATTATGGCGATTTCTAGAACTACAAATTATAAGACCCGACCCAGCTAATATTAACTGGATCTGCTAAAGTTTTCTCTTTTTTTCTTCCTATGAAATTTGGATTGGCTACTTCAAAGCTATTTTCATATATTTTATGAATATAAACCTAGCCCATGATCCTACTACTTGTATTGACTCAATCTATAAAATTTATATGATTTTCAGCCCAATTCTATAAAAAAATCTAAATAAGCTGTAAACGATATGGATCCTATGTACAGGACCATTTATTCTCAAATTTTTCAATAAGAAAGCACGCCACGTAGGGTAGAGATTAAGTGTTGTGTTAGATGTATGCCCTAAAAACTAATCTGGCTGACACATTGTTATTACTAGGACATAATTTTGTACTTAACTATTTATTATTGAAGAAATAAAAGGCATTTTTTCATTCATATTGTTTATGTGTCTATGAATCGTCCAAGGAATTAATAAGATGATGATGCATATTCTCAAGAGTTGAGAATTTGAGCCATGTATCATTGGTAATTGATTTCTAAATGCTCCTGATCGATGGATCATCATGAGGACGGTGATCGATCCGATCAGTGCACACATTACTTTCCTTGAGGATGCACGAGACTCGAGTCCACGATGTGGGGACACTGAAGTAATAGTACAGGTGCTTGTTAAAGAACAAGGGTACTGAGTGTGACCAAGACAAGAAGTCACTTGGATGTCTATCCACTCGTCAGTGACTTGCTTAATGTTGCAGTAGTGTGACTGGTCCTTTGACCTGCGGTGCTTCGGCTACTCACAGTGAGGTTATTGTAGTTTGACTGTACATATACATGGTCTCTAGATATATGGGTCCATGCAGTGTAGATTGGCTGCAGTAAGTTCACTGTAGGAGTAGGGTATGCACCTATATAGAATCTATCGACCTTGGTAGATAAGGAGAGATCCTATGTGATTTATGAGACTGAGTTCGTAAGACCTCGGCCGGGGCAGTATGTATAGTGGAGAAAGAGTTTTTCACTCTCGAACTTAAGTTGAATAAATCTTGACATATGACAGACAATGGAGTTTGACGAGTTGTCCATGACCTCCGTCCTGTAGGGATCCACGATAGAAGGACTGTATCATACGATAACTGCACCTAGAGGTTCATCATTTCATTCTGCTGGGTAGCCACTACATGCTGCTAGGTGTCACTGGTGGATGGTGAGACTCACAGAGAATATCTCGATAATCGATAAACCCTGATGAGTTGAGTTGGCATTGTTTCAACCCATTGAAAGGAGTTTTCAATGATATTGTGATAGAGATCGCAATATATCTCACTACCAGTCAGAATAGAATCTATGGGGTCACACACACTAGAGGTATTGACCGATCCGATGGTTGAAAAGTGATTATAAATCACAAGTAATCAATTCAATTGATAATCAGTAAAAGAAGGAACAATGAGAATTAATTAATTGGACTAAAACACAAATTCTACTTGGAGTAGGATTCCTGGAATCCTAATTGGATTAGGACTGGAAATCCTACTTGGACTAGAACTGGGAGTCCTACTTGGAGTAGGATTCCTACAATCCTAATTAGATTAGGATTTTGAATTCAATAAGAATTCCTACTTAGAATAGGATTCCTAAAAGTCCTAATTAGATTAGGATTCGGATTCAAATAAAAGTTATAATTGGATTAGGACTAAAATTGAATAAATCCTTATTGGATTAGGATTTCTTAAGTCCTAATTAATTATTAATTGTTCGTCCTTTCCTGTCTACCTAAAAATATGCTAGACAGATCGTTGTTAGAACCGACAAACAAAGTTTAATTTAAATTTTTACTCTTACCTTTCCTACTCGAAGAATAGTGGTTGTAAGAGGTCAATCCACAGGGAGGCGATTGGAGTTGCATAAAAATTAAAACGTTCACTCGGATTTGAAATCGATTTTTGAATGATAAAAGAAAAACATTATTTTGAGGATGTTGATGGATTCTCTAGTCTACCAGAGAATATTTTTTTTATAAAAAGACAAGTACTTAGAAATTAAAGAGTATTTATGAATTCATGAAATGTTTAACCATTCAAAGGAGAATTTTTTTTTTGCATAAATTAAAATGGATGAAAATAGTGCTTAGGGAGATTGAAGCCTACACAAATTGCATAAAGGAGGATTTAATGTATTGCATCAAAGAAGAATTAAAAGATTGCATTAAAAAAAATAGAAATTAACTTGAACCTAGAACAAGGATTGCATAAAAAAAAAAAGAAATGATAGATTTAGAAAACTAAATTGATTACAATGGTAGAAATGAATATTGGTAGCTTGATGCTACCTTTCTTCTGCAATTAAAATAAAGGAAAGAAATAACAAAAATAAAAAAAAGAAAACATCTCCCTTTCTCTCCCAGGTGGAACAACATAAAATACTTTTTTTTTCTTTCTTTCTTCTCCAAACGAACAGAGCAATGCTCTGTTTCTTCTTTCTTTCTTCTCTCCCAACCCGAGCTCTCCCCTCCTTCCCTGGTTCTTGGCCTCAACCCCCAACCGAGCACACCCCCTCTCCTTCCCTGGTGGCCTCTTCTTATAGGAGTCTTGGAAACGCGTTGAAGACGTGTTGGATATCTGCCTCGCTGGGGGAGATCTTTGCCACGCGCGGATGGAGTTGGATGCGGTGCGGGATGCGGTGAGATGGACGGCTGCGAGGCGGGGATGACTCGGTCGGACGCCTGATGCGGAAAGCGATCGCGATACGTGGCATGGACGCGGTGAAGATGCGGGGACGGCGCTGGCAGCGACGCGGACGAACGCCTGATGCGGAAGGCTGACCGTGATAAGGCACGATTGGAAGGTGCTGCATTCGGTTCGGCCGCCGGAATGGAAGGCGATCTGGGATGCTCACCGCGTGAGGACTGCGGCTGCTGGCTTCGCAGATGGGCTGGCACGCTGAGAAGATCTCGGACACTGCATTTGCTCGAAACGGCGCACGGCTGGTTCACCATGTTATACGCTACGAGATCTTTGCTGATGGCGTGGATCGCGGCTTGGACGCTGGGAGATTGGCGCTTGGGATCACTGGAGGAGCCGGGAGCGTAATCGACGGAGCTTGACGCTGATCGCGGAATGCTGGAGACGCGAGCATTGCGGACGAAGTAGGGACTCGGGAAGGCTGATCCGGCGGGAACACTACGGGAGGAAGAAGAACATTAGTATATTTTTCGTAACACTGTTCATATGAACAGTGTTTTCTCGTAACACTGTTCATATGAACAGTGTTTTCACGTAACACTGTTCATATGAACAGTGTCATCTCAAATACTGTTCATATGAACAGTGTTTTCAGCCATGAATAGAAATTTTGGGAATAAATAGTAATTTCAGCTTTTGTTCATGGGATTGGAGGTTAAAAAGTTCTTTTTCTTTGTGATGAAGTGAGAGTGGGAATCACCAAGTTCCGTCCAATCAGTCATATAGATAAAATTTTAAAAAAATAGTGTGATATGAAATTTGGCTTGTAGACCAACGAACTCAGTTCGTCTCGGGTCATCTGTTCTGACTGGAGGTCAAGTGCAAGTTTTTCAAGTCATGGGTTACCCAGCACCTCATAGTTATGATATGGCCAAATTAGATTTGCCCAAAATTCTTTTCCAAAAGCACAAACAAAATGGACCCGATTCGGACCTGAACCCGGCTCGGACCCGACTTGAAGTCAAATTTGTACTCAATGTGCATTTTATCTCTAATTTATACTAATCTATGTTAAACCCAAATATAATATTAATCCAGTCAATTTATCATTATCGGTTAACAATAACACTAGTTTTAGTAACATGTAGGTCGCACTTTTGTGCTCTCATCACAACCCCCAACTAGCTTATTGCTAGTCTCTAGCAATTCAGTGCGAAAATAATAAAATAAGAGAGCAAAAGTATTATTTATTATATAAATATCCTAAGATAAATACTCACTTTCGTAGAGCATTACGATTGCACTTAGCATGTGCAACAAGCCGTTAAACCCCTAGGTTACCCTAGTGGACGAGTATTGTCTCGTGAGGGTTTGCAGTGAAGTTACCCACAAACTTCAATCCCAAAATAAAATTTGGTTTGTGAAATGAAAGTCTTATTCAAGTACATAACTGATAAGAATTTCAAAAGCACACAAGGTTTTAATTAATAAGTAGCCCAATTTCTAGGTTAGTATGCACTTTAAGTTGAAGTTATTAAGTTTTCCGTTAGAAAGTTGTAAGACTTATTTATACTTGAGTGCTCAGTGAAGTTTGGACCATGCACAAGCTAAGGTTTTGGATCTCCAAAATATCGCTAATATTAGTAGTTTCTAAGAATTGGTCGGACAAGACCTATTTGCTGATTCAAAATCATCTTTTCTGCAGGATTTCGAGAGCTGTGGATGTTTACTTTAATACCTCATGGGCTTTATCTGTAATATTCCAGTTTACTCGAATTTTTACAACGACGGCTTTTACACTATTGTCTTTCTTAAGGTCAATATACTTTTTTTTTTCATTTTTTTTTATTTTGATTTTTTTTTTGCATTAAAGAGAAATGATAATGTATATATTGTGCACTTTTACTCCTGTGATGATTCCTCCATGTAGCGAGCAATTTAGTCGACAATTCTCACACCAGTTGGCATGAGGTGTTGGGCATCAAGACTCCCCTACGGACCTATGCTCGGGTTCCTCATCACAAGCCCGCTAACCTTTGACAATAGGTAGCCCTTTTCGATGTACCTGACTAAATCCACCATTTTTTTTTGGATCAGAAAAAGATGGTTCATCAGGATTCGAGGTTGCTACCATATTCTTCAACACAATGTCGAACCTATACCTTAGAAAATGCAGGCCAGATGTGTTGTGAAATTCAAAGCACTAATTAGCTTACAACTCACTAAAAGGAACTTAATAAAAAGAACTCACTTTGCACTACTTCCAACTAGTCATTGAGCTCTTAGATTTTATATACCTTGTGTGTTGTATATTTTTTTTTCAAAAATTTTAACTAAAAATTTTTTTTTAATAAAATTTTAAATGCGTAAAAATACCCCCAAACCTAAATCTAACATTGTCCTCAATGTTAAAGAAAATTTAAAGCAGTAAGAGGACAGAGGAAAGGTTACCTGATATGGGTGGGTAAATTGAAAATTGGGGCAAAATCCCCCAAACCTGCATGTTAGTAATTTTTTTTTATAGAAGATATTTATATGTTGGGTTGCCTCCCAAGAGCGCTAAGTTTTATGTCTTCAGCCAGACAAAATGTAAATCTCCTTTTTTTTTCAACCATTATCTAAGAATGGTTTTGGAAGAGTCCGATGAAGAACAGTCGGCTGATGACGATCTATGCTCATAAGGGGAACAGAACTAAGAGGCGCATGCTTGACCCCTTCCTCGGAATGGGCAAGGTAAGCTTCTAAAGGGTCCTTATTATAAGTTTGTAAGAAAGTCTCCTGAACCAGACTTTCAATCATGTCAACTTCATTGATTTCTTTGTCGTCTGGTGGTTGTTTACTTATGTTGAAGACATTAAGCTCGACTTTCATATTGCCAAAAGATAACTTCAGCATCCTATTTCGACAGTTGATCACAGCATTTGCTGTGGCTAAGAAAGGTCTACCTAAAATTATAGGTGTGTGACTGTCTGGATGTATTGCAGGTTCAGTCTCAAGGATAACGAAGTCCACAGGATAGTAAAACTCATTTACTTTCACTATTACATCCTCTACAATCCCCTTGGGGTACTTCACTGTCCTATCTACTAAGGAAAGGGTAATATTTGTAGGCTTTAATTCTCCCAAACCTAATTTTTGGTACACATAGTAGGGAAGTAGGTTTACACTGGCTCCTAAATCTAATAGAGCTCTTTGGATGATCGTCTCTCCTATTTTTATTTCAATAGTTGGGCAACCAGGGTCTTTGAATTTCGGGGCAATCTGTTGTTGAATGAGAGATGAGGCTTGTGCAGCCATAACAGCTTGCTAGGAATACTTGTTTTTCTTTTGACCGTGGTGAGGTCTTTCAAGAATTTTGTATAGGAGGGAATTTGTCTTATGGCATCGAGAAAAGGTATATTTATTTGAACAGTTTTAAAGACTTCCATGATTTCATCAAAGTTAGATTGTTTCTTGGAGTTCTGAAGTCTACTGGAAAAGAGAACCTTGGGTTTGTATGTTTCTATGGGTTCTTCCCTTTTTTTCGGTTTGTCCTGTTCTTGATCCCTCTTCTGAATAGGGTTCTTATCGGATTCAGTTTTATTTTCTTTTTCATTTTCAGGAAGTTGGACTTTATTGTCCACTTGCTTGCCAGACCTTAAAGTGGTAATTGCCTGGACTTCATAGGTCGGATTTCCATTAGAATTGATTTGATACTGACCTATCTGACCTTGATTTTGTTGTCTACTAGGGTTAGGCATTGGTTGACTAGGTAGTTCACCTTTCTTCCTATCCCCTAGAGAGTTAGCTATTTGGTTCAGACTAACCTCAAGTTTTGCAATTGCTTGCGCATGGAATTGGTTAGTCTGGGCTTGGGCTGTATTGGTCTGTTGTTGTTGCTTGATAAAATCTTGTTGTTGTTTCATCATATTAGCCATCATGGTTTCTAATTGTGAAGGTTGCTGTGGGATAGGGGCATTATAAGGCGGTACAGATGGAACCAAAGGTTGGTTCATTTGTGGTGGACCTATTCTGGGGAAGTTGTTCTGAAAACCTGGTGGACCACCTTGATGCTGAATAGGTTCATTTTGCTTGTATGAGAAATTTGGGTGGAACCTATTATCAGGGTGGTAAACTGGGCTGAACGAGTTGGGAGTGGGCTTCTTAAAGGCACTATATGAATTTAGAGCATTTGCTTGCTCGACCTTTATGTTAGGCAGACTAGGGCAGCACTCCACTAGATGCTCAGGACTGTTACACCAAACACACAAACTATATGACTCGTGATCCACTTTCATGACGGGATTTGACTCTTTGTATGAACTCGAACTAGTGGAAATAGTGAAAGCATCAAACTTTTTACTCAAGTTGTTCATTCCAGCCACCAGATTGGACATGACATTTTTGAGTTCTGGGTCTGCTTTCATTTCATAATTACCTGGTTTTCTAGACCCAAACTCATCTCTAATTACTTTCTCACCATAGCTACTCCAATTTTGGGCATTTTCAGCTAAGTCAACAAGAAATTCATAGGCTTGATCCGGAGTTTGGTTCATGAACCTACCCTTGTGCATGGACTCAATCATGTTTCTATGTGCTGGAGGTAGTCCTTTATAAAAGAAGTGGACCAGATCAGCCTTATCAAGCCCATGGTGTGGGCATTTGACCAACAAGTCATGGAATCTTTTCCAAAGTTGGAAAAATTCCTCCTCAGATTTTCCTCTAAAAGTTCTTATGGCATCCTTAATTTTTTCAGTCTTTACCATAGGATAGAACTTAGCCATGAACTTCTTAGATAGTTGTTCCCATGATGTGATGGAATTTGAAGCAAGGGAATACAGCCATGCAGCAGCACGATCCTCTAAAGTCATGGGAAACAACCTTAATTTAATACCCTCTTCATCTAAGTTTTGATTTCTAAATGTTTGACAGATTGTCAAAAATTTGTTTAGATGAATATAGGGTTGTTCACTCTCAAACCCATGAAACTTGGGTAACATGTTTATTGTTGCAGCCCAAATTTCAAATTGGGTTGCATTATTTATTGGCAATACTATACATATAGGTGGACTAGCGGATGCAGGAGCGAATAATTCATTCAGGGTTCTAATATGTTAACCCATTGTAGAGATCGACGGTTGGTTTACAGTTCGCAGGTTATGATGAAAAGTTCTGTCAATCTCAGGATCAAATGGGGTTAACTTATCTCTTAATGACCTTCTACCATGCATACATTTTCTACAACTTAATTAGACTCAATTTTTTAAACGAAATCCTAAAAGATAAGAAGAAGGGCTAGACCAAGAGGACCACAATCAACACCACACAACAATTTGACCCTATTAGTCTTAGAGCTAAGTGAGGTTTAGTAGCTTCTTAAATCTAGTTGCACAGAGATGTATCAGGTTAAAAAGTTCCTGAAATTCTCTCCTAGATTAGACAGCTCCTAATCTCCCTTTCAGATTAAGCTTGAGCTTACCAGTTAAGCAATCCAGTAATCAGTGACCAGAAAAGTCCCGGGGTGTGTGGTGGTGCCAGAAGGGATACACCGATACCACAATACCCGTAATAGTTCTCATTGTTGTAAAACTTTCCTAGACATCACCAATTACTAAATTCTCACTGGAGTGGCTTTCAGCCGCTTCTTTCCAAGAGCCTAATTGAGCTCGAAAACCCTAAGGCCAACGTCTAATTTGATTTTAATTTAATTTGGCTTAGGATAAGTATGCAAGGTGGTGATTTTTGGGCTAAGGACAGGTAATGACTTCCCAACCTTATCTTTTCAATGGGTTTTGCCCTTAATTACTTTATGCAAATGCTTAATACTAAATGCAGCAAATAATCAATATTTTTTTTTTAAAGTTTATGCAATGTCATTAGGTTGTATTGATTAAATGAGCAAACAAATTTTTTTTTTATATATATATATTTTTTATAATTTTTTATTTTTTTTATTTATTTTTTTATATAGCAATAACTTGAATGTAAACTAAACACAATTCTTATGTGTCAGTCAATCTCCGAATGTCCGTTGAATAAGCTCTAGAGATTACTTCGTGAGGAGTCCCAATAGAGGTATGATAACCTCGGAGGATTGCACCCTATCAATTACTAGCAAAAATAATATTTTTTTTATATTTTTTTATTTAATTAAATTTTTTTTCTTTTTGAACTTCAAATTTCGAATCTCAGAATTCAAATTTTGAATTTTAAAAAAAAATTTGAATTTTTGAAAAAAATTTTTAATTTTATTTTTTTTTGAATTTTAAATTTCGAATTTCAAATTTCAGAATTTAATAACTACGAAATTATTAACTAGAAATTATCAAAATAAAGAAAATTAATAAAAATAAAAATAAAAACTTACTACCGGAGTACGTTCACTCCGGGCATCCAAAATTTGTTTGATCTTCGTGATCGTTCTTGCTTCTCGATTTGCCTTCCCCGACAACGGCGCCAAAATTTTGTTCGTCCTTTCCTGTCTACCTAAAAATATGCTAGACAGATCGTTGTTAGAACCGACAAACAAAGTTTAATTTAAATTTTTACTCTTACCTTTCCTACTCGAAGAATAATGGTTGTAAGAGGTCGATCTACAGGGAGGCGATTGGAGTTGCATAAAAATTAGAACGTTCACTCGGATTTGAAATCGATTTTTGAATGATAAAAGAAAAACATTATTTTGAGGATGTTGATGGATTCTCTAGTCTACCGGAGAATATTTTTTTATAAAAAGACAAGTACTTAGAAATTAAAGAGTATTTATGAATTCATGAAATGTTTAACTATTCAAAGGAGAATTTTTTTTTGCATAAATTAAAATGGATGAAAATAGTGCTTAGGGAGATCGAAGCCTACACAAATTGCATAAAGGAGGATTTAATGTATTGCATCAAAGAAGAATTAAAAGATTGCATTAAAAAAAATAGAAATTAACTTGAACCTAGAACAAGGATTGCATAAAAAAAAAAGAAATGATAGATTTAGAAAACTAAATTGATTACAATGGTAGAAATGAATATTGGTAGCTTGATGCTACCTTTCTTCTGCAATTAAAATAAAGAAAAGAAATAACAAAAATAAAAAAAAAGAAAACATCTCCCTTTCTCTCCCACGGTGGAACAACATAAAATACTTATTTTTTTCTTTCTTTCTTCTCCAAACGAACAGAGCAATGCTCTGTTTCTTCTTTCTTTCTTCTCTCCCAACCCGAGCTCTCCCCTCCTTCCCTGGTTCTTGGCCTCAACCCCCAACCGAGCACACCCCCTCTCCTTCCCTGGTGGCCTCTTCTTATAGGAGTCTTGGAAACGCGTTGAAGACGTGTTGGAGATCTGCCTCGCTGGGGGAGATCTTTGCCACGCGCGGATGGAGTTGGATGCGGTGCGGGATGCGGTGAGATGGACGGCTGCGAGGCGGGGATGACTCGGTCGGACGCCTGATGCGGAAAGCGATCGCGATACGTGGCATGGACGCGGTGAAGATGCGGGGACGGCGTTGGCAGCGACGCGGACGAACGCCTGATGCGGAAGGCTGACCGTGATAAGGCACGAATGGAAGGTGCTGCATTCGGTTCGGCCGCCGGAATGGAAGGCGATCTGGGATGCTCACCGCGTGAGGACTGCGGCTGCTGGCTTCACAGATGGGCTGGCACGCTGAGAAGATCTCGGACGCTGCATTTGCTCGAAACGGCGCACGGCTGGTTCACCACGTTATACGCTGCGAGATCTTTGCTGATGGCGTGGATCGCGGCTTGGACGCTGGGAGATTGTCGTTTGGGATCACTGGAGGAGCCGGAAGCGTGATCGACGGAGCTTGACGCAGATCGCGGAATGCTGGAGACGCGAGCGTTGCGGACGAAGCAGGGACTCGGGAAGGCTGATCCGGCGGGAACACTACGGGAGGAAGAAGAACATTAGTATATTTCTCGTAACACTATTCATATGAACAGTGTTTTCACGTAACACTGTTCATATGAACAGTGTTTTCACGTAACACTGTTCATATGAACAGTGTTTTCACGTAACACTGTTCATATGAACAGTGTTTTCAGCCATGAATAGAAATTTTGGGAATAAATAGTAATTTCAGCTTTTGTTCATGGGATTGGAGGTTAAAAAGTTCTTTTTCTTTGTGATGAAGTGAGAGTGGGAATCACCAAGTTCCGTCCAATCAGTCATATAGATAAAATTTAAAAAAAAATAGTGTGATATGAAATTTGGCTTGTAGACTGACGAACTCAGTTCGTCTCGGGTCATCTGTTCTGACTGGAGGTCAAGTGCAAGTCTTTCAAGTCATGGGTTACCCAGCACCTCATAGTTATGATATGGCCAAATTAGATTTGCCCAAAATTCTTTCCCAAAAGCACAAACAAAATGGACCCGATTCGGACCTGAACTCGGCTCAGACCCGACTTGAAGTCAAATTTGTACTCAATGTGCATTTTATCTCTAATTTATACTAATCTATGTTAAACCCAAATATAATATTAATCCAGTGAATTTATCATTATCGGTTAACAATAACACTAATTTTAGTAACATGTAGGTCGCACTTTTGTGCTTTCATCATTAATCTAATAAATTATGATGACTCCTAATTTGATTAGGATTGAAGGGTTCAATTGAGTCATAGTTCAATCAAATCCTAATTGGATTAGGATTTGAAGGGAAGCAAGTGCACCCAATCCCATTTGGAAGAGGATTGAACCAACTAGGCTTAGGCCCCACGCCCCACTTGATTAGATCAAGTGGGGGCACACGTGATGAAGGGTTAGGAGGGAGGGGTTGGCCGAAATCAAAGAGAAAAGAAGAGGGGCATGCGCCCCTCCTCTTGGTTCCTAAAAGGAAAATAATGAAGCTCCTAAAAGGTAGGAGCTCCATATGCCTTTATAAGGAGTAAAAGGCCAAACCCTAGGGATAATTCTTCCTCTCCTCTCCCTTGTGCCATGGCCCTTTCCTCCTCTTGGTCTTCAGCCGCCATCAGCAAGGAAGAGAAAGGAGGAGGCGTGCATCACCTATTCCATCTTCTTCCCTGGTTCTAGCACAGGAAAAAGAAAAGGCTGCGAAGAGCCTTGTGTTCTTCATCCTTCATCCCTTCTTCTTCATCCTCCTTCTTAAGAAAATCAAAGGTTGATTCAAAGGAAGGATTTCAGCCATCAAGAGTTGTCTCTGCATGGAAGCTAGCACCCCGGGGAGACAAGAGAGCTCTGATCGGTTCTCTACTTCGTGTGGATACCCGTAGAGGCCGGACGCGTGTGCGGCTTCAAGCGAGCCTTTTTCCAAAACCATGAACTTCAGTTTGCGGTGATTATCTACCCGCACAAGGTGAAGATCTGATCTTTCTAATTGATTTAAAAGTTTTTAATCCTAATCTATCTACGAACGGTTTTTGAACAACGTTCATGAGATGAATGTCGATCCCGCGCATGCCTCTTCTGCTGCCATCTGATTTTTTTTTAATTTTCTGCAGCATGGGCGGATTTCCAATAGTGGTATCAGAGCCTAGGTTTCGTAGTTTAAGGTTAGAATTAATTATTAAAAGGCGTATAAGATCTGAAAATTGAAAGATTATGCATGCTGAAAATTTTTTGCATGAAGATTTTTCAGGGTTGCTGATTTTTTACATGCTGAATTTTTATGTGATAAGTTGATGATTCTATTGCATTGTTAATGATAATACAAAGGTTTAGAATCATGTCTAGCATGATCAGCAACCCATGTCATAACGTAATCAATTAGATTTCAGATCTGAAAATTATAATTGCTGCATGTGGTGATGATTATTGGATTCAAACCCTTTTGGTATCAAATATAAAGACCTGCGATGTGATCTGTAATGTCATGTAATTTTTCAGATGCTTGCATGCATCTTATTTGATGTTTTGAGAGGCCTGCGAGCCTTCTAAAAAGGGATGTAATTTATTATTATATATCTGGTTGTATTTCTGTGATGTAATGTACGTCAACGATCAAGTCGAAGACAGTACATGAGATGAACGGCGATCTGAGCGGTTGATGGCGATTGGATCAAGAGTTGATCAGGGATCGAATCAAGGAGGCTCGGGACCAATTCAAAAGTTGAAGACCAACTGATCGATTGACGTGCATGTGCTTGTAATATGACCTAATTAGAATCCATGATCATCACCTATTTAAAGTTCAGCTTTTATTTATTGCTTCAATTATAACTGTCTGCGATGTGCTATTTGCATGTGATGCGAATGAGAGTGGGATAGATAGATTTACATATGATGCAATCTAATAGACCAATCCCAAAGAGACCTAAACTAAAACCTCCTCAATCAAGTCGAGAGTGAACCAACATGAGCGAGTCATATTAGATTAATTGATCTAATTGGTGTCTAGGAAAGCATGAAAGGTAGTTACTTAATTAGGACCTTACTCTCTGAGTAAGGGGAGCCTCCCACCTGCTTACCTGGCCAATTGCTCGATTACCTCTTATGAAGAGCTCAAGTTGCAAACACTAAGACATGATTAACCAATATTAAGTCCATAGGTCTTCCACCGTAGTAGAGCTGCTAAGATCTTTCTAGTATTGACTTGTCTCGACTGGACACAGTGGGCAAGTTGCATCGGAGGGCTGGACCTCTCTATAAACATGAGATGTTGTAGGGGTAAAGGTGGGGTTGGGCACCAATAACTGTTAGGTGAGGACCCAATGACGACTTTATTTCTACGGTTATACGATGGGTCTGACTTAACTAAGGAATGGGACCAATAACTGTTAGGTGAGGTCTTCATGACTTAGAGACCAAGTAGCATTGCAACATGCTTGAGAAGCATTGTACAAGAGTTATACACTCATCCATTTATGTGTCACCAATAACTGTTAGGTGAAGTGGCATGTAAATTGGTGGGACCGAAGTACCCACTAGAAACCCTAGTCGTGTAGGATTTCGTTTTCCTACCAGGAGAGTGTAAGAAATTTGAGAAAATAGTGGGAGGTACATTTGTTCTAAAAGATCCTAGAATAAATTAGGATCAAGTACAAAAGTCTAACTAGAATCTTTACTCTCTACAGATCATAATGTCAGCCTCAAATCCTTTGACCTGTATTCTTGAGACCAACCGATTGACCGGTACCAATTACAGAGACTGGCTTAGAAATCTCAAAATTGTTCTGAATTGCGAGAAAATAGGCTATGTGCTCGACAATGATATCCCCATATTACCAGCACGTCCGACTACTGATCAGCGTGCGACGTATGAAAAGTGGACAGACGATGACATTAGGGTTAAGTGCTACATCATGGCATCCATGTCCAATGAACTTTAATGCCAGCATGAGAATATGAAGACTGCTAGGGACATACTGGCACACCTGCAAAAGTTATATGGTGAGCAGAGTCGCACAGCTCGTTTTGAAGTGTCCAAGAGGCTCTTCAAAGCAAAGATGCGTGAGGGGCAGTCTGTCCATGATCACAGTCTGACTATGATCAAGGACCTAAAGGAGCTTGAGAAGCTCGGTATGAACATGCACAAGGAATTGCAAGTAGATCTGATCCTTCAATCCCTTCCTGATTCATTTGGACAGTTTATTATAAACTACCATATGAATAAGATTGAATGCACTAAGACTGAACTATTAAACTTGTTGGTAACTGCTGAGGGAGCCTTGAAAGGTTTAAGGGGCAATGTCCTTGCTGCTGAGTTGACTTCTGGTTTCAAGAGAAAATCTACTTGGAAGAAAAAGAAGCCTGCAAAGAAGCAGAAGAAAGACAAGAAGCCAAAGAAGGAAGTTCAAAAAAAAAAGGCTAATGACAAAGGAAAATATTTCCACTGCAATGTCGATGGCCACTGAAAGAGGAACTGTCCTTCATACCTCGAGAGCCTGAAGAATAAGAAGGCAGACACACCTTCAAAAGGTATGTTAGACTTGTTCGTGATTGAAACTAACCTTACAGTTTTCTCTACTTCTAGTTGGGTTATAGATTTTGGTTCTAGTGCTCACTTGTGTACTACTATACAGGGTCTAAAGGAAAGTAGAAGGCTGGCGGAAGGTGCGGTAACCCTTTGGGTTGGTAACGAGGCAAAAGTTGCTGCTATGGCTGTAGGCACCTACCCTCTGCGACTACCGTCTGATTATAGTTTATTACTTAGAGACTGTTATTATGTACCTGCTGCTAGCCAAAATTTAATTTCTGTTTCATGTCTAACACAGGATGGTCATGTTTTTACATTTGACAAAGACTGTTGTTCTATTTATTTCAGAAATAAAATAGTCGCACGTGGTTTTATGATTGACAGTCTATATCATTTGCATATGGATGTATCTGTAAATGTGTCTGAGCAAGAAGTGAGTGCCAAATGATCCAAGAGATCCAGGGATGAGATAAACTAAAAGTATTTGTGGCACCTCAGGCTTGGCCATATTGGAGAGGACAGAATGAACAAAATGGATAAAGATGGGCTTCTCGGCTCATTAACTTCCGAGTCATATCCAGTTTGCGAGTCCTGTCTTCAAGAAAAAATAGCTAGATTGCCCTTTGTAGGACATGAGGAGAGGACCACTGAAATACTTATCCTAGTACCTACAGATGTATGTGGCCCATTCGATGTGCAAGCTAGAGGATGTTATTCGTACTTCATTACCTTTGCCGATGATTATTCACGATATGGGTATGTGTATCTAATGGGACACAAATCTGAATCTTTTGAAAAGTTCAAAGAGTTCAGAAATGAAGTAGAAAAACAAACTGAAAAACTCCTTAAGGCTCTTCGATCGGATCGAGGAGGAGAATACCTTAGTGGAGAATTCCGGAACTATCTCGAGAAAAATGGCATAGTCTCATAATGGACTCCTCCGGGTACACCTTAACTCAACGGGATGTCAGAGAGGAGAAATTGGACTCTATTGGATATGGTCCGATCCATGATGAGCTTCGCTGATTTACCTACATTTCTTTGGGGGGATGCCTTACTTACCGCAGTATATCTACTGAATAGAGTTCTCTCTAAATCCATTCCTACCACACCGTATAAGATATGGCATGGTAAGAAACCAAGTCTTGGTCATATCAAGATTTGGGGATGTCCGGCCCATGTCAAGCGACTACAGGCGGACAAGCTAGAGGCTAGGACCATAAGTGCTCGTTTTATAGGATATCCTAAAGAGTCATTAGGATATAATTTTTACGTCTCAGAGGATCACAATGTATTTTGTGAGCCGACATGCCATGTTCTTGGAAAAACAGTTTATCCTTGATAGAGGCAGTGGGAGAAAAATTGAGCTTGAAGAGAAAGTCTCTGAAAAGCAACGAGTCATGGATCCTATAGAATCCATTCATACAGAGCTAGTACATGTTGTCCCTCCTCCACCTCGCAGATCTAGTAGGGTCTCCCATCCTTCTGATAGATACTTAGGTATGCTTGAAGAGGATACTAAAGAAATGTTCCTCGTGGGAGATGGGGAACATATACAGGATCCCAAAACCTACGACGAGGCGATATTAGATATCGATTCCGAGAAATGGTTGGAAGCTATGAAGTCAGAGTTAGACTCCATGCATTCCAACCAAATCTGGATCTTAGTGGATCCACTAGAATGTATTGTACCTATTGGATGCAAGTGGATCTACAAAAGGAAGATAGGTTCGAATGGAAAGGTAGAGACCTATAAAGTAAGGCTAGTAGCGAAAGGGTATAGTCAACGCGAAGGCATTGACTATCAGGGGACCTTTTCACATATAGCCATGCTGAAATCCATCCGAACATTGCTTGCCATGGCAGCATTTCATGATTATGAAATTTGGCAGATGGATGTGAAAACTGTTTTCCTAAATGGATATCTTGATGAAGATATCTATATGGAGCAGCCTTTGGGTTTCACTTTCAGTAATGGAGATCACAAGGTCTGCAAGCTGCAAAGGTCCATTTATGGACTAAAGCAAGCATCTTGGAGTTGAAACACTCGTTTCAATGATGCAATCAAAACGTTTGATTTCATCAAAAACGAAGAGGAACCGTGTGTTTACAAGAAGATTAGTGGGAGTGCTGTCATGTTTCTCGTACTGTACGTGGACGACATCCTCTTGATAGGAAATGATATTTCCATGCTAACCTCGGTCAAGGTCTGGTTGTCAAAAGAGTTATCCATGAAAGACCTTAGGAAAACATCCTATATTTTGGGGATAAAGGTCTATAGAGATAGATCTAAAAGGATGCTTGACCTATCACAGAAGATGTACATAAAGAAAGTGCTGAAAAGGTTCTGCATTGAAAACTCTAAAAGGGGTCTCTTACCCCTATGGCATGGAATTCATCTCTCCAAGAAGATGTGCCCCAACACATCTGAAGAGATTCAACGCATGAGCAAGATCCCTTATGCATCGGCAATAGGGAGCCTCATGTATGCCATGCTGTGCACACAACCTGATATAGCCCTTGCTGTGAGTGTCACTAGCAGATATCAGTCGAATACAGGTGAAGAGCACTGGACAGCTGTGAAGAATATTCTTAAGTACTTAAGAAGAACTAAATATTTATTCTTGGTCTTTGGAGGAACATCAAAGTTAAAGGTAGAAGGGTACACAAATTTAGACTTTATGACTGATATCGATGATAGAAAGTCAACATCTGGATATGTGTTCTTGTGCAATGGTGGCACGGTAAATTGGAAAAGTTCTAAACAACCAATCATTGATGATTCTACCATGGAAGCTGAATACATCGCCGCCTCTGAAGCTGCTAAGGAAGGCTTCTGATTCAAAAAATTCATTGCGGAATTGGATATAATGTCATCAGATGCCATAACACTCTACTGCGATAATAATGGGGTCATAGCTCTTGCTAAGGAGCCAAGGTCTCATTAGAAGTCTGTTGCCCAGATAGACAACCCAAGAGGGGGGGGGGTGAATTGGGTTTTTAAATTAACTTAGCTAATTAAAACTTTGTGGATGATTAACTAAATACTATAGCCAGTTATTTAATTAAAGCTAAGTGCTGTGAGTAATGTGTGGGGAAGAAGATGAGAGACAATGCACTACAAACACAAAGTTTTATAGTGGTTCGGAGCTAACCCTTGCTCCTACGTCCACTCCCCAAGTCTCACTTGGGAATTTCACTATAACCCCCTTGGATTACAGCCGGTTGTTTTGCAAGCTCACAACCGAACTTGTTGTTTTACGAGCTCACAACGAACTCGGTCGGTTTTTCCCAGGCTCACCGACTAGAACCAACCCCGATTGTTTTCCCGGGCTCACAATCAAACCCTTACACTCGTTGGTTTTAAACCGGCTCACCAACCAACCTTAATCCCCTTGATTCAATCCCCCGATTGAATCAAGTAAATACACGAGATAGAAGAAAACAGAAGATAGCTTCTCAAAAAGCAGATTTAAAACAATATAATCGTAAAGGAGTTAGAAGCCCTCAAACGCTTTTAAGATGGTGAAGAGGTGTGGCTTCTGGAACTCCGGTCTCCTCTTGAAAGAGTGATCGACTTGAAAGCAGGAGGAGGAGGAAGCTTTGAATGCTGGAAAGATGTTGGTGGAGCAGTAAATGCAGATCTTCCCTTTTTCTCGTTGAAGAGCACTTAGAGAGCTTGAAGACTTGAATGCTAGGAGTGGAATGTGTGTTCTCTACCTTGCTAAATGGTACTCACCCCTAGTCTTCTGTGGCTATTTAAGCCAACCCCCACGGAAACTAGCCGTTACTCTGCTTTTTCTGGCCGTTCTGCACACTCTGCGCAGCCTGACAATGTGACCGTTGGTGGGTTGGAGTCGACTCGCGCGATCAGGAGTCGACTCGGCTGTAGCAGGAGTCGACTCGAGCTTTTCCGGAGTCGACTCGGCAACTGTTCCCAGTTTGAATTAAAGTAGCCGTCTTGACTGGGAGTCGACTCGTCTTGACCCGGAGTCGACTCGCCAACTTCTGGCGCTGACCTGGCAATTTCGGAGTCGGCTCATCCTCTGTAGTCCGTGGATCCAAATTTGAATTTTGTCCACTCGAGTCGACTCGACTGTCCTGGGAGTCGACTCGAATCTCAGAGCCCGAACTCCCGATTCTCTGTCTTTTGGCTCATCCAGTCTTGGAGTCGACTCGAACTTCCTTGGAGTCGACTCGGCTCTCAGTTTCCGAAAGTTGGTCTTCTGCCTTTTGACGTGAAGCTTGTCTTGGAGTCGACTCGAGCTGTCTGTGAGTCGACTCGAATCTCAGAGGCAGTAACATGGTCTTCTGTCTGTCGATGGTCGCACAGTCTCGGAGTCGACTCGCGTACTGCTGGAGTCGACTCGAATCTCAGAGTCCATAAAACGCTCTCTGACTTTTTCTTTGTGTACCGCTGGGAGTCGACTCGCGTTCCACTGGAGTCGACTCGAATCTCAGAGTCCATAAAACGCTCTCTGACTTTTTCTGTGTGTACCGCTGGGAGTCGACTCGCGTTCCACTGGAGTCGACTCGAATCTCAGACCTGAAAAAAAAAAAACTGCTCTTCTGTCCTTCTGTCTGTTTTCAGTCGAAGTCGACTCATACTGATCAGGAGTCGGCTCGAGCTCGTGCCAGTGACCTTGATACGCTTGGAGTCGACTCGTGATACTCGGGAGTCGACTCGAGTCTCAGACATTGGTTCATGCAGACTTCTTAACTTATCCAAAATACTATGAACCAAGTCTAGAAACACTTGGACAGGATTTTCACTGAAACACTCAATTGAATTCATTAGTAATCACAAGATATACTCAATTGCTTTGAGCTCATCAAAATCAAATGGGGTTTTAATCAATCACTCCACAATCTTCCCCTTTTTGATGATGACAAAACTTTGAGTATATGTAAAATGAGTTGCTCATAAAACAATGAAGTAAAATCCATAAATGAATTCAAATGTCTGATAATTTAATTTATCCAAGTTTGAAGGGAGTGAAACATTAAATTTCGGAGTTAAAGCTCCCCCTTTCATTTGGAATTATATAAGCCTTCATATTATGCAATCAATTGTTTGGCTTATATGTCATTAATGTTTTAGCTTGATTAAAATTCAGATTCTCCCCCTCAACATATGCATTCAACTATATTTTGATTTTCTGAATTTCCTCTTCATGCTTTGAAGTTTTTTTTTTTGAACTGAATTTTATCTTTAGAGGGAAAATCTGTCAATTTGTTCTTGAGTAGGATTCAGCTAATCTCCGAATATCCCTTGAATAGATTCTGGAGATTACTCCATTAGGAGCCCCAAAAGAGAGATAATGAGCCTCGAGGTACCAAATCCACTTAGAACAAATTTATGTGTGTTTTTAAGAGTTTATCGTTTTATTTATTTCCATTGATTTCTTTTACATATTTTTTAATATTTCTTCCCTTTTACATATTTTATACTTACACATTTCTCCCCCTTTTTGTCATCATATCAAAAAGGAGGTAATCACACACAATCAATGGCACAAATGGCACAGTCAATCATCAAATGGCACAGAAATGAAGATAAGATGTCTACTCATTGTATTGATATGAAGGTGAATACATTTGAGCATACAATAGGTAAAGCAAGAACAATACAAAAGAAGACAAAACACAACTCAAAATCATCTATGACCTCCTCGAGGATGTGGCTCCCCCTCTCGAGGATACATCTCCTCCTCTGGAGGATGTAGCTCCCCCTCTCGAGGATACATCTCCTCCTCTGGAGGATGTAGCTCCTCCTCTGGAGGATGTGACTCCTCCTCTCAATCGGCTCTGCTCCATGAGGAGGGCGACTGCCTCTGTAACATGGCCCAGCTGCGTGATAATAGACGTGGTGGCTCTGCTATGTGTAGTGGAGAGCTCAGTCACCGACGTCTGAAGCCCAGTCACCGAGGTCTGAAGTGCGTCCAGCTTGTCGATGAGCACATTCGACAAGCGCTCGGCCCCCTCGGTGGTGGTGTGCATGTCACGGCGGATGTCATCCCGCATCCTCCTCGTGGTGCTCGTGACCTCGCTCATGCTGTGGAACTGGGCCTGCACCAGGGTCCTAATGTTGTAGATCTCCTGCCGCACCTCAGCCGTCATGTCTGTCACGGCTGTCAAAGATGGGACCAATGCTGAGGATGGAGTGGGTGCAGGAGTGGGAGCTGGCACGGAACCTCGGAGCTCCCGGAGTAGCTCGTCCCTCAAATCTCGGACGATCTCCTGCCGCAGCTCCTGGAGCTGCTCTGGATCAATACGGACCTCCATAGATGGTGGAGCTGAGGAGGAAGGTCCGGCAGAGGTGGTAGGAGCAGGAGGAGTGGATGGAAGGTCTGGATGGTCTGGAGACTCTGGGTAGTCAGAATCTGGCTCAGGACTGGGTGATGGTCTGGTGGTCTGAGCGGTGAGAGTGGACTTCCTAACCCAGATCCCTTCTCTCTTCCGAAATCCCATCCTGTGCATGGTCCCCGTACCCAAGCGATCAGTCCATCGCAAGGCACGAGAGGGTTCCTTCTTAGGAATGGAAATTTCGTACTACCTAAAGAGAAGAGTGAATATCATTCCGTATGGGAGGGAGAGCCTAGGTCTATCCAGGGGCTCACACATATACCTATAAATGAGCTTGGGGAAGTTGACCGGGGTGTCCTGAAGAATGTAAGACATAATAGCTAGGTCCCTCTCATTCACAAAATCAAATCTCCCTGTCTTAGGAAGATGGACCTGGACAAAATGCTCAAAAGGATTCTCACTTCAATAGGAAGTGAGCTAGCAGATACCTCATCTAGGGGAGACTGAGGTGGATGCCCTAAGACGATCGTAAGGGCCTCAAATCTATCCTCAGGATGTGCAGGAGCCACCCCTACTAATGGAAGGTGGAGGATATGGGCAATGAGGTCCTCTGTGACACGCAATGGGACACCTAATACCGTGCCCTCAATACCTCCATCTCTCCGATGGACGGTACTGTAGAACTCTTGAACTAGGCCAGGATAGGTGGGAAGGTCCAAGGTGAGGAAGTACTCTAGACCCTGGGCTCTAAGCCTATCGCCTATGGTGAATCCTTCCCGGGAGAGATAGTCGAAAGTGACATACCTCCCGGAGGTGACGGCCTTCCCGGCCAACGGCCTAACATGAACCACCCTAGGCGGGGAACGATCCGGAGGAGGTTGCCTCGCGGGATCGTGCCGCGCCTTGGAGCGCCGCTCGGGACCGGCCACGGGACGGGACCTCTTTCTAACAACTCCCTTGCGAGGCATCTTGACCTAAACGAGATGAAAACCTAGAGAACGAAGAAGGATCGATAGAGGAAGCTCGGGACTGACCTGAAAAGACCTAGGAACGGACGGAAACTCAATGTCCGGCGAAGAATCGACGGGAAAAGGGCTTGGAGACGATCGAGGATGACCTAGGAGTCGGCTCTAGGGCTTTGTGAACAATGGCGGCTTGAGAAAAAAGTGTTTGCGAAACGACAAACCTAGGGTTAAAAAGTCGGATCCCGACTGCGAGTCGACTCCCCTGAGTCGCGAGTCGACTCGACCTCGAGTCGACTCCAGAAAATGCGCGAGTCGACTCACCTTATGCGCCTGTAGACTTCGAGTCGACTCCCGACAATGTGCGAGTCGACTCCCCCTCAGCTGCCAACTTTGCGAGTCGACTCCCCCAAATGCGCGAGTCGACTCCCCCTTAGGAGCCGGCTCTGAAACTTACTCGAGTCGTCTCTAACCTTGGCACGCACTTAAAAATCATGCTATAACCGTGCCAAATGAGGGAAAATCACCTAGTTGGGATCTGATTTGATGATCATTGAATAGAAACTCTATTTTAACCTCATTTTAACCATCAAAATCAATTAATCTAGTGGAAACTCCCACTAGGATGGGTCAATCACTCCTAATCCCCTTCTAAGTACACTGAACCTCTCTTGACTTAGGGGTTTTGTGAAAATATCTGCTAATTGATCATCAGTACAAACAAATTGGAGAGTCACATCACCATTCAATACATGATCTCTTATGAAGTGATGTCTTATCTCAATGTGTTTAGTTCTTGAGTGTTGAATTGGATTTTTAGTTAGGTTTATGGCACTTGTATTATCACAATTAATGGGGATTTTATCTTGTTTAATGCCATAATCTTCTAATTGTTGTTTAATCCACAAGATTTGAGCACAACAACTCCCGGCTGCAACATATTCAGCTTCTGCAGTGGATAATGCAACCGAGTTTTGTTTCTTGCTAAACCATGAGATTAGGTTTTCTCCTAGAAATTGACAAGACCCGCTGGTACTTTTTCTATCAAGCTTACATCCAGCGAAGTCTGAATCTGTGTACCCTATTAAGTTTAGGCTAGATTCTTTAGAGTACCACAGCCCTATGTTCTTAGTTCCTATTAAGTATTTAAAGATTCTCTTAACTGCAGCTAGGTGTGATTCTTTAGGATTAGCCTGATATCTAGCACACATGCACACACTAAACATAATATCAGGCCTACTTGCAGTAAGATACAGTAAAGAACCTATCATACCTCTATAAAGTTTTTGATCTACAGATTTACCTGATTCATCTTGGTCTAACTTACACGATGAGCTCATGGGGGTGCTGATTGACTTGTTTCCCTCCATATCGAACTTCTTGAGCATCTCCTTGATATATTTGGCTTGATTGATGAAGATGCCTCCTTCAGATTGTTTGATTTGAAGCCCGAGGAAGTAGTTCAGCTCTCCCATCATGCTCATCTCAAACTCACTCTGCATCAAATCAGCAAATTCCTCGCAGAGGCGATTGTTAGTAGCACCGAAAATGATATCATCAACATAAATCTGTACTAATAACATATCCTTATTTTTCTTTTTCAGAAATAGTGTTGTATCTACATTTCCCCTAGAGAATCCATATTCTAATAGAAATTTACTAAGTCTCTCATACCATGCTCTAGGTGCTTGTTTTAGACCATA
The DNA here is from genome assembly GCF_009389715.1 of Phoenix dactylifera. Taxonomy (NCBI): domain Eukaryota; kingdom Viridiplantae; phylum Streptophyta; class Magnoliopsida; order Arecales; family Arecaceae; genus Phoenix; species Phoenix dactylifera. The sequence continues at coordinate 481,192 of NW_024067756.1, forward strand.
AAGTGCTTTGTTCAGTTTATACACATGATTGGGGTATTGATGATTTTCAAAACCAGGAGGTTGTTCCACATATACCTCCTCATTAATAAACCCATTTAGAAAAGCACTTTTTACATCCATTTGATATAGCTTGAAGTCCTTAGAGCATGCATATGCTAATAATAGTCTAATAGCCTCAAGTCTAGCTACGGGAGCAAAGGTTTCATCAAAGTCTATACCTTCTTCTTGATTATACCCCTTTGCTACTAGTCTAGCCTTATTCCTTATAACAATTCCATTTTCATCTAGCTTATTTTTATATATCCATTTTGTACCTATAATTGGATATTCAGAAGGTCTCTCTACTAGATCCCACACTTTATTTCTAGTAAATTGGTTTAGTTCTTCTTGCATTGCATTTATCTAATTTACATCATTTTCGGCTTCTTCTATATGTTTGGGCTCAAAGTGTGAAACAAAAGCTAGATGGTTATTCAAATTTCTAAGGGATGCTCTAGTCCTAACGGGTTGGGATGGATCATCTAGAATTAGTTCCTTAGGATGCCCATGAGCATACCTCCAAGCTTTAGTTAGCCCATGATCCACTATAGGCTCTTGGTTTGATGATTCTCCTTCAATCAACTTTTGATTATCATCTTGTAATCCCATCTCATCTATCTTTTCTTCAAGTATTTCAATATCATCATCAAAATTAACCTTCTTACTAGATGAGATATCACTAGAGTCATCAAAAACAACATGTATAGATTCTTCTATAACTAGGGTTCTTTTATTAAATATTCTATAGGCTTTACTAGTTGTAGAATAACCTAGGAATATTCCTTCATCAGATTTTGGATCAAATTTTCCTAGATTATCTTTCCCATTATTATGTACAAAACACCTACATCCGAAAACATGAAAATAGTTAACCTTTGGTTTTCTGTTTTTCCACAGTTCATATGGTGTTTTCTTTATGATGGGTCTTAATAGAACTCTATTTAATACATGGCAAGAAGTATTAATGGCTTCTCCCCAAAAGTACTTAGGGAGGTTACTTTCACATAACATTGTTCTAGCCATTTCCTCTAGGGTTCTATTTTTCTTTCCACAACTCCATTTTGTTGTGGTGTCCTAGGTGCTGAGAAATTATGGGTTATCCCCTTTTTACTACAAAATTCATCAAATAATTGATTTTCGAATTCGGTACCATGGTCACTTCTAATAGCTATAACTGAGGACTCTCTAGCATTTGTTACTTCCTTATGGAACTTCTTAAACATAGAAAATGCTTGATCCTTATGCGCTAGAAACATGACCCATGTGTACCTAGAGTAATCATCTACTATAACTAGACCATATTTATTTCCACCTAGGCTTGTTGTTCTAGTTGGACCAAATAGGTCCATGTGTAGTAATTCTAGAGGCCTAGAAGTAAAGACACATTTTATGGATTTAAAAGAGTTTCTAGATTGTTTGCCAAATTGACATGCTTCACATATTTTGTTCTTTTCAAATTTTAATTTTGGCAAACCTATCACGGAGTCTCTTTTAACTAGTTTAGTTATTGTGTCCATGCTTGCATGACCTAACTTACGGTGCCATAACCAACTAGCATCATTTTCTTTAGTTTCATTAACAACTAGACATTGGTTATGTTTTGTAAGGTCTTCTAGATCTACCACATATACATTTCCACGTCTCATCCCTTTAAAAACTAAACTATTATCATTAGTATTTGTTATAATGCACAGTGATGGTTTAAACATAACATCATATCCTTTGTCACATAATTGACTAATGCTTAACAAGTTATGCTTAAGACCATCAACATATCTAACATTATCTATAAAAGTAGAAGGGGTGATTTGAACTTTACCAATACCAATGATGTGACCTTGGTTGTTGTCTCCAAACGTCACAGCACCTCCCTTCTTAGCTTCAAGGGTGAAAAATTGGTCTTTATCACCCGTCATGTGCCTTGAGCAGCCACTATCCAAATACCAGCAATTTTTGTTGACCTTGGCTGCAAGACACTCCTACACAAGCAAATCATGTCATCTTAGGTACCCAAGTTTTCTTGGGTCCTTCATGGTTAGTCAAGTTTGTTCCTTTTGGAACCCATACCCTTTTAATTTTTCTTTTAGTTTTACTTTTCCTAAAATTACATACATTTTCTTTATGGCCTACTGTACCACAACAAAAGCAGGTTATTTTCTTAGTTTTTGTTTCCCCAGCTTTAACAAAGAAGTTACTAAGAAGTTTTTGCTTATTCCTTGGTTTATATCCTAAACCGGCTTTATTAAACACTGCACGTTGACTATTTAGTATCATGTTTAATTTTTCAGAACTATAGGTAAATCTTTCAACTAAGGGTTTGTATTTGTTAAGTTCTTTAGTTAGTGTCTGATTTTCGGCTTTTAGATCATTAAGTTCTTTAGTAAGATCCTTATCTAAGGTTTGTTTATATTTTTTAAGTTCTGAGAATTCCTTAGTTAGTTTTTCATTTTCTTTAGTTAAGGTGTTGGTCTTTTGAGTTAAAAGTTGGTTGCTTGTTTTAAGTTCTATATTTTCTTTGGTGATTAAATCCTTATCCTTAACTAATTTATCGTATTTATGTAGGTATGATTGATTAGTTATTTTCAGTTCTTTATTCTTAAGATTTATAGCCTTATATTCTACCATTAATTCATTAAATGCATCATAAAGTTCATCAAATGAAAAATCATAGTGCGTATCGGAAGTTACCTCATTTTCGTTGGCCATGAAACAAAAATTGGCCTTCTCTTCTTGTTCTTCATCCGATGATGAAGATGATGCGTCGGAGTCCGATAGGGTGGTGACAAGGGCTTTCTTCTTCTTCTTGTACTTGCTGCTCTTCTTTAGTAAGGGACACTCAGCTCGGATGTGTCCCGGCTTTTTGCACTCATAGCAGCCAGTCTCCTCACTTTCCCTTTCCTTACCTTTGTCCTTGCGGTAGGAATTTGAGGGGCCTCTCCTTTGATGATAGGACTTCTTGTGGTTGATGAATTTCTTGAACTTGCGCACAAGAAGAGCCTCACCACCATCTTCCTCATCTTCTTCTTCTTCACTGCTGCTGCTGCAAGACAAGTCCTTGTTAGAAGAAGTAGATTTTAAAGCTATTACCTTTTTCTTATGGGAGGACTCTTCCTCGTTGTGTTGTTTCATGGTAAGCTCATGCGTCATAAGGGATCCAAGGAGCTCTTCAAGTGGAAGCTTGTTCAAGTCTTTAGCTTCTTGGATTGCCGTCACTTTAGCTTCCCACGACCTTGGTAGACACCGAAGGATTTTCCTGACAAGTTCACTGTTAGTATAGTTCTTGCCAAGGCTTTTTAGGCCATTGACAATATCAGTAAACCTAGTGAACATGCATGTAATTGTTTCGTTAGAGTCCATTTTAAATAGTTCATATTTATGAACCAAAATATTTATTTTGGACTCTTTCACTTGATTCGTGCCCTCATGGGTCACTTCAAGTCTGTCCCAAATCTCTTTTGCAGAATTGCAAGTAGAGACCCTATTGAATTCATTACGGTCTAAGGCACAATAGAAGACATTCATTGCTTTAGAGTTTAATTGTGCCTTCCTCATGTCATGTTCATCCCAGTCCATTTCAAGTTTAGGTACCTTAACACCATCTACGTATATGGATGGGATGTATGGCCCATTTACTACAATGGACCACATCTCATAGTCTTGGGCTTGGATGAATATTCTCATCCTAGCCTTCCAGTATGAGTAGTCAGATCCATTGAAGAAAGGGGGTCTTTGGGTGGACTGACCCTCAATGTGAGAAGATCCAAATGGGGTTGTCATTTTGATCTTTTAACTCTTGAGTGGAAGAGTTTTTGGCTCTGATACCACTTGTTGCCCAGATAGACAACCCAAGAGGGGGGGGGGTGAATTGGGTTTTTAAATTAACTTAGCTAATTAAAACTTTATGGATGATTAACTAAATACTATAGCCAGTTATTTAATTAAAGCTAAGTGCTGTGAGTAATGTGTGGGGAAGAAGATGAGAGACAATGCACTACAAACACAAAGTTTTATAGTGGTTCGGAGCTAACCCTTGCTCCTACGTCCACTCCCCAAGTCTCACTTGGGAATTTCACTATAACCCCCTTGGATTACAGCCGGTTGTTTTGCAAGCTCACAACCGAACTTGTTGTTTTACGAGCTCACAACGAACTCGGTCGGTTTTCCCAGGCTCACCGACTAGAACCAACCCCGATTGTTTTTCCGGGCTCACAATCAAACCCTTACACTCGTTGGTTTTAAACTGGCTCACCAACCAACCTTAATCCCCTTGATTCAATCCCCCGATTGAATCAAGTAAATACACGAGATAGAAGAAAACAGAAGATAGCTTCTCAAAAAGCAGATTTAAAACAATATAATCGTAAAGGAGTTAGAAGCCCTCAAACGCTTTTAAGATGGTGAAGAGGTGTGGCTTCTGGAACTCCGGTCTCCTCTTGAAAGAGTGATCGACTTGAAAGCAGGAGGAGGAGGAAGCTTTGAATGCTGGGAAGATGTTGGTGGAGCAGTAAATGCAGATCTTCCCTTTTTCTCGTTGAAGAGCACTTAGAGAGCTTGAAGACTTGAATGCTAGGAGTGGAATGTGTGTTCTCTACCTTGCTACAGTCTTCTGTGGCTATTTAAGCCAACCCCCACGGAAACTAGCCGTTACTCTGCTTTTTCTGGCCGTTCTGCACACTCTGCGCAGCCTGACAATGTGACCGTTGGTGGGTTGGAGTCGACTCGCGCGATCAGGAGTCGACTCGGCTGTAGCAGGAGTCGACTCGAGCTTTTCCGGAGTCGACTCGGCAACTGTTCCCAGTTTGAATTAAAGTAGCCGTCTTGACTGGGAGTCGACTCGTCTTGACCCGGAGTCGACTCGCCAACTTCTGGCGCTGACCTGGCAATTTCGGAGTCGGCTCATCCTCTGTAGTCCGTGGATCCAAATTTGAATTTTGTCCACTCGAGTCGACTCGACTGTCCTGGGAGTCGACTCGAATCTCAGAGCCCGAACTCCCGATTCTCTGTCTTTTGGCTCATCCAGTCTTGGAGTCGACTCGAACTTCCTTGGAGTCGACTCGGCTCTCAGTTTCCGAAAGTTGGTCTTCTGCCTTTTGACGTGAAGCTTGTCTTGGAGTCGACTCGAGCTGTCTGTGAGTCGACTCGAATCTCAGAGGCAGTAACATGGTCTTCTGTCTGTCGATGGTCGCACAGTCTCGGAGTCGACTCGCGTACTGCTGGAGTCGACTCGAATCTCAGAGTCCATAAAACGCTCTCTGACTTTTTCTTTGTGTACCGCTGGGAGTCGACTCGCATTCCACTGGAGTCGACTCGAATCTCAGAGTCCATAAAATGCTCTCTGACTTTTTCTGTGTGTACCGCTGGGAGTCGACTCGCGTTCCACTGGAGTCGACTCGAATCTCAGACCTGAAAAAAAAAAAAACTGCTCTTCTGTCCTTCTGTCTGTTTTCAGTCGGAGTCGACTCATACTGATCAGGAGTCGGCTCGAGCTCGTGCCAGTGACCTTGATACGCTTGGAGTCGACTCGTGATACTCGGGAGTCGACTCGAGTCTCAGACATTGGTTCATGCAGACTTCTTAACTTATCCAAAATACTATGAACCAAGTCTAGAAACACTTGGACAGGATTTTCACTGAAACACTCAATTGAATTCATTAGTAATCACAAGATATACTCAATTGCTTTGAGCTCATCAAAATCAAATGGGATTTTAATCAATCACTCCACAAAGTCAAAGCATATAGAGCGGCGCTTTCACCTCATACGCGACTATGTTGAGAAGAAATATGTCGAGGTGTAGAGAGTAGACTCCGCGGATAACGTGGCGGACCCATTCACTAAGCAACTGAGTCAGCAAAAGACTGAAGCCCACCTTGAGAAGATAGGGCTTAGATATATGACTGATTGGCTTTAATGCAAGTGGGAGATTGTTAGATGTATGCCCTAAAAGCCAATCTGGCTGACACATTGTTATTACTAGAACATAATTTTATACTTGACTATTTATTATTGAATAAATAAAAGGCATCTTTTTCATTCATATTGTTTATGTGTCTATGAATCGTCCAAGGAATTAATAAGATGATGATGCATATTCTCAAGAGTTGAGAACTTGTGCCATGTATCATTGGTGATTGATTTCTAAATGCTCCTGATCGATGGATCATCACGAGGATGGTGATCGATCCGATCAGTGCACACATTACTTTTCTTGAGGATGGACAAGACTCGAGTCCACGGTGTGGGGATACTGAAGTAATAGTGCAGGTGCTTGTTAAAGAACAAGGGTACTGAGCGTGACCAAGACAAGAAGTCACTTGGATGTCTATCCACTCGTTAGTGACTTGCTTGATGTTGCAGTAGTATGACTGGTCATTTGACCTGCGGTGCTTCGGCTACTCACAGTGAGGTTATTGTAGTTTGACTGCACATATACATGGTCTCTAGACATATGGGTCCATGCAGTATAGATTGGCTGCAGTAGGTTCACTGTAGGGTAGGGTATGCACCTATATGGAATCTATCGACCTTGGTAGATAAGGAGAGATCCTATTTGATTTACGAGACTAAGTTCGTAAGACCTCGGCCGGGGTAGTATGCATAGTGGAGAAAGAGTTTTCCACTCTTGAACTTAAGTCGAATAAAACTTGACATATGACAGACAATGGGGTTTGACGAGTTGTCCATGACCTCCGTCCTATAGGGATCCACGATAGAAGAACTGTATCATACGATAACTGCACCTAGAAGTTCATCATTCCATTCTGCTGGGTAGCCACTATATGCTGCTAAGTGTCACTGGTGGATGGTGAGACTCATAGAGAATATCTCGATGATCGATAAACCTGATGAGTTGAGTTGGAACTGTTCCAACCCATTGAAAGAAGTTTTCAATGATATTGTAATAGAGATCGCAATATATCTCACTACCAGTCAGAATAGAACCTATGGGGTCATACACACTAGAGGTATTGACCGATCCGATGGTTGAAAAGTGATTATGAATCACGAGTAATCAATTTGATTGATAATCAATAAAAGAAGAAACAATGGAAATTAATTAATTGGACTAAAACACAAATCCTACTTGGAGTAGGATTCCTAGAATCCTAATTGGATTAGGACTAGGAATCCTACTTGGACTAGGACTGGGAGTCCTACTTGGAGTAGGATTCCTACAATCCAAATTAGATTAGGATTTTGAATTTAATATGGATTCCTACTTAGAATAGGATTTTTAGAAGTCCTAATTAGATTAGGACTTCGGATTCAAATAAAAGTCCTAATTGGATTAGAACTAAAATTGAATAAATTCTTATTGGATTAGGATTTTTTAAGTCCTAATTAATTATTAATCTAATGAATTATGATGACTCCTAATTTGATTAGGATTGAAGGGTTCAATTGAGTCATGGTTCAATCAAATCCTAATTGGATTAAGATTTGAAGGAAAACAAGTGCACCCAATCCTCTTTAGGATTGAACCAACTAGGCTTAGGCCCCACACCCCACTTGATTAGATCAAGTGGGGGCACGCGTGATGAAGGGTTAGGAGGGAGGGGTTGGCCGAAATCAAAGAGAAAAGAAGAGGGGCGTGCGCCCCTCCACTTGGTTCCTAAAAGGAAAATAATGAAGCTCCTAAAAGGTAGGAGCTCCATATGCCTTTATAAGGAGTAAAAGGCCAAACCCTAGGGATAATTCTTCCTCTCCTCTCCCTTGTGCCGTGGCCCCTTCCTCCTCTTGGTCTTCAGCCGCCATCAGCAAGGAAGAGAAAGGACGAGGTGTGCATCACCGATTCCATCTTCTTCCCTGGTTCTAGCGCAGGAAAAAGAAAAGGCTGCGAAGAGCCTTGTGTTCTTCATCCTTCATCCCTTCTTATTCCTCCTCCTTCCTAAGGAAATCAAAGGTTGATTCAAAGGAAGGATTTCAGCCATCAAGAGTTGTCTCTGCAAGGGAGCTAGCACCCCGGGGAGACAAGAGAGCTCTGATCGGTTCTTTACTTCGTGTGGATACCCGTAGAGGCCGGATGCGTATGCGGCTTCAAGCGAGCCTTCTTCTAAAATCACGAACTTCAGTTTGCGGTGATCATCTATCCGCACAAGGTGAAGATCTGATCTTCCTAATTGATTTAAAAGTTTTTAATCCTAATCTATCTACGAACGGTTTTTGAACAACGTTCATGAGATGAACGTCGATCCTGCGCATGCCTCTTCCACTGCCATATGAAATATTTTTAATTTTCTGCGGCATGAGCGGGTTTCCAACGATGGTATCAGAGCCTAGGCTTCATAGTTTAAGGTTAGGATTAATTATTAAAAGGCGTATAAGATTTGAAAATTGAAAGATTATGCATGCAGAAAATTTTCTACATGCAGATTTTTCAGGGTTGCTGATTTTTTACATGCTGAATTTTTATGTGATGAGTTGATGATTCTATTGCATTGCTAATAAGATTACAAAGGTTTAGAATCATGTCTAGCATGATCAGCAACCCATGTCATAACGTAATCAATTAGATTTCAGATCTGAAAATTATAATTGCTGCATGTGGTGATGATCATTGGATTCAAACCCTTTTGGTATCAAATGTAAAGACCTGCGATATGATCTGTAATGTCATGTAATTTTTCAGATGCTTGCATGCATCTTATTTGATGTTTTGAGAGGCCCGCAAGCCTCCTAAAAGGGGATGTAATTTATTATTGTTACGGGGGAACTAAGCCGCCATGCCCCACGTGACCGGCACGCGCGCCCAGGAAGACTACGGCTGCCCTTTGATCCAGCAATCCGACCCCGAGTCGGACGTCCTCGGCTCCGCAGCCCGACCCCGAGTCGGCTGCCCTTTGATCCAGCAATCCGACCCCGAGTCGGATATCCTCGGCTCCGCAGCCCGACCCCGAGTCGGCTGCCCCTTGATCCAGCGCTCCGACCCCGAGTCGGAGATCTCTTGATAACGACAGGCTATTCCCCAGAGGCACGCCGCGGCCTCCTGCTCCACTACTCCCTGCAACGGCTGTATCCGATGCTGCTCCACGATCTCCTGCATCAGCCGTACAAAGCGGAGCCCCACTATGCCCTGACGTGGCCGTACCCGGTGCTGCTCCACGACGCCCTGTAACGGCCATGTCAGTGGCCACACCATCGTGCCCCACGATAACGAACCCCCCTGAGAGACCCCCCAGCCAGGTATATATGCGGCTGGAGGGAGAAAGGGGGGGGTGAGCAATATCTCCCAGAGCACTCTCTTACTTGCGATTATCACCTCTCCTCCTCCTCCAATCTCCTCTGACTTGACCGTCGGAGGGCCATCACCACCCTGGTGGTGGTGCAAGGCTTGTTTGCAGGTTTCTTGGCGGAAGGTGGAGCGCAACCAACACCAACCAAGACAACTCAGACGGAACCCCGTTCACACCGCAGTGCCAATCGTTCTCGGTTTGGACCACCAGCAATAGTTGGCGCTAGAGGAAGGGCCGAATCTTAGAACGATCGTAATGGCACGGCGAGGTGGTCGTGGAGCTTCCAATGCTTCCGGTCGCGGAGCCTCTCGCGCCTCCGGCCGAGAGGCTGCTGCGTCCCCAACGCACTCTCAGCAGCACTCCACCGCCCCTTCTCCCATTCAGACGGTCGAAGCTGCTCAGTTCGACCAGCTAGCCCAGCAGGTTCGCACCCTCGCGGAGGCAGTGCAGAATCTGCAGGGTGTGATCTCTCGGGTGCCGCAACGGGCTCAGGAGCCGCTGCCCCCCGAGCACTCGCCTCTTCCTCACAACTCGCGCTCCTTCCTCTCCCATGGAGAGGAGCGCCGGCGCGAGGAGGATTCTCGAGTGCGGTCCATTCTGCCAGGACCTTCTCATCGGAGCTGTGCGGGGTACGAGAGGCGGACCCGGGCGCGTTCTCAGACACCCCAGTCCTCGAGGGGCCCGCACTCCAGTCGGTCCCCCTCGCGCCGCTCCTTGTCCCCCACCCACCGGTCGCGCTCCCTGGACCGGCGGGTGGACGATCTCCACAGACAACTCCAGGTCCTGAAGGGCCACTCCAAAGATCCCTTCGCTGACTTGGAGATCTCCTCCCAGCCGGCGCTTGCCTCGAGGATCCTGCGGACCCCGAACCCGCCGGGGTTCAAAATGCCGGCGATCGAACCCTACGACGGGGCGGCGGACCCGCGGGACCACGTGGAGAGTTTCAGGACTCTTATGCTCCTCCATGGAGCATCGGATCCGCTCCTCTGCAAGGCCTTCCCGGCGACCCTCCGTGGCCCGGCAAGGGCATGGTTCGCCGGCCTGGAGGCTAACTCCATCCAGTCCTTCGACCAGTTCACCCGCTTCTTCATCAGCCATTTTGCCGTCAGTAGCAGGCGGCGACTGGTCTCCGACTCCCTCTTTGATGTCCGGCAAAACGAGGGAGAAAGCCTGCGGGATTATCTCACCCGCTTCAACAAGGCTACACTGGAGGTCCGGAACCTGAGCCAGGAAGTGGCTCTCTCAGCCCTGAAGCGTGGCTTCCGGAAGGGCAGACTCACCTTCTTCCTGGACAAACGCCTGCCGCGGAGCTTCCCGGAGCTGTTATCTCGGGCAAACCAGTATGCAGACGCCGAGGAGGCAGCCTCCCACCGGAACAAGGAGGCCGCCGAGGCCCCTCTAAAGCCCGGGAAGAAAAGGCGAAAAGAGGCACCCCAGAGGAGGAGCCCGACGCCTCAACGCCGGCGCAGAAGCCCGTCACCAGCAAGGAACCACGGCGCCACACGCCCTCATTCTCCGCACCGACGCTTCAACCGGTACACCCCACTCCTGGCCCCCCGGGCCCAGATCCTCATGGAGGTCAAGGGGCGGGAGGACCTCCCGGTCCCGAGGCAGATGAAGAAGATCCCTGGGAGGAGGCCTTCTCGGGCGTACTGTGAGTACCACCGAGACCACGGCCACGATACCGAAGACTGCTTCCAGCTTCGGGACGAGATCGAGGCTCTCATTCGCCGAGGGCGTCTCGGTCGATATGTAAACGACCGACGTCCCCCGGCAGACCCGCGTCCGGCCGACCCGGCCCCTCAGGAGCCTCGGGAGCAGAATCGACCCGTTGCGGGAGTGATCCACACCATCACTGGGGGCTGCTCTCGGCCCGTGAGGAACGCAGGGGGCTCGGCGGAAGCATCAGGAGTGGCCGTCGCGAAGAGGCAGCGGGTCGGAAATGTAATCGCTTTTTGTGATGAAGATGTAAAGGGGGTTCAGACTCCCCACGATGACGCCATGGTGATCTCTCTCACTATGGCGAACTATGATGTAAGGCGTGTTCTTGTGGATAGTGGAAGCTCAGCTGATATTTTGTATTACGAGGCCTTCCAAAAGATGAGCTTGTCCCGACAATTGTTGCACAAAACATCCACCCCCCTCATAGGATTCACTGGAGACGCTATCTCGGCCGAAGGTGTCATTGAGCTGCCTGTGACTGCGGGCGTTGCACCCGCAGAAGCCACGGTGCGACTCGGGTTCTTGGTCGTCCGTGTCCCCTCGGCCTACAACGCTATCCTCGGACGACCCGGACTGAACGCCCTTCGCGCGGTGGTTTCTACCTACCATTTGCTCATGCGGTTCCCCACGGTGGCCGGGATTGGAGAGGTCCGAGGTGACAAACCAACCGCACGGCAGTGTTTCCTAGCAACTCTCAAAGGGAAGAAGCCCATGGAGGCCCTAAGCGTCGAGTCCCTTGACGCCAGAGACGAAGTGGCCTTGCGGCACGGGGAGCCGGCCGAGGGCGTAATCGAAGTTTCCCTCGAAGAAGGCCGCCCGGACCGCACGGTCCGGGTCGGTGCCAACCTCGACTTGGAAGCTCGGCTCCGGTTAGTGGAATTCCTCCGAGCCAATGCTGATGTGTTTGCCTGGTCGGCAGCCGATGTACCTGGGATCGACCCGGAGGTCATTTCTCACGCCCTCAACGTCAACCCGACCCACCGACCAGTAAAGCAAAAGAAGAGACACTGTGCCCCGGATCGGATCCGGGTGGTCGACCAGGAGGTAGACAAACTCTTGGAGGCAGGTTTCATAAGGGAAGTGAGCTACCCCGAGTGGCTGGCAAACGTCGTACTTGTCCGGAAGGCGGGCGGGAAGTGGAGGATGTGCGTCGACTACACCGACCTGAACAAGGCGTGCCCCAAGGATAGCTTTCCGCTTCCGCGAATAGACTAACTGGTCGACGCGACTTCCGGATATCAGCTGCTGTCTTTCATGGACGCCTTCTCCGGCTACAACCAAATAATGATGGCTCCACAGGACGAGGAGAAAACGGCCTTCATAACAGACAGGGGGCTGTACTGTTACAAGGTAATGCCCTTCGGTCTGAAGAACGCTGGCGCTACTTACCAGCGCCTCGTCAATAAAATCTTCAAGGAGCAGATCGGCCGGAACATGGAGGTGTACGTGGACGATATGCTGGTAAAGAGCCGCCATGCGGATCAGCACATTGCGGATCTGGAGGAGACCTTCGCCACCTTGCGGAAGTTTCGTATGAAGCTAAACCCAGCGAAGTGCGCCTTTGGTGCTTCGGCCGGGAGGTTTCTCGGCTTCATTGTCAACCAGCGGGGGATCGAGGCCAACCCGGACAAAATCAAGGCCATCCAAGATATGTCCCCTCCGACCAAAGTGAAGGAGGTTCAGGAGCTCGCTGGGAGGGTCGCCGCGCTCGGACGATTTGTGGCAAAATCGGCCGAACGCTGCCAACCGTTCTTCAAGGTGTTGAAGCGCCCGAAAGACTTCCTCTGGACGGCTGAATGTCAAGTGACGTTCGACCAGCTCAAGGAGTACATGGCGTCTCCTCCCCTGCTGTCCAAGCCGCAAGAGGGGGAGATGCTCTACCTTTACCTGGCGGTCTCCCCAACCGCAGTCAGCGCAGTACTGGTTCGGGAAGAGGCAAAACTTCAGAAGCCCGTGTACTACACCAGCCGAGTCCTCCGGGATGCCGAGACGCGGTACACGAAGGCTGAAAAGATCGCCTTCGCGCTGCTGACTGCGACCAGGAGGCTTCGCCCCTATTTCCAGGCTCATTCTGTCACCCTTTTGACCGATCAACCACTGCGGCAGATCCTCAGCAATCCTGAGAATGCGGGACGGTTGGTGAAGTGGGCAGTAGAACTTGGTGAGTTCGACATCCGCTACCAGCCCCGGCCCGCCATCAAGGCCCAGGTGCTCGCGGACTTTCTCGCTGAGTGCACTGTGCAGGAGGCGGAACCTAGGCCGCCGGAAACACCCAGCCTCGATCTCCCGATCTGGACGCTCCACATTGACGGGTCGTCGAACCCTGAAGGTGGAGGGGCTGGGCTGGTCCTTACCAATCCCGATGGAGTGATAGCCGAGTATGCCTTGAGGTTCGGATTTCCAGTGACCAACAATGAGGCGGAGTACGAGGCCCTAGTCACGGGACTCAAACTCGCCAAGGAGCTCGGCATCCGGCGTCTGAAGGTCTTCACCGACTCCCAGCTGGTGGTCGGGCAGGTTCGAGGGGAGTTCGAGGCACGGAGCCCGACCATGCAGAGCTACGTCCGGAAGGTGCAAGCACTCATTCCCGACCTCGGCAGTATTGACATTCAGCAGGTCCCAAAGAGCGAAAATGCTAGGGCCGACAGGTTGTCCCGCTTGGTGGGCGCTGAGGCACACAACTTGTCAAGGGCGATATACCTGGAGACCCTAGATGCCCCGAGCATCGGCGAGGCTGAAGCGGTAATGGCAATTGATCCGGAACCATCTTGGATGGACCCGCTTGTAGCTTACCTCGCCGAAGGGATCCTTCCCGAAGATGAAGATCAAGCTCGGCGACTTGTTATGAAGTCCGCCCACTACGTACTCTACGAAGGGAGGCTGTATCGGACCTCGTTCACCGCCCCCCTCTTAAGGTGCCTCCGCCCTTCGGAAGCGGCTTACGCCTTCAGCGAAGTCCACGAAGGCATCTGCGGATCGCACCTGGGGGATAGGTCCCTGGCACATAAGATCATGAGGCAAGGCTACTATTGGCCGACCTTATTGGAAGACTCAAAGGATCACGTACGGAAATGCGACGCCTGCCAGCGCCACGCCAACATCCAGAGAGTCCCCTCTGTTCCCTTGGCGCCAATCACCGCCCCCTGGCCCTTTGCATAGTGGGGAATGGATATCCTCGGACCATTCCCCATCGCTTCGGCCCAGCGGAAATTTTTGATTGTCGCCATCGACTACTTCACCAAGTGGGTGGAGGCAGAGCCACTGGCCACCATCACGGAGGCGCAAGTCCGGAAGTTCGTAAAGAAGAACATCATTGTCCGATTTGGGGTACCTCGGGTCCTCATCTCGGATAACGGTCGACAGTTTGATAACAAGCATTTCCGAGACTTCTGCGAGGAGTTCGGGATCGAACATCGGTTCACGTCCGTGTCGCATCCCCAAACCAACGGCGAGGCCGAGGTCACAAATCGGACAATCCTCCAAGGTATCAAAGCGCGGATCGGACGGACGGGGCAAGCTTGGGTCGAGGAACTCGAGAATGTCCTTTGGGCGTATCGGACCACGCATCGGACTCCTACCGGGGAGACGCCTTTCAGCCTAACCTATGGCACGGAAGCCGTTGTCCCCGTAGAGCTCGGACTTCCCTCACCTCGGGTAGCCGCACACCGACCCGAGGCCAACTCGGAGCAACTCCGAGGGAACCTGGATCTCTTGGAAGAAGCAAGGGAAATGGCGCAGGTTCGGATGGCAATGTATCAGCGGAGGGTGGCCCGATATTACAACTCCAAAGTCCGACCGAAGCTTTTCAGAATTGGAGATCTGGTGCTGAGGCGAGCTAAGGCATCTCAACCTACGGAGGGTGGGAAGCTAGCGCCGAATTGGGAAGGCCCGTATAAAGTTCGTTGGGTAAACCGACCTGGCTCCTACCAGTTGGAAGCCCTAGATGGCCGAGAAATTCCAAGGGGCTGGAATTCCGCTAACCTGCGGATGTATTACCAGTAGAACAACAAGGCCAGAAAGACAATTTGAAAAGGTGCAACACTTTTCATTTCAATAATTTCTGGTTACAATGGCGTGCTCGTGTGATTACAAGGAATTCCCAGAGGGGAATTAGGGAGTAAAGAAAGCAAAGAAGAGGTGGAGAATCCGTGGAGCTGAGGACCGAGGATCCCAAACCCTCAACCCAAAGCAGCTGCAATCCCACCGGAAGTGGGTGCTTCTAACCGGAGGCGCCATCCAGCACCTCACCAAAAAGACGAGGAGCCGCCGCAGAAGAAGCTCCCGCTGCCCCCAGGGGAACGCCGCCTCCAAAGGATATTCCCATCCTCCCCAGTGGTAGGAAAGAGAAGGAATTCGAGGGGGAAGAGCATATGGAGGCGCGGTCCCGGACTGAGCGTCTGGTGCAGAGCTCAATCGGGAGGCTGAACTTCAAGGAGGGGAGATGTGATCCCGGATGAAACGCCTAGAGCGGAGTTCCGCCAGGAAGACCCTCCTTGTTGATCCCAGATGAAACGGCTAGTTGGCTGAAGTCGCAAGGGGAGCGCCTCCCCTTTCCTTCAACAGGAGTCTCTCAGTCATATGCCAAGGAGGAGGTCCGCGATCCATGGCAACCTGAACAGCTCCGGCTTGGCAAACTCCATCGTACCTGCACCTGTATTTATAGCCAAACTGCGGCCCCCTGGTCGTTCCGATGCGGGTGGCTCCAATAAATGCAGGCGCATTGAAACCGGAGCCGTTCCGGCTCCCGAGGCGTATCTCCCCGCGATTTCCTAAGCGTCATTCTCCTTAAACCGCATTCTTTGTGCAGGACAATCCGGGTGTCATGTACCCCTAGGTCCACATATCTCCGCTCGCGCCCAGGCCGTATCCTCCTCGAAGAACCCGCGTATCGCGGCCGCTCAACTAACACTCCTCGCAAGCAGCAGCTGGCGATCCGATTTCCCAGGTAACGCATTAATTAGCGTTTAATGCCCTTCTCGTGTTCCCCCAGGCAACGCTTAGAGAAAAGGAGAAACATGATCGCGGCTGGCCACGGAGAAACTCCGTCGGGCAGCGAGCGACAAGCGCACGACCAGCGAGCGGAATTTCCCGAGGCTCGGCCCTCGGATGCCTGGCTAGCCCGATGATCATCCCGGGAGCAGACTAGCCGGAAGCCCCGACCGGTCGCCTCGGCTTGCGCCAGCCTTGGCCGACCAACGAGCGGAATGTCCCGAGGCTCGGCCCTCGGATGCCAGGCTAACCCGATGATCATCCCGGGAGCAGACTAGCCTGAAGCCCCGACCGGTCGCCTCGGCTTGCGCCAGCCTTGGCCGACCAACGAGCGGAATGTCCCGAGGCTCGGCCCTCGGATGCCAGGCTAACCCGACGATCATCCTGGGAGCAGACTAGCCTGAAGCCCCGACCGGTCGCCTCGGCTTGCGCCAGCCTTGGCCGACCAACGAGCGGAATTTTCTGAGGCTTGACAACCCTCGGATGCCAGGCTAACCCGACGATCATCCCGGAGCAGACTAGCCTGAAGCCCCGACCGGTCGCCTCGGCTTGCGCCAGCCTTGCCCGACCAACGAGCGGAATGTCCCGAGGCTTGACAACCCTCGGATGCCAGGCTAACCCGACGATCATCCCGGGAGCAGACTAGCCTGAAGCCCCGACGGGTCGCCTCGGCTTGCGCCAGCCTTGGCCGACCAACGAGCGGAATTTCCTGAGGCTTGACGGCCCTCGGATGCCTGGCTAGCCCGATGATCATCCCGGAGCAACTAGCCGGAAGCCCCGACCGGTCGCCTCGGCTTGCGCCAGCCTTGGCCCGACCAACGAGTGGAAGGTCCCGAGGCTCGGCCCTCGGATGCCAGGCTAACCGATGACCATCCCGGGAGCAGACGTAGCCTGAAGCCCCGACTATTGGCTCGGCAATGCGCCAGCCTTTGGTCGACCAACGGAGTGGAATTTCCTGAGGCCTAACCCTCGGATGCCTGGGCTTAGCCCGGAAGAGTTTCCTCGAGGCCTAAACCCTCGGATGCCTGGCTTAGACGCCGGAAGAGTTTCCTGAGGGCCTAACCCTCGGATGCCTGGGCTAGCGCCGGCAAAGAGTTTCCCTGAGGCCTAACCCTCGGATGCCTGGCTTAGCGCCGGAAAGAATTCCTGAGGCCTAACCCTCGATGCCTGTGCTTAGCGCCGGAAGAGATTCTGAGGCCTAACCCTCGATGCCTGAGCTTTAGGCGCCGGGAAGAATTTCCTGAGGCCTAACCCTCGGATGCCCTGGCTTAGCGCCGGCAAGAATTTCCTGAAAGCCTAACCCTCGGATGCCTGGCTAGCGCCGGAAAGAAAACCTCGGATGCCTGGCTTAGCGCCGGAAGAATTTCCTGAGGCCTAAACCCTCGAATTGCCTGGCTTAGCGCCGGAAGAATTTCCCGAGGCCTAACCCTCGGATGCCTGGCTTAGCGCCGGAAGAATTTTCTGAGGGCCTAACCCTCGGATGCCTGGCTTAGCGTCGGAAGAATTTCCCGAGGCCTAACCCTCGGATGCCTGGCTTAGCGCTGGAAGAATTTCCCGAGGCCTAACCCTCGGATGCCTGGCTTAGCGCTGGAAGAATTTCCTGAGGCCCAACCCTCGGATGCCTGGCTTAGCGGCCGGAAGAGTTTTCCTGAGGCCTAACCCTCGGATGCCTGGCCTAGCGCCGGAAGAATTTCGGGAGCCAGGAGTCAGGCAAGACGCTACCGAGAGTTAAAAGAAAAAGAAGGACGAAGGCGAGATGAAGAAACATTCAACTTGCATTAATTTTCATTGTTTCAGGGCCGAGGCCCATACAATTTGGCAAAACGCCAGCATACAAAAAAAAGAAGACAACGAAAGGTACAAAGAGGTCAGCTGGAGGAACTCCCGGGTCTCGGGAACGTCGGCTCGTCCGCAGGAGGTAGGGAAGCAGCAGGAGAACCAGCAGGCAAATGGCGCCGAGAGGAGTCGAGAGGAGATCTCGCTCAGGTCAACTTCGGGGGTACTTAGCCGACACCCTTGCCAGGCCCTCCTCGAAGCCTAAGACAAAGGCTTCGGCCCCCGCGCTCCGACGCGTCACGGACAAACTCGTCGGACTGACGATAGGTCTGTACTGCCTCCGACATATCATGAGCGAACTCGGCCGGACTGGCGATAAGCCTCTACCGCCTGAACGCCCGATTTCCGCACTCCTCTCGGCCAGCGGCCGCCTCTGCCCTGCCATCCATAATCTGGGCTTTCGCCTTCCAAGACCTTCGCCACAATCCGGCCTTCCGCCTCGCGTGGAGACCTCAGTCAGCTCAAGCCCGAGCCTCCTTGTGCTTCGCTTCGGCAGCAATGCCGAGCAGCCTCCAGCCGTCCGTCAGGCGCGAATGAAAGCTCCTGATCGCTCGCACGGGACTTCTCCAAGGCCGACTCCAATTCGCCCAGCTTAGCTTCAGAGACCGATTCGGTTGCGGGCGTCGTCGGCTGACCGCTGGGCCTTCTCCCACCTCTCCCGGTAGTCGCAGCCTTCCGGGACTGCTTCTCGGCCCGCTCATCCCGCCTTCTTGACCTCGCCCTCGAGACCCGAGGCAACCTGAGCTCCTGAGCCTCCAACAGCTGCTTCTCGAGGGCAGCAAAGCCGAAGTGCCCGCTCTTCGGCCTCCCGGAGCCTCGCCTCGAAGTCCCCGGTCGTCCTGCCTGCCACAGCCTGGCCTCCCTTTCCACTGCTTTCAGCCCGGTCCTCGCCTTCGCCAGAAGCCCGCCTGTTCCTTGTAGCACTCCTCCAGACGATCATGTACTGGGCGAGCTAAGAAATAGGAAAAATAAGGGAGTCAGGCGGAGAGAACAACAGGCCAATAAATGGTGAAAAGCGGCCAGAAGAACACTCACCGACATTAAGACAGACACAGCTGGCAGCCCCAACGTCAGAGACCTCCAACTCCCGGACCCGCCGACGGTCCTTCTCCAGCAGCACTGTTTCGATGAGATTTCGGGCGCCATCGGTAGTGAAGGCAGACCCCGATTTCTCCCCAGAGCCGGACGGTGGTTCTGCAGGCCTTACCCCTATCCATCGCCTGGGGAAGAGTCCGGCCGATCGCGCTCGGGGCGGGGGTCACCCAGGAATTGATAGGGTCCCGCTCGGTCGGGGCCTCGGCGCGTCCCTCCTCGAGTCATCAGGAGCCGACCGAGTCGAAGGCCGGGTCGGGACCGATCACGTCCGACCCGTCCGTCTCGGGCAGGCTCGGATATACCTCCGGAGTAGCGGCAATCTTACCACCGAGGGCTGATACAGCGTCAGCTGCCGGTCCGTGCCCACGACGTCTCCCTGATCGGTGGGCCCGGACTCGTCGGTCGCGTCGGAGGCAACCTCCTACGGGACTTCTTCGCCGGTGGGCCCCGCTCGGAAGAGCTCGTTCCTCCTCTGGGCGCTTCAGCAGGAACGCCCTACCAACAGCCTTTGTCTTCACCGACCGCATGACGTCGTCCGATCTCTGCAAAAGGACGGATAGTCGGAGACGGAGAAACCAAAGGAAAGAACGGGACGAAAGAAGGGAAAAGTCAAGAAAGAATCGGTGGCGGGACTCACGGTCGGTGGGGACCGAGCTCAGACCGACATTCACCAAAGTATCCTCGGAAATAAGGCGGGCCACCGGGGGAGCTGGCCCTCGGCAACCAACCCCTTCAAAGGCGGCCAAGCCATCGGACTCCTCCCTTGACAGTCTCGATAGGCCGATCGGAGACTTCATCGGGGTCTCCCAGGTCGCCCTGATTCCCAAGAGGGATCTGCATCAACAAAAAAGAAGTGCGCCTTCCCATTTGTGAATGGAGGGTAGAGCCTCCTTGACAAAGGCCGCATCCTCGCCGCGCTGCGAAGCACCACACACCTTTGTCCTGGGGTGGCCGTCAGGCTGTAGAACTCCCAAAAAACATTCAAGGTGGCGGGATCTCGTGCATACGCAGAGAACCCTGGAAGACCGTCAGGGCCCGCCACGAGTTCGGCACCAGTTGCGTCGGTTGCCACTCTTAAACCCCCGTAGCACCTGCATTGACAAGTCCGAAGGGGGAAAGCGGAACCGGCCTGGAGAATGGCCCTCATTGATGGCGATCTTCCCTGAGAGGATGGGAATCCTCTCCTCAGGCCCCGGGAGCGTGCGTTGCAGCCTCGGGAAGGTGGTACCGAGCCACGAGTCTGTCTAAGTCTGTGGCGACCAGCTCCGACTTAATTTGGTCTGCCCTCACTTCGCCCATTCCTAATGGCCAATAAACCTACGGTCAGGACGGGGACAGGAAGGGGGGAAAGACCGGAGCGACTGGAGTACACTAGTATAAGAGGGGAAAGTATGGAGAGCCCTAGCTGAAAGAATGGGGAAAACTCACCGGAAAAGAGGTAAGAGCGGCTCCGAGAGCGCCAAAGGAGAAACGAGCGAACAGTCCGACGGCAGCAACAGCGGCGCAAAAGGGGAAACTTGAAAAATATCTGTAAAGAAGAAGACGGACGGGGAAAGGCCCCGATTAAATAGGCGGAAAGGCAAGTGACGCCTCAATGACGCCAGAGGACGCCTGGCTGCCGAAGGGTCGCTCGCCGCCCCAAAGGCGAATCGACACCATTAAGGAAGGATGTCCGCCGAAATCCTCAGACTGCCGGGTCAGCAATAACCGCCATACGCCATAAAAAGGGCGGGCAGCTCGAAGCGCGCGCGCCTCTCCGAGGAACGGCGGCAATCCGAACATCACTCCCTTCACCTGTTCCCCTTCTGGTTCCAGGCTCGGAAGTGGGGGGCTACTGTTACGGGGAAATAAGCCGCCATGCCCCACGTGACCGGCACGCGCGCCAGGAAGACTACGGCTGCCCTTTGATCCAGCAATCCGACCCGAGTCGGAGATCTCTTGATAACGACAGGCTATTCCCCAGAGGCACGCCGCGGCCTCCTGCTCCACTACTCCCTGCAACGGCTGTATCTGATGCTGCTCCACGATCTCCTGCATCAGCCGTACAAAGCGGAGCCCCACTATGCCCTGACGTGGCCGTACCCGGTGCTGCTCCACGATGCCCTGTAACGGCCATGTCAGTGGCCACACCATCGTGCCCCACGATAACGAACCCCCCTGAGAGACCCCCAGCCAGGTATATATGCGGCTGGGGGGAGAAAGGGGGGAGGTGAGCAATATCTCCCAGAGCACTCTCTTACTTGCGATTATCACCTCTCCTCCTCCTCCAATCTCCTCTGACTTGACCGTCGGAGGGCCATCACCACCCTGGTGGTGGTGGCAAGGCTTGTTTGCAGATTTCTTGGCGGAAGGGTGGAGCGCAGCCAACACCAACCAAGACAACTCAGACGGAACCCCCGTTCACCACCGCAGTGCCAATCGTTCACGGTTTGGACCACAGCAACAATATATATTTTGATAGAAGTCTTTAATAATGTAGGAGAGGAAAAAAAAATTAATTTCTTAGTCATAGTTTTTCAGCAATGTATATATGAAGCACCATAAATCTTTTTAATATCCAAAATAATATCATATGTTTAGAACCATTTATTTGCAATCAAGATCATTGAAAAACACATCATTTAGACCAATTTCAGTACACTTATAAGATAAAAAATGATATGTTTCATATGCGTATCGGAGCAACCAACCAAGGTATCCAAAAGTAATTCTATTTTTCTTAAACCGTAGATTTCATTTAGAAATCATATTGAGTTATTCCCCAAAATGATGCAATCATTGAAGTATATAATGAAGTTACAAAAACGCAACGATAGAAGCATTTTTAAATTAAATTTAAGCTTTTATCCTTAAGGTGTGTTTTCAAGTGATCGAAACTTCATTTGGCTTTTCACAAGCTTTTTTATATACTTTCATTTATCTTGTCATTCATTTCCTCATTTTTGAATTTCTTCCTTTAACCACTCAGTGAATATTCTAATCTTCATTTCTTTTGATTTTACTTTTCTATGCTCTATACTCTATTTGCTCCCTATCCGGTGGAGTTGGAAGGGGCACGAGGTACTACCACAGCCTCCCTCTTGTGCCGTCCCTAATATGCCCTACACCGAATAGTTGGGTCAAATAGTGCCGGGTACTACCACTAGCCTCCCCATTAGCACCATCCTATGATGAGCAATATAGAAGGGTTAAAATGTTCACTTCAAACTTTTTATGTAATTAATTACAGATTTTATCTCTTCCAAAAGGAATGTTCATATTAGTCTCACAAATGTGCCAAATATATTATGCTTGTTTTGCTTTTCCTAAAGATTGGAGTATTCCCTTGAATAATTGTTCATTTTCTTTTCTTTATCTCTCTTTCTTTTTATTATTTCAAGTAATTACATGAAAGAGCAGAATAAAAAATTAATCTAATATGCTGCATATAAATATATACCATGCAAACAGCATTTTCATTATGCCCAATGATTCATAGCTTATCACAAGTTATTTTGAATTAGAGGTTTGAGGCATAAGCTTGTGTATTTCATGGTTATGCATTATATAGAAAAAGGTAGTTTAATCACACCATGAAACAATTATTACTAGCATGAGAATGAAGCATGATATCAAGATGATCAACAATTAAAAGGTTTAATCATGCAACCATATAATTTCACACTATTGATTTTGCTCAACTAACTCGCAAGAGAAGAGTTTAGATTACCAGTGCATTTAGCATTCTTCAAGCCAGATACCTTTTAGATTCTTTACACCCTTGGCTGAAGAAAATCTCTCTCTTTTTTTGTTTGCAAGGGAATGTTTATTGTATCTTTCATCGATGTGTCCTTCAAGTTGAAATTTCTTGCTCATAAATTCTGTATCATTAGGCAAAATCTTTTTCTTTCTTGAAGGCAAATTCATTAGGTTCTCTAGGATACAAAAACATTCATACAACATATTTCTTAACTAGATGACTCAACATGAGACATGAACAATAATTGAATTTGGAGTCACCTTTACTCAAGAGATTGCCTAAGTATAAGCAAGCACAAGTCACTTGAACTAAAGAGATAACTTCATTAAGTAAAATGGTTCAGGACAAGCATGTGAGGCAATAGAAAGATTCATTGAACCTTATTTGGCTAATCCTAATTGGATTGGGATAAACCATAAGAGAGGCACCTAATCCTCTTTGGAAGAGGATTAGGGCATCACAAGAAGGAGGGATCACGCCCTCCTCCTCTCATCTTGGTTGGTGCGGCACAAGAGAGGGGGCCGGCGCCCCCCTCTTTGGAAATCATCTAGGGCTCCTACTTTGGAGGAGCCCTTGATGGCTATAAGAGAGGCACTAGGCCGGCGCCCTAGATGAGACTTCTTTTCCTCCAAGCCGTGGCCCACCCTCTCCCTCTCCACCCTTGGTTCAGCCGCCATCAGCAAAGGAAAAGAAGAGGAGGCGTCTCCCTCCTCTTGGTCTTCTTCCTTGGCTTCAGCGCGTGTGAAGAGAAGAAGGCTGCAAAGGGATTTGATCTTCTTCTTCTTCTTCAAGATCCTTCTTCTTCCTCCTCTCTAGTGCAATCAAGAGTTGATTGAAAGAGAGGACATCGGCCATCAAAGCTATCTTTGCAAGGGAGCTAGCACCCCGGTGAGATAGAGAGCTTGGATCGGATCCTGCTTCGTGTGGATACCCGTAGAGGCCGGACGTATTGAACGGCTTCAAGCGAACCCTCTTCCAAAAACCACGAATTCAGATTTGCGGTGATCATCTACCCGCGCAAGGTGAAGATTTGATCTTCCCTAATAGTTTTAAAAGTTTTAATTCTTACCTAATTACGAAAGGTCTCGAAACAACGTTCATCGATGAACGTCGAACCCGTGCATGCTGATTCCGCTGCCATCTGAAAAATTTTTGAAATATCAGCGGCATGGGCGGGTTCCCAACAGTGGTATCAGAGCCTAGGCTTCGTAGATTAAGGTAAGAATTAAATATCTAAAGGCTTATTAGATCTGAAAATTGAATGATCATGCATGCTGAAAAATTCTGCATGCAGATTTTTCAGGGGTGCTGATTTTTACATGCTGATTTTTATGTGATAAAAAGATGATTCTAATTGCATTGTTAATGGGATTACAATGTTTAGAATCATGATTAGCATGATCAGCGACCTATGTCATGATATAATCAGTTAGTTTTCAGATCTGAAAATTATAATTGTTGCATACGGTGATGATCATAGGATTCAAACCTTTTTGGTATCAAATGTAATGACCTGCGATGTGATCTGCAATGTCATGTAATTTTTCAGATGCTTGCATGCATCTTGTTTGATGTTTTGAGAGGCCTGCGTGCCTCCTAAAAGGAGATGTAAATTATTTTTATTTTTATTTTACATCTGGTTGTATTTCTGTGATGTGATGTACATCAACGATCAAGTTGAAGCAAAGGCATGAGATGAAAGGTGATCTAAGCGGTTGATGGCGATGGGATCAAGAGTTGATCAAGGATCGAATCAAGGAGGCTTGGAACCAATTCAAGAGTTGAAGACCACTTGATCGATTGATGTGCATGTGCTTGTAATACGACCTAATTAGAATCCATGATCATCACCTAGTTAAAGTTTAGCTTTAATTTGATGCTGCGATTATAACTGCCTGTGATGTGCCGTTTGCATGTGATGTAAATGCGAGTCGGGTAGATAGGTTTACATGTGATGTAGCAAACCCAATTGAGACCTAAATCAAAACCTCCTCAATCAAGTCGAGAGTGAACCGACATGAGCAAGTCATATTAGATTAATTGATCTAATTGGTGTCTAGGAAAGCATGAAAGGTGGTTACTTAATTAGGACCTTACTCTCTGAGTAAGGGGAGCCTCCCACCTGCTTACCTGGCCAATTGTTCGATTACCTCTTATGAAGGGCTCAAGTTGCAAACACTAAGACCTGATTAACCAATATTAAGTCAATAGGTCTTCCACTGTAGTAGAGCTGCTAAGGCCTTTCTGATGTTGATTTGTCTCGGCTGGACACAGTGGTCAAGTTGCATCGGGGGGCTGGACCTCTCTATAGACATGAGATGTTGTAGGGTAAAGGTGGGGTTGGGCACCAATAACTGTTAGGTGAGGACCCAATGACGACTTTATTCCTACGGTTATACGGTGGGTCCTGACTTAACTAAGAAATGGGACCAATAACTGTTAGGTGAGGTCTTCATGGCTTAGAGACCAAGTTACACTGCAACATGCTTGAGAAGCATTGTACAAGAGTTGTACACTCATCCATCTATGTGTCACCAATAACTGTTAGGTGAGGTGGCATATAAATCGGTGGGACCGCAGTACCCACTAGAAACCCTAGTCGTGTGGGATTTCCGTTTTCCTACCAGGGGAGTGTGAGGAATTCGAGAAAATAGTGGGAGTTACATTTGTTCTAAAAGACCTTAGAACAGATTAGGATCAAGTACAAAAGTCTAACTAGAATCTTTACTCTCTGCAGATACAATGTCAGCTTCAAACCCTTTGACCCGTATTCTTGAGACCAACCGACTGACCGGAACCAATTACAAAGACTGGCTTAGAAATCTCAAAATAGTTATGGACTGTGAGAAGATAGGCTACATACTCGATTCAGATATCCCCACACTACCAGCACGTCCTACTGATGTTCAGCGTGAAATGCATAAAAAGTGGTTGGATGATGACATTAGAGTAAAATGCTATATGATGGCATCCATGTCTAATGAACTCCAATGCCAGCATGAAAATATAAAGACTGCTAGGGACATACTGGCACACCTGCAAGAGTTGTATGGTGAGCAGAGTCGCACAGCTCGTTTTGAAGTGTCCAAGAGGCTTTTCAAAGCGAAGATGCGCGAGGGGCAGTCTGTCCATGATCACGGTCTGACCATGATCAAGGACCTAGAGGAGCTTGAGAAGCTCGGTATGGACATGCACAAGGAATTACAAGTGGATTTGATCCTACAGTCACTTCCTGATTCATTTGGTCAGTTTATAGTGAACTACCACATGAATAAGATTGAATGCACTAAGACTAAACTAATCAACATGTTGGTAACTGCTGAGGGAGCCTTGAAAGGTTCAAGGGGCAATGTCCTTGCTGCTGAGTTGACTTCTGGTTCCAAGAGAAAGTCTACTTGGAAGAAAAAGAAGCCTGCTAAGAAGCAGAAGAAAGACAAGAAGCCAAAGAAGGAAGTTCAAAAGAAAAAGGCTGACGACAAAGGAAAATGTTTCCACTGCAATGTCGAAGGCCACTGGAAGAGAAACTGTCCTTCATACCTCGAGAGCCTGAAGAACAAGAAAGGTGACACACCTTCGGAAGGTATAGACTTGCTCATAATTGAAACTAATCTAACGGTTTCTTCTACTTCTAGTTGGGTTATAGATTCTGGTTCTAGTGCTCATTTGTGCACTACCATGCAGGGTCTAAAGGAAAGTAGAAGGCTGGCGGAAGGTGCGGTAACCCTTAGGGTTGGCAACGGGGCAAAAGTTGCTGCTGTGGCTGTGGGCACCTACCATCTGCGACTACCGTCTGGATTTAGTTTAATACTTAGAGACTGCTATTATGTACCTGCTGCTAGCAGAAATTTGATTTCTGTTTCATGTCTAGCACAGGAAGGTCATGTTTTTATATTTGACAAAGACTGCTGTTCTATTTATTTAAGAAATAAAATAGTCGCACGTGGTTTCATGATCGACAGTCTCTATCATTTACATATGGATGTATCTGTGAATGTTACCGAGCAAGATATGAGTGCCAAAGGATCCAAAAGATCCAGAGATGAGATAAACCAAAGATATTTGTGGCACCTCAGACTTGGCCATATTGGAGAGGATAGGATGAACAAAATGGATAAAGATGGGCTTCTCGGCTCATTGACTTCCGAGTCATATCCAGTTTGCGAGTCCTGTCTTCAATGAAAAATGGCTAGACTGCCCTTTGTAGGACATGGGGAGAGGACCACTGAAATACTTACCCTAATACATACAGATGTATGTGGCCCATTCGATGTGCTAGCCAGGGGACGTTATTCTTACTTCATTACCTTTACCGATGATTATTCACGGTATGGGTATGTGTATCTTATGAGACACAAGTCTGAATCTTTTGAAAAGTTCAAAGAGTTCAAGAATGAAGTAGAAAAACAAACTGGAAAATCTCTTAAGGCTCTTCGATCAGATCGAGGAGGAGAATACCTTAGTGGGGAATTCCGGGACTATCTCAAAGAAAACGGCATAGTCTCACAATGGACACCTCCGGGTACACCTCAACTCAACGGAGTGTCAGAGAGGAGGAATCGGACCCTATTGGATATGGTCAGGTCCATGATGAGCTTCACTGATTTACCTATGTTCCTTTGGGGAGATGCCTTACTCACAGCGATTTATTTATTGAATAGAGTTCCCTCTAAATCCGTTCCTACCACACCGTATGAGATATGGCATGGTAAGAAACCAAGTCTGGGTCATCTCAAGATTTGGGGATGTCCGGCCCATGTCAAGAGACTACAGGCGGACAAGTTAGAGGCTAGGACCATAAGTGCTCGTTTTATAGGATATCCTAAAGAGTCATTAGGATACAATTTTTACGTCTCAGAGGATCACAATGTGTTTGTGAGCCGTCATGCCATCTTCTTGGAAAATCAGTTTATCCTTGATAGAGGCAGTGGGAGGAAAATTGAAGCTTGAAGAGAAAGTCTCTGAAAAGCAACGAGTCATGGATCCTATTGAACCCATTCATACAGAGCCAGTACACGATGTCCCTCGACCACCTCGTAGATCTAGTAGGGTCTCCCATCCTCCCGATAGATACTTAGGTATACTAGAAGAGGATACCGAGGAAATGTTCCTGGTGGGAGATAGGGATCACATACAGGATCCCAAAACCTACAACGAGGCGATATCTGATATCGATTCCGAGAAATGGCTGGAAGCTATGAAGTCAGAGTTAGACTCCATGCATTCCAACCAAGTCTGGACCTTAGTAGATCCACCAGAAAGTATTGTACCTATTGGATGCAAATGGATCTACAAAAGGAAGATAGGTTCGGATGGAGAGGTAGAGACCTATAAGGCAAGGCTTGTGGCGAAAGGGTATAGTCAGCGCGAAGGCATTGACTATCAGGAGACCTTTTCACCTGTAGCCATGCTAAAATCCATCCGAACATTGCTTGCCATTGCAGCATTTCATGATTATGAAATCTGGCAGATGGATGTGAAAACTACTTTCCTGAATGGATATCTTGATGAAGATATCTATATGGAACAGCCTTTGGGTTTCACTTCCAGTGATGGAGATCACAAGGTCTGCAAGCTGCAAAGGTCCATCTATGGACTAAAGCAAGCATCTCGAAGTTGGAACACTCGGTTCGATGACACAATCAAAACGTTTGATTTCATCAAAAACGAAGAGGAACCGTGTGTTTACAAAAAGGTTAGTGGGAGTTCTATCATTTTTCTCGTGTTGTACGTAGATGACATTCTCCTGATTGGGAATGATATTCCCATGCTAACCTCGGTCAAGGTCTGGTTGTCAAAAGAATTCTCCATGAAAGACCTTGGGGAAGCATCCTATATTTTGGGAATAAAGGTCTATAGAGATAGATCTAAAAAGGATGCTTGGCCTTTCACAGAAATGTACATAGAGGAGGTGCTGAAGAGGTTCAGCATGGAAAACTCCAAGAGGGGTCTCTTACCCCTAAGGCATGGAATTCATCTCTCCAAGAAGATGTGCCCCAACACATCTGAAGAGATTCAACGCATGAGCAAGATTCCCTATGCATCGGCAATAGGAAGCCTCATGTATTCCATGCTGTGCACACGACCTGATATAGCTCTTGCTGTGAGTGTCACAAGCAGATATCAGTCGGATCCAGGCAAGAAGCACTGGATAGCTGTGAAAGAACAGTCTTAAGTACTTGAGAAGAACTAAGGACATGTTCTTGGTCTTTGGGAGAAGATCAGAGTTGAAGGTAGAAGGATGCACACATATAGATGATAGAAAGTCTACATCAGAATATGTGCAATTGTGGTTCAGTAAATTGGAAGAGTTCCAAACAACCGATCATTATAGATTCTACCTTAGAAGCTGAATGTTAAGCCGTATCTAAGGGTGCAGTGGAAACCTTCTGATTAAAAGTTAATTGCAGAGTTAGGTGTAATGTCATTAGATGCCATAACACTTTACTGCGATAACATTGGCACCATAGCACTAGCTATGGAGCCATGGTCTCATCAGAAGTCCAAGCACATAGAGCGGCACTTCCATTTCATACGCGACTATGATGTAGAGGTGCAGAGAGTAGACTCTGCGGATAACGTGGCGGATCCGTTCACTAAGCAGCTGAGTCAGCAAAAGACTGAAGCCCACCTTGAGAAGATGGGCCTAAGATATATGACCAATTGGCTTTAGTGCAAGTGGGAGATTGTTAGATGTATGCCCTAGAAGCCAATTTGGCTGACACATTGTTGATTCTAGGGACATAATTTTGTACTTGACTGTTTATTATTGAATAAATAAAAGGCATCTTTTCATTCATATTATTTATGTGTCTATGAATCGTCCAAGAAATTAATAAGATGATGATACATATTCTCAAGAGTTGAGAATTTGAGCCATGTATCATTGGTGATTAATTTCTAAATGCTCCTGATCAATGGATCATCACGAGGACGGTGATCGATCCGATCAGTGCACAGATCACTTTTCTTCTGGATGGACGAGACTTGAGTCCACAGTGTAGGGACACTGAAGTGATAGTGCAGGTGCTTGTTAGAGAACAAGGGTACTGAGCGTGACCAAGACAAGAAGTCACTTGGATGTCTATCCACTCGTCAGTGACTTTCTTGATGTTGCAGTAGTGTGACTGTGTTGCCCAGTAGATACAACCCAAGAGGGGGGGGTGAATTGGGTCTTTTAAAACTTTTATGCTACTTCTAAAACTTTTTGATTTACTATGCTAAGTTGTATAGATGCACAGTGAAAGTTAAACTTAGCAAGGGTTTGATGTATAGACTTCGACTTGATTAAATATGCTTGCAACTAAAGGATGTGCGGATAAGAATTAAGCAAGCAATTTATCTAAGTAAGTAAGTGTGTTAGTTAGACAATAACTAGAGGCATTACAAACACAAAGGACATATAGTGGTTCGGTGCACCCCAGCACCTACATCCACTCCCCAAGACCTCTTGGGAATTTCACTATAATCCTACCGATTACAGCCGGTTGTTTTACAAGCTCACAACCCAACTTGTTGTTTTACGAGCGCACAACGAACTCGGTCGGTTTTCCCAGGCTCACCGACTAGAACCACTCCGATTGTTTTTTTTGGGATCACAATCAAACCCTTACACGTTGGTTTTACCCTCGGCTCACCAACAAACCTATCACCGTTGGTTTTTCCTTTGGTTCACCAACAAACCTATCACCGTTGGTTTTCCCTTTGGCTCACCAACAAACCTTAACACCGTTGGTTTTTCTTTGGCTCACCAACAAACCTTAACACCGTTGGTTTTTCTTTGGCTCACCAACAAACCTTAACCCCTTGATTCAATCCCTTGATTGAATCAAGTTACAAGATATTAAAACAAAGTATAAAACAAAACAAAGCTTCTTAAACAAGCAAATATGACAATATAAACAAATAGAGTAAAGAGAAGCCCTCAAACGAGTTTTGAAGATGGAGGAGCTCGGCTTCTTCTTTACTTGATCCTCCTCTGATTTGGCATGAAGTAGAGGATCCCCGAGGCAGCACACGGATGGAGAGGAAGCTTTCGGATTCACTTGGATGCTCTTCTTCTCTCTATTTCGTTTTGGATGGCCCTTTTGTGCTTATGGGAGATTTCCTTTGTAATCTCTTTGAGATCTCTTTCCTAGATGATCTCTCCCACTTCCATGAGTTCTCCCCTAGCTCTCTTCTTGTTTTTATAGCTTTAGATGGCGTGGAAACAAGAATATAGCCGTTAGAGACAAGAAAAAGAGCCGTTGGACACAGTCTGCATTTCCTGACAATGTTACCGTTGGGATCGGAGTCGACTCGCGCGATCAGGAGTCGGCTCGCCTGTTGCAGGAGTCGGCTCGTGTTTTACCGGAGACGACTCGGCCACTGTTCCAAATTTGAATTAATGTGCTTGCTTCGACTGGGAGTCGACTCGTCTTAACCTGGAGTCGACTCGCCAACTTCTGGAGCTGACTTGGCAATTTCGGAGTCGGCTCATCCACTGAAGTCCGTGGATCCAATTTTGAATTTTGTCCTCTCGAGTCGACTCGACTGTCCTGGGAGTCGACTCGAATCTCAGAGCCCGAACTCCCGATCCTCTGTCTTTTGGCTCGTCCAGTCTTGGAGTCGACTCGAACTTCCTTGGAGTCGACTCGGCTCTCAGTTTGCGAAACACAGCCTTCTGCCATCTTGGTGTAGCGCTGCCTTGGAGTCGACTCGAGCTGTCTGGGAGTCGACTCGAATCTCAGAGGCAGTAACTTGGTTTTCTGTCTGTTGATGGTCGCGGAGTCTCGGAGTCGACTCGTGCAATGCGGGAGTCGACTCGAATCTCAGACCCGAAAACTGCTCTCTAACTTTTCTGCCTGTGACTCCTAGGAGTCGACTCATACTTCTCCGGAGTCGACTCATACTTCTCCGGAGTCGACTCGAATTCCACTGGAGTCGACTCGAAGACTGTTCTTTTGAATTTTTCTTTTGATTTTGCTCCTCCAATTTGAATCCTTTGAACTTTAAACTTGGGCCAATAAATTGTAGCTTTCTTCCAACTTGAGAGCTTTGGAGGCCTTCTTGTGTTCTTCCAACTTGCTATGTTCCTTGCAAAATAAATATCTTTCTCCTTGCTACATAAACATTAGTATCTATACTTCAAGGTTTTGTGATCATCAAAATCAATCTATGAATCAATCTTTGGGTCATCAATCTCCCCCTTTTTGATGATGACAAAACTTGGAGTATATGCAATATAAAAGATATTGTATTTCTAGAAGTAATACATAGCTAAGTTGCATGAAGTGGAAAAACATATATATTTAAAAACATACTTCATGATAATGCTTTATATTTAATCAGCTTAACACAATCAACATATTTAAATTTTAAGCTGATTTGTATTCAATTCAAAGTAATAAAGCATTCTGAGTATATAGCATATACTTAGATATTTCTCCCCCTTTTTGACAACATCAAAAAGATAGTGAAACATTAAGTACAAAGATCAGAGCAGAACACATCGAGTGTGAATTCAAGAGATTTTCTAATTTGATACCACAGATAGTTTTCTAATCAAGTGTAGGTGGAATCTTCCTTAGGTTAATTCAAGAAGTACCACAAATGATATTCAAGGAAAAACATGAGTGGAAATCTAACCTCTCTTTAATAATAAGTATGAAAGCTTGTTCATTGAAGAACTTTTGCCCAATCTATTAAGTATTTTATCAACATGAGAGCAATTTAATTGATTTTCAGAGTAAAAGATCAAAACTTATATACTTGAAAAACATATCATCATGTTGGATCATGACTTCAAAGTTCTTTTTATGATAATAAGAGCATTGGGGCACAAATACCAAAATATGAATTCATGCAATTTATGATATATCTTAGAGCTCTTTTAAGGACTTTCTTTTATTCCTTTAGAAAATAAGCACGATTTGATACATATATAAAAATATGAATTGGCACAATATTGAAGTTCTAAAGAGCAAGCCAATTAGGACTCATTAGTAAATTCCAAAATAGATTTTCTACGAGATACTCAAGAAAATTTAACACGTTATTCTCCCCTTTTTTCATTAAATTAGAGGCTCTTAAGATCAACTATTTGAATTGCAATTTGGTTCATTATTTGTGCAGAAGATATATTAACCAAATAACATGCCTCAAGGTGTATCATAAAGATTTTCAGATTTAAATTTCAGATGATACATATTGGAGAGTATTAGGATCACTTTTCATTTAGTATTCTTTCCCTCTCCTATAGATTTATGTAATTAAGTTCCGTGAGACCTCTCCTTCTGAAATTTTCTTTCTCCCCCTCTATTGATCATTCCATTTAAGAGTTTAGAATTTGAAGATAATGTTCAATAAAATTGTCAATCTCAAAAATATATTTTCTATAAGTTTCAGCTCATTTTCATAAGACTCAAGGTTTGAGATAAGACAGCCTTTATAGAACTCATCTCAAGGTAATTAAAGCATGTCTTGCAATATTAGGAGATTCATCAAAATCAATCCATAAAATTAAAGTTTCTTTAGGATAAGATACTGAATATCTAAAGCTCCCCCTCAAAAGATGCATTCTTCTTTAATCATTCTTTTCTTTGGTTGAATTTCAGAATTTAATAATAAACGTGAATAAAACTGAAATTCTATGTTATCGAGAATGTAGAGTGATCTAGAATTATTCAAAATTTATAGTATTCACCCTATATATATATATTCTGATGATAGTTTCTAAGAATGTAGGAGAGAAAAACATATAGATGATCATTGAGGTATGTGTATTTATAGAACTCAATTTCTTAATCACAGTTCTTCAGCAATGTATACATGAAGCTCAATAAATTTTTTAAATATTAAAATAAAGTCATATATTTTAAAAATATTTACTTGCAATCAAGATCATCGTAAGACACATCATTTGAATCAAAATTAGTATACTTTGAAGGTAAGAAATGATATGTTTCGGATGCGTATCGGAGCAATCAAAATAAATTCTGTTTTTCTTACATTAATATTTTATTTAGTAATCATATGGAGTTTAAACTTTTATACAAAATCGGATTCTGAATTACATAGGATTTTCAATAGAAGCTTTCTAAGTCATAATATGAGATATGTATCTTTCACAATGTAGCTCATCTTAAATTGTTACGATTGAAAAATACATATTTCAATAACATTAAAGCACTTTCAGAATCTTTGTGTTTAATTTTGAGTTTCGATACAAAATAAAGGATATTTTAACAAGTATTAGGACATTATGTATCAAAGTTAGGCAAGTAGAAAGATAGATCAATATCAATTTATTTTCCCTAAATAGAGATGTTCTTCTCTTCTCCTTTCTACAATTTTATTTAGCTTTCAGATTTTAACAATGATTGTGAATGACAAATCTGAAATTTCTTTTCAATAAAACTAAACAAAAGATGTTATGTAGCAATTCAAACATTCAATCAAATTGTCCAAGTATGAAACATTACAAAATATTGAGAATCCATAAATCAAGACATCATACCATATGCAAAATATACCATGTGTTAAGTCATGCATTAAAATACTAAGTACAAGAATGTCAAGGATCAAAATCAATTCTTTTCAAATAAACTCCCCCTATTTAAATATAATCTTGCAATGATTTCATCCTTAAAGTGTGTTTTCAAGTGATTAAAAATTTGACTTAATTCTACTTTCATTTACTTTGTTTTTCATTTATAACTTTCTTATGCTCTATACTCTATTTGCTCCCTATCCGGTGGAGTTGGGAAGGGGCACGAGGTACTACCACTAGCCTCCCTCTTGTGTCGTCCCTAATATGCCCTACACCGAATAGTTGGGTCAAATAGTGCCGGGTACTACCACTAGCCTCCCCATTGGCACCATCCCTATGATGAGCAATATAGAAAGGTTAAAATGTTCACTTGAAACTCTCTCTATTTAAGTGTAATTAATTATGGATTTTATCCCTTTCACAAGTCTCACAAAAGTGCCAAATATATTATGCTTGTTTTGCTTTTTCTTAAGGTTGAAGTGTTTGCCTTTACTTGGATTTTACTTCTCTTGAATAATATCCATTTTCTTTTCTTTATCTCTCTCTTTTTGTTATTCTCAAGTAATTTTCATGAGAGAGCAGAATAGAGAATTAATCTTACGTATCATATATATGTATATCATGCAAACAACATTTTCATTATGCTCAAGGTTTCATAACTTTTCACAAGTTATTTTACATCAACATTTTAAGCATATACTTGTGTATTTCATGGTTATGATAAAGATATATTTTAGTTTGGGCAAACCATGAAATAATTTCTAAAAGTATAAGTCAGTCAATACACATATAGACATGATATCAAAAATTAATAATTAAAGAATTTAATCATGCCATAATAAGATTTAAGTTACTGACTTTGCTCAACTAATTTGTGAGAAAGGTATCTAAATTACCTATTCATTATATGTTCTTCAAGCCAAACTATATTTTTTATGTGTGAACTTTTGGCTGAAGAAGATCCTCTCTCTTGTTTGCATGTGAATGTTTAGTGTATCTTACATGAAGATATCCTTCAAGTTGAAATTTCTCATTTTTCTTTCTTGAAGGAAGGTCATTAGTTTCTTTAAGATACAAAGCATTCATCCAACATATATATTTTTTTAACTAGATGACTCAATATAAGATATGACAATAGTTGCATGTTGAGTCACTTTACTCAAGAGATTGCCTAAATATAAGCAAGCACATATCATTTGAACTAAAGAGATAGATTCATTAACCAAGATAGTTTAAGTCAATTTAGTTTAGATTCTATTTGCTTAAGATAATTATCAATAAGATATGTTAACTATGTTTTAATCAATTTATCTTAAACATTTGTTTCTATCAAAATTCAGATTATGATTTATTTGTTATCAATAAAATATAATTAATTAAAGTTAGATTGAAGTCTTGCACAAGGTCACATAATGAGCATACAATCTGGTCTACTAGCTGTAAAATAATTATTCTATCATGCTTCAATACAGCTTTAACACAATAGATCTACTTTGCTCATCCTTTTCAAATTCTACAAGATGGGGTCATAGATATACCTTCTTCATGCCAATCTTCTATAAGAGTTTTCTTGTGGACTAACGTTGGTCAATGAAGATCCCCTTTCCTGTTTGTCTTAATTTGGAGTTTGAGAGAAGATGTTAATTCATTCATCATATTTCAAACTCACTTTGCAATATAACTCTTCATTAGTAGAACCAAAAATGATGTCATCAATGCATACTTTGAGCAAATAAGATATCACAAATTCATCTTTTTGATGCATAGATTTATCACTATTACTTTCTATCAAAAAGGTTGCTTAAGCTTTTATATATCATGCTTTTGATGCTTGTTCTAAATCACATATTGCTTTATCATATATGTAATGTGTATTTTTAAATATGGTGGTTATTTTTCATAGATCTCCTTTTTAATGAAGTAACCACATAGGAGTGACTTCTACACATTCATTTGACAGAATATAAAGCTCATGAAGCAAGCACATGATAATGATGATCTTTACTTCTAATCATGCAAGAATCTTTATCAAGATCTATTTCCTCTTTTCTTGATTTAGTCTTTTAGTTGTCATCAATTTTCTTCATTAAGTGCATATGTAAAAGATTAACCATATAATTTGATTTTAGTATTTTGATAATAAATCATTAGTCTCATAAAAAATAAAATGAATTGATACTTCTACAACTAGAATTTTTCATGAATGTTCTATATGCATTGCTTGATGAATGATATCCAAGGATAGAAGTATCTTTATCAGATTTGGCATTATTTTCATAATAACATGTACGACTGAAAAATATGAAAGATATGCAATAGTTCATTTTCCATTTTTCAGAAGATCAAAATTTTCATCAAAAATAGAAATCATATGTATGACAAGCAGTGATGATAGTCTTTTAAAAATTATTTAAGTAGATGACTATCATACATAATTGTCTTTTTCATTTCTTCAAGAATTCTATTAATCCTATTTTGCTTATGGTGTCCTTGGTGCTGAAATCATTGGATTTAATATTATTTTCTGTATAACCTTTATCAGGATTTTGGTTTTCAACACTGTGCCATGATACTCTTTATCTTCACAGTTTGGAAACCTTTATCATTTGAACCACTTTTACAAGATTTAGTAAATACAGAAAAATACTTCAGTTTTATTTTTCAAGAATAAATCCAATGTAAGCTTTTGAAAAACTTGGAGATGGAAACAACATCTTTAGATTTAGAAATGATTTTTGTTTGTTTTCTTAGTTAGCATGCATAGCAAAACTTTGACCTTTAAGTAGATAATCTAAGTAAGCCTATGGCAAGGTCTTTTGAGATTAAGTACATACTAGCATGAGTTGATTTTATATGCCAAGGATGGTTTCTTGGTATTCATAGTGCATATATTCAAAAGCATACCAAGTACACATTATCATATCTATGATCAATAAACAATAATGCCATGGATAATAACTCTCAATCAAGCATATAGAGAATTCATAGAGTTATTCTTAATAAATTGATTAATCATTTAGCAACTTATCCAATAGTGAGTAAAGTATACTAAAAAATGAAGAGATTTGATTATATTTCCAAAAGCATTTTCTATATCACAAAATTGATCACTACTAGCAAATCATATCAAATACTAAAGCACAAATAATGATGAGATGCAAGAATTACTGATTTCATTATTATTTTTTTTGTTAATAACTTTTTAAGTTTCTTTATGTTCCATAGGTACCTTGGTACACTTATGTATACATCCTCATTTTCTCATTTTGGGTACCCAAGCTTGCTTGAGTCCTTGAGAGTTAGGACATATGGTTCCTTTTGGAACCCATATCTGTTTAATAGTAATAACTTTACCATTTGATTTAATTATACTAGAACGATAGGTAAAGTTGTTATTCCCATCCTTTTCATTTTTGAAATAAGTTATCTTATTTAATGGTTTGCTTGGTAAATTGATAACCTTTTTCTCTAGAGATTTATGGCTAAGTGAAGGAGTCAAGCTAAATTTTGATTTATCAAAATCAGCATGTTGGCTTTCAAACATCATTTTTAATCTTTCTGAACTCACAGTGAATTTGTTAATAAAACATCTTAATTGGTTAATTTCTTTACTTAAGTTTTGATTTTCTTTAATTAAGCTATGATTTTTCTGAATCAATTCTTCTGAAAATGACCTTAAGCTTTCATTTTCAGAATTTAGTTTCTTAAGATTTTTATTCTTTACAGATAATTTTCTACAATCACTATACAACTCATGAAAAGCATTTAATAATTCATCATAAGAGAATTCTTCTTGAAAATCATTTGAGGTAAGAGTAGATTCAGATTTTACCTTGTCTTCTTGTGCCATAAAGCACAAGTCAGTTACCTCTTGTAATTTCTTAGAGCTAATATCATCATTGTTGCTCCTAACCTTTATTTTTTGGCTTGACTCTTTCTTGGTCAAGGCTTTCTTCCTTTTTATCTCTTTCTTCCTTTCTTCTTGCTTCCTCTTTTTCTTTGTCTTTAGGAAGCTGATTTGCCTCGGAGTCGACTCGGACCTTATTGGAGTCGACTCGACTAACTTGGGAGTCGACTCTGAGCTACTTGGAGTCGACTCGACTGAGGGAGATTCATCACCCTTTTCTGCAGTCTCATTGTTAGTATATAATTGAAGCATATGAGAGCTAATCTGAGATTTATC
This sequence comes from Phoenix dactylifera, assembly GCF_009389715.1. Taxonomy (NCBI): domain Eukaryota; kingdom Viridiplantae; phylum Streptophyta; class Magnoliopsida; order Arecales; family Arecaceae; genus Phoenix; species Phoenix dactylifera. Next base: position 519,556 of record NW_024067756.1, read on the forward strand.
ATAAATATTTTCTAAAGTATCCCAGATCTCCTTAGCAGATAAGCATGCAGAAATTTCATTAAACTTTGTTTCTTGAATAGCACAATATAATATGTTCATAGCATTAGCATTTAATTGTGCTAAGTCCTTCTCATTAATATGAGAGAGTGTGTGAAGGTCATTTATTATGATTTTCCATAGATAGTAGTTTTGTGATTGAATGAAAATGCGCATGCGTATTTTCCAATGTGGGTAGTTTATACCATTAAACAGTGGAGGTGTATCAATTGATTGTCCTTCTCCTAGAAAACTATCTATTTGAGTTGTCATGATCTTTGGCTCTAGTCGGTTAAGACTACAAATAATATTTGAGCACCTGCTCTGATACCACTTGTTGCCCAGTAGATACAACCCAAGAGGGGGGGGTGAATTGGGTCTTTTAAAACTTTTATGCTACTTCTAAAACTTTTTGATTTACTATGCTAAGTTGTATAGATGCACAGTGAAAGTTAAACTTAGCAAGGGTTTGATGTATAGACTTCGACTTGATTAAATATGCTTGCAACTAAAGGATGTGCGGATAAGAATTAAGCAAGCAATTTATCTAAGTAAGTAAGTGTGTTAGTTAGACAATAACTAGAGGCATTACAAACACAAAGGACATATAGTGGTTCGGTGCACCCCAGCACCTACATCCACTCCCCAAGACCTCTTGGGAATTTCACTATAATCCTACCGATTACAGCCGGTTGTTTTACAAGCTCACAACCCAACTTGTTGTTTTACGAGCGCACAACAAACTCGGTCGGTTTTCCCAGGCTCACCGACTAGAACCACTCCGATTGTTTTTTTCGGGATCACAATCAAACCCTTACACGTTGGTTTTACCCTCGGCTCACCAACAAACCTATCACCGTTGGTTTTCCCTTTGGTTCACCAACAAACCTATCACCGTTGGTTTTCCCTTTGGCTCACCAACAAACCTTAACACCGTTGGTTTTTCTTTGGCTCACCAACAAACCTTAACACCGTTGGTTTTTCTTTGGCTCACCAACAAACCTTAACCCCTTGATTCAATCCCTTGATTGAATCAAGTTACAAGATATTAAAACAAAGTATAAAACAAAACAAAGCTTCTTAAACAAGCAAATATGACAATATAAACAAATAGAGTAAAGAGAAGCCCTCAAACGAGTTTTGAAGATGGAGGAGCTCGGCTTCTTCTTTACTTGATCCTCCTCTGATTTGGCATGAAGTAGAGGATCCCCGAGGCAGTCACACGGATGGAGAGGAAGCTTTCGGATTCACTTGGATGCTCTTCTTCTCTCTATTTCGTTTTGGATGGCCCTTTTGTGCTTATGGGAGATTTCCTTTGTAATCTCTTTGAGATCTCTTTCCTAGATGATCTCTCCCACTTCCATGAGTTCTCCCCTAGCTCTCTTCTTGTTTTTATAGCTTTAGATGGCGTGGAAACAAGAATATAGCCGTTAGAGACAAGAAAAAGAGCCATTGGACACAGTCTGCATTTCCTGACAATGTTACCGTTGGGATCGGAGTCGACTCGCGCGATCAGGAGTCGGCTCGCCTGTTGCAGGAGTCGGCTCGTGTTTTACCGGAGACGACTCGGCCACTGTTCCAAATTTGAATTAATGTGCTTGCTTCGACTGGGAGTCGACTCGTCTTAACCTGGAGTCGACTCGCCAACTTCTGGAGCTGACTTGGCAATTTCGGAGTCGGCTCATCCACTGAAGTCCGTGGATCCAATTTTGAATTTTGTCCTCTCGAGTCGACTCGACTGTCCTGGGAGTCGACTCGAATCTCAGAGCCCGAACTCCCGATCCTCTGTCTTTTGGCTCGTCCAGTCTTGGAGTCGACTCAAACTTCCTTGGAGTCGACTCGGCTCTTAGTTTGCGAAACATAGCCTTCTGCCATCTTGGTGTAGCGCTGCCTTGGAGTCGACTCGAGCTGTCTGGGAGTCGACTCGAATCTCAGAGGCAGTAACTTGGTTTTCTGTCTGTTGATGGTCGCGGAGTCTCGGAGTCGACTCGTGCAATGCGGGAGTCGACTCGAATCTCAGACCCGAAAACTGCTCTCTAACTTTTCTGCCTGTGACTCCTAGGAGTCGACTCATACTTCTCCGGAGTCGACTCATATTTCTCCGGAGTCGACTCGAATTCCACTGGAGTCGACTCGAAGACTGTTCTTTTGAATTTTTCTTTTGATTTTACTCCTCCAATTTGAATCCTTTGAACTTTAAACTTGGGCCAATAAATTGTAGCTTTCTTCCAACTTGAGAGCTTTGGAGGCCTTCTTGTGTTCTTCCAACTTGCTATGTTCCTTGCAAAATAAATATCTTTCTCCTTGCAACATAAACATTAGTATCTATACTTCAAAGTTTTGTGATCATCAAAATCAATCTATGAATCAATCTTTGGGTCATCAGACTGGTCCTTTGACCTGCGGTGCTTCGGCTACTCACAGTGAGGTTATTGTAGTTTGACTGCACACATACATGGTCTCTAGCCATATGGGTCCATGCAGTGTAGATTGGCTGCAGTAGGTTCACTGTAGGAGTAGGGTATGCACCTATAAGGAATCTATCGACCTTGATAGAAGAGGAGTGATCCTATGTGATTTGTTAGACTGAGTTCTAAGACCTTGGCCAGGGCAGTAATATAAAGTGGAAAAAGAGTTTTCCACTATCGAACTCAAGTCGAATAAATCTTGACATATGACAGACGATGGGGTTTGACGAGTTGTCCATGACCTCCGTCCTGTAGGGATCCGCGATAGTAGGACTGTATCACATGTTAACTGCACCTAGAGGTTCATCATTCCATTCTGCTGGGTAGCCACTACATGCTGCTAGGTGTCACTGGTGGATGGTGGGACTCATAGGGATTATCTTGATGATCGATAAACCCTAATGAGTTGAGTTGGAATCGTTCCAACCCATTGAAAGGAGTTTTCAATGATATTGAGATAGAGATCACAATATATCTCACTACCAGTCAGAATAGAACCTATGGGGTCACACACACTAGAAGTATTGACCGATCCGATGGTTGAAATCGTGATTAGGAATCACAAGAAATCAATTTGATTGATAAGAAGTTGAAGGAACAAAGGGAATTAATTAATTGGACTTGAAACAAGAATCCTACTTCGGGTAGGATACCTAGAGTCCTAATTGGATTAGGACTGGGAATCCTAGTTGGAGTAGGACTGGGATTCCTACTTGGGATAGAATTCCTAAAATCCTAATGAGATTAGGAGTTTTTGAATTAAAATTGGATTCCTACTTGGAGTAGGATTCCTACTCGGATTAGGACTTTGGATTCAAATTAGAGTCCTAATTGGATTAGGACTAAAATTAAACAAATCCTAATTGGATTAGGATTCCTTAAGTCTAAATTAATTAATAATCTAATAAATCAACATGACTCCTAATTGGATTAGGATTGAAGAGTTCAATTGAGTCATGGTTCATTCAAGTCCTAATTGGATTAGGACTAGCATAGATTGAACCCTATTTGGCTAATCCTAATTGGATTGGGATTAAACCATAAGAGAGGCACCTAATCCTCTTTGGAAGAGGATTAGGGCATCACAAGAAGGAGGGATCACGCCCCTCCTCCTCTCATCTTGGTTGGTGCGGCACAAGAGAGGGGGCCGGCGCCCCCCTCTTTGGAAAATCATCTAGGGCTCCTACTTTGGAGGAGCCCTTGTTGGCTATAAGAGAGGCACTAGGGCCGGCGCCCTAGATGAGACTTCTTTTCCTCCAAGCCGTGGCCACCCTCTCCCTCTCCACCCTTGGTTCAGCCGCCATCAGCAAAGGAAAAGAAGAGGAGGCGTCTCCCTCCTCTTGGTCTTCTTCCTTGGCTTCAGCGCGTGTGAAGAGAAGAAGGCTGCAAAGGGATTTGATCTTCTTCTTCTTCTTCAAGATCCTTCTTCTTCCTCCTCTCTAGTGCAATCAAGAGTTGATTGAAAGAGAGGACATCAGCCATCAAAGCTATCTTTGCAAGGGAGCTAGCACCCCGGTGAGATAGAGAGCTTGGATCGGATCCTGCTTCGTGTGGATACCCGTAGAGGCCGGACGTTTGAACGGCTTCAAGCGAACCCTCTTCCAAAAACCACGAATTCAGATTTGCGGTGATCATCTACCCGCGCAAGGTGAAGATTTGATCTTCCTAATAGTTTTAAAAGTTTTAATTCTTACCTAATTACGAAAGGTCTCGAAACAACGTTCATGCGATGAACGTCGAACCCGTGCATGCCGATTCCGCTGCCATCTGAAAAATTTTTGAAATATCAGCGGCATGGGCGGGTTCCCAACAGGTTCTTCCGATGTGGATCGCGTTGGATTGAATGTGAGCTTTGAATGCCGAGTGGGAGTGAGTAGTTGAGCACGAAATCAGATGGGAAAGCTTGAATGCACTTGATTTCTCCTCTTGAAAGCACTAACTCCCTTGAACCTCTTTCTCTTTCTTCTCTCTTGAATGATCTTGTGTTAGGTTGGTGAGAAGTTGTTGGAAGGCACTTAAAAGCTCCCTTTTATAGCCCAAAAAGCAATAGATCTGTTAGACACAAAAATATGAACGTTTGAAATTCAAACAAACCTGCAAAAGTGTGTCAGTCGCGTCCCAGGCGCTCCGGAGACGTCTCCGCTTGAACGCGAGACGTCTCGGCTGTATAAAATTTCTTTTGACGTTGTTTGGAGTCGACTCGGCGCTTTACGGGGACGTCTCTGAAGAAGAGCAGCTTGAATGCTTGTTTTCTGTTTTTCTGAGAGAGTCGGCTCGGTACTTTACGGGGACGTCTCGGGATGTTTGCGCTTTTTGCATTGGGACGACTCCGTGACGTCGGGGACGACTCCGTAGTTTTATCACCGAAAAACAAGTCCTCTGGAATCCCCTGAGAGAGTCGACTCCGCGCTTTCTGGGGACATCTCGGAAAGTTTGCTTTTTATGCGTGGGGACGACTCCGCGTCCTTCGGAGACGACTCGCGCGCATCCCTTGAAATTGGTCTTTCTGCCGCCTCTGAGAGAGTCGACTCCGCAAAGTCGGGAGTCGACTCCGACCCTGCGAGACGCCTCGCCAGGTGCCGGGGACGTCTCCAGACGTGCCAATTCTTCATGTTCGTGCCAGAGACGTCTCTGGGACAAACCGGAGACGTCTCGGCTGTCCCTGATCTATTTTCTTCATCTCAAAAATTCTTCAATAAATCCTTGAAAAATATGGGAACTTGCCTAGACATTTCTTAACAATATTCTTAATTAAACACCTGAAATCCTCAAATAAATTGTTAAGATAAAGGGAATTATACTCTAGTGTTTTGTATTCATCAAAATCCATTAGGGGGTCAACAATCTCCCTCTTTTTGATGATGACAAAACACTGAGTATATGCAAAATTCGAAATTTAAACATATACACAGTATTTGATCAGATGTACAAGTATTGTATTTTGGTTAGAGCTAGATACAGTGTGCATAATTCAAAATAGTCAACTTTCAGTTCTATCCTTATGCATAAGTATTGATCTTAGTAGCTCTTGAGCAATTTTAGCATATCAACTGAATTTGAATCAAGTTAAAATGTAAATTAATGAAATATTGATGCTAAAGACAATTGAAAGCTAAATACTTTTTGACTCCCCCTTTCTTTTCCAGAAGGGCAATTATCTTAAAGCCAATATTCTTCAATTTTATCTTTTCTAATTCAACTTTTAAGTATGAGTGTAAATTTTGTATTTTGCATTCCATATATTGGTTTCTATATATCCATATATTGGTTTCCATATATTGGTTCTAGGTTCTACTCCCCCTTTTTGTCATCAACAATGAAGGGGACAAATTTTCCTTAAGTACCTAAAACGCAATTCCTATTAGAATTCAGCATTCATATTATGATAAAGCAATCAATGATTTCCAAGTTATTGCCATCCATGAATTCAGCATTCATTTTACTCCCCCTTTGGTTTGGAATTCATTTCAGACTTTTTGAAAGCAGTTATCACAAGTTGTGCTCCCCCTGTTTCATATGCATTGATAAGTTGGCAGGATAGTGTCAAATTTGAACACTTAAAGTATATTATGATATTTTTATGGCACATCACAGAATTAGCAGCATACACAAGGTTTGATACTACAGAATTAGAAACATACACAAAGTTTCAAAAGGAAGTGTATGAAATTCATATATCATTGCAATCATTTGAAGTCATTACAAGTTTGAAAAGGAAACCATTACAAGTATTGATTGCTAATACAAAAGAAGTTTCAAATAAGCCTAGGGTTTTACAAAAAGATGAACCCTAGATGTCTACAAAATGTCCTTCACTGGCGACGTTGCTCAATAGCCCTAGCAGCTGCCTTTATAGATCCATTTATTGAATCCAGTAGAGTTCTAAACTGATCTCCCTGAGATTGATGGAAGGCTGCCACTAGTGCTTCAAACTCAAGACTTGCCCTTTCAGTTTTTCCTCTAAGTTGGGCAACCACAGTGCCCACATTGCCTCCAGGGCTCGTCAACTCTTGAAGACCATCTGATATGTTCTTCAAGTCAGCCTGTATCTCAATTGATCTTAAGGTTTGACTTGTTCCCACATGAACCAATTTTGATGCTGTAGCTTCTATCTAAACTTTGATTTCCTTCAATTCTAGTAGAAGTGCTTCATGTGAGGTACGGATGGGAGCCAACTCAGTAGAGACTATTGATCTCATCTCTTCCCTCATCCGCTGTGTTGCCCAGTAGATACAACCCAAGAGGGGGGGTGAATTGGGTCTTTTAAATCTTTTAACCTACTTCTGATGGTTTTTGATTAATTATGCTAAGTTGTATAGATGTACAGTGAAAGTTAAACTTAGCAACAGTGTGATGTATAGATTGTGACTTGATTGAATATGCTTGCAACTAAAGAATTCGCGGATAATAGTTAAGCAAGCAATTTATCTAAGTGAGTAAGTGTGTAAGTTAGACAATGACAAGAAGCATTACAAACACAACAAACATATAGTGGTTCGGTGCACCCCAGCACCTACATCCACTCCCCAAGACCTCTTGGAAATTTTACTATAATCCTACAGATTACAGCCGGTTGTTTTACAAGCTCACAACCCAACTTGTTGTTTTACGAGCGCACAACGAACTCGGTCGGTTTTCCCAGGCTCACCGACTAGAACCACCCCGATTGTTTTCCCGGGATCACAATCGAACCCTTACACGTTGGTTTTACCCTCGGCTCACCAACAAACCTAACACCGTTGGTTTTTCCTTTGGCTCACCAACAAACCTTAACCCCTTGATTCAATCCCTTGATTGAATCAAGTTACAAGATATTAAAATAAAGGTTTAAAACAAATCAAAGCTTCTTAAATAAGCAAATATAACAATATAAACAAATAGAGTAAAGAGAAGCCTTCAAACGAGTTTTGAAGACGAAGGAGCTCGGCTTCTTCTTTACTTGACCCTCTTCTGATTTTGCACGAAGTAGAGGATCTCCAAGGCAGCACACGGATGGAGAGGAAGCTTTGGGATTCACTTGGATGCTCTTCTTCTCTCTATTTTACTTTGAATGGCCCTTTTGTGCATATGGGAGATTTCCCAAGTAATCTCTTTGAAATCTCTTTCCTAAATGTTCTCTCCCACTTCCATAAGTTCTTCCCTAGCTCTCTTCTTGTTTTTATAGCTTTAGATGGCGTGGAAACAAGAATATAGCCGTTAGAGACAAAAATAGAGCCGTTGGACACAGTCTGCACTTCCTGACAATATTACCGTTGGGATCGGAGTCGACTCGCACGATCAGGAGTCGACTCGCCTGTTGCAGGAGTCGACTCGTGCTTCACTGGAGACGACTCGGCCTCTGTTCCAAATTTGAATTCTTGTGCATGCCTTGTCCTCGGGTCGACTCGGACCAAACTGGAGTCGACTCGCCAGTAGCTGGAGACGACTCGGGCACTTGGGGGTCGGCTCATTCTCAGGAATCCAGAGGACATACTTTCTGATTTTCTTCCTCGAGTCGACTCGGATTCTCTTCGAGGCGACTCGGCTCTCAGAGCCCGAAAACTGATCCTCTGTATTTTGGCTCGTCTGGTCTTGGAGTCGACTCGAACTGCTCCGGAGTCGACTCGGCTCACAGCCTTCTGCCATTTTGGTGTAGCGCTGCCTTGGAGTCGACTCGAGCTGTCTGGGAGTCGACTCGGATCTCAGAGTCCGAAAACTGCTCTCTGACTTTTTCTTTGTGTACCACTGAGAGTCGACTCTCGCTTTCTTTGGAGTCGACCTGCCAACCATCGGAGTCGACTCGCGTTCCACAGGAGTCGACTCGAATTTTAGGGTCGAAAATCGCTTTCTGACTTTTCTGTCTGTTACACCCTGGAGTCGACTCGTTCTACTCTGGAGTTGACTCGACAAGCATTGGAGTCGACTCGAATTCTTCAGGAGTCGACTCGGAGACTATTCTTTTGAATTTTCCTTTGAATTTGCTCCTCTAATTTGAATCCTTTGAACTTGAAACTTGGGCCAATAAATTGCAGCTTTCTTACAACTTTTCTTGAGAGCTTTAGAGGCCTTCTTGTGTTCTTCCAACTTGCTATGTTCCTTGCAAAATAAATATCTTTCTCCTTGCAGCACAAACATTAGTATTTATACTTCAAGGTTTTGTGATCATCAAAATCAATCTTTAAATCAATCTTTGGGTCATCAGTCTCCCCCTTTTTGATGATGACAAAACTTGGAGTATATGCAATATAAAATATATTGTGTTCTGGAAGTAATACATAGCTAAGTTGCATGAAGTAGAAAACATATATATATTTAAACATACTTCATGATAATGCTTTAGATTTAATCAGCTTAACACAATCAACATATTTCAATTTAAGCTGATTTGTATTCAATTCAAAACATAAAGCATTTATGAGCATATAGCATTTATGAGCATATACTAGGATATTTCTCCCCCTTTTTGACAACATCAAAAAGATAGTGAAACATTAAGCACAAAGATAAGAATACTCAAATATTTCTTTTCCTTATTGTACTCTGATTTGCATGTCAAATTATTGCAAGGATATGAATCATATAAATCAAGTCAATAATGTTAGAATCAGATTAAGAAGCATAGATCAGAGCCAATTAAAATAATTTCAGAGCAGAACACATCGAATGTGATTTCAAGAAGTTTTCTAATTTGATACCACAGATAGTTTTCTAATCAAGTGTAGGTGGAATCTTTCTTAAGTTAATTGATATTCAAGGAAAACACGAATGAAAATCTGCCCTCTCTTCAATAATAAGTATGAAAGCTTGTTCATTTAAGATCTTTTGCCCAATCTATTAAGTATTTTATCAACATGAGAGCAATTTAATTAATTTTCAGAGTAAAAGATCAAAACTTATATACTTGAAAAACATATCATCATGTTGGATCATTAATTCTTAATGACTTCAAAGTTCTTTTATGATAATAAGAGCATTGGGGCACAAATACCAAAATATGAATTTATGCAGTTTTTGATACATCTTAGAGCTCTTTTAAAGACTTTCTTTTATTCCTTTAGAAAATAAGCACAATTTGATACATAAAATAATGAATTGGCACAAAATTGAAGTTCTAAAGAGCAAGCCAATTAGGACTCATTAGTGAAGTTCAAAATAGATTTTCTAAGAGATACTCAAGAAAATTTAACACATTATTCTCCCCCTTTTTCATTAAATTAGAGGCTCTTAAGATCAACTATTTGAATTGCAATTTGGTTCATGAGTGATGCATATACTAACCAAATAACAAGCCTCAAGGTATATCATAAAGATTTTCAGATTTAAATTTCAGATGATACATATTGGAGAGTATTAGGATCACTTTTCATTTAGTATTCTTTCCCTCTCCTTTAATTATAGATTTATGCAATTAAGCTCCATAAGACCTCTCCTTCTGAAATTTTCTTTCTCCCCCTCAATTGATCATTCCATTTAAGAGTTTAGAATTTGAAGATAATGTTCAATAAAGTTGTCAATCTCAAAAATATATTTTCTATAAGTTTCAGCTTATTTTCATAAGACTCAAGGTTTGAGATAAGACAACCTTTATAGAACTCATCTCAAGGTATAAGCTTATAATTAAAGCAAGTCTTGCAATATAAGGAGGTTCATCAAAATCAATCCATAAAAAATCAAGGTATGCTTCAAATTAAAGTGACTTTAGGATAAGATACTGAATATCTAAAGCTCCCCCTCAAAAGATGCATTCTTCTTTAATCATTCTTTTCTTTTGTTGAATTTCAGATTTTAATGATAAACGTGAATAAAACTGAAACTTTATGATATCAAGAATGTAGAGTAATCTATCATTATTCAAAATTTGTAGCAATTACTCTTTCTAATCCTTCAAGAACAAGTTATGCTTTCTCTTAATCTTAGAGAAAATGTGTAGAAATATTAATCAGAAAATGATTCATTTGAAGCTCAGTTTCTTTCAAAAGCATTCACATTTTCTTTCTTTTAGAATCATTTGAGTGAGCTGAAATATTTCTAGCTTTAAAATCATTCACTCTATATATATTCTGATGGAAGTCTTTAAGAATGTAGGAGAGAAAAACATATAGATGATCATTGAGATATATATATTTATAGAGTTCTATTTCTTAATCATAGTTATTCAGCAATGTATACATGAAACACAATAAATCTTTTTAATATCAAAATAAAATCATATATTTAAAAATATTTGTTTGCAATTAAGATCATTGAAAGACACATCATTTGGATCAATATTAGTATACTTTGAAGATAAGAAATGATATGTTTCGGATGCGTATCGGAGCAATCAACCAAAGGCATCAAAATAAATTCTGTTTTTCTTACATTAAGATTTTATTTAGTAATCATATGGAGTTTAAACTTTTATACAAAATCAGATTCTGAATTACATAGGATTTTCAATAGAGGCTTTCTAAGTCATAATTTGAGATATGTATCTTTCACATTGTAGCTCATCTTAAATTATTACGATTGAAAGCACATATTTCAAACATATAAGAGCATATTCAGAATATTTGTATTTATGTTGAGTTTTGGTATGAATTAGAACATTATATACCAAATTTAGGCAAGTTGAAGAACAAAATCAATTTATTTTCCCTAAATAGAGATATCCTTCTCTTCTCCTTTTTACAAATTTATTCAACTTTCAGATTTTAGAGATGATTGTGGACGACAAATCTGAAATTTCTTTTCAATGACACCAAACAAAATTTATGTAGTATTCCAAACATTCAATCAAATTATCCAATCATGGAACATTATAAAATATTGAGAATCCATAATTCAGAACATCATGCCATATGCAAAAAATATATTAAGTGTTAAGTCATGCATTAATATAATAAGAACAAGCATGTCAAGGATCAAAATAAACTCCCCTTATTTAAGTATTGGTTTCATCCTTAAGGTGTGTTTCCAAGTGACAAAGAAATTGAATTGATTCTTCTTATATATTTTCATTTACTTTGTCTTTCATTTTTACTTTCTTATGCTCTATACTCTATTTGCTCCCTATCCGGTGGAGTTGGAAGGGGCACGAGGTACTACCACTAGCCTCCCTCTTGTGCCGTCCCTAATATGCCCTACACCGAATAGTTGGGTCAAATAGTGCCGGGTACTACCACTAGCCTCCCCATTGGCACCATCCCTATGATGAGCAATATAGAAAGGTTAAAATATTTACTTCAAACTCTCCCTGTTTAAGTGTAATTAATTATGGATTTTATCCCTTTCACAAGTCAAATATATTATGCTTGTTTTGCTTTTTCTTAAGATGAAGTATTTGCCTTTACTTAGATTTTACTTCTCTTGAATAATATCCATTTTCTTTTCTTTATCTCTCTCTCTTTTTGTTATTCTCAAGTAATTTACATGAAAGAGCAGAATAAAGAATTAATCTTATGTATCATATATATGTATATCATGCAAACACCATTTTCATTATGCTCATGGATTCATAACTTCTCACAAGTTATTTTACATCCAAAATTTTAAGCATATACTTGTGTATTTCATGGTTATGATATAGGCTAAGAAATCATTTAGTTTGGGCAAACCATGAAACAGTTTCTAAAAGTATAAGTCAGTCAATACACATATAGACATGATATCAAAAATTAATAATTAAAGAATTTAATCATGCCATCATAAGATTTAAGTTATTGACTTTGCTCAATTAATTTGTGAGAAAGGTATCTAAAATTACCTATTCATTATATATATTCTTCAAGCCAAACTAGATTTCTTATGTGTGAACTTTTGGCTGAAGAAGATCCTCTCTCTTGTTTGCATGTGAATGTTTATTGTATCTTATGTGGAGGTGTCCTTCAAGTTGAAATCACTCATTTTCTTGCTCAAGGATTCTGCATTATTAACAAACTCCTTTTCTTTCTTGAAAGAAAGTCTTTAGTTTCTTTAAGATACAAACCATTCATCCAATATATTTCTAACTAGATGACTCAATATAAGATAAGACAATAGTTGATTATTGAGTCACTATACTCAAGAGATTGCCTAAATATAAGTAAGTACATATCACTTGAACTAAAGAGATAGTTTCATTAACCAAGATAGTTCAAGGATAAGCATTTGAGTCAATAGAAAGATTTATCAAGGTCAAATTAATTTCTTATTTCCAAAATCAATTTAGTTTAGATTCTATTTGCTTAAGATAATTATTAATAAGACATGTTAGCTAAGTTTTAATCAACTTTATCTTAAACAGTTGTTTCTATCAAAATTCTGATTATGATTTATTTGTTATCAATAAAATATGATTCATTAAAGTTAGATTGAAGTCTTGCACAATATCACATAATGAGCATACAATCTGGTCTACTAGCTGTATGCTAAAATAATTATTCTATCATGCTTCAATACAGCTTTAAAACAATAGATCTACTTGGCTCATCCTTTTCAAATTCTACAAGATGGGGTCATAGATATACCTTCTTCATGCCAATCTTCTATAAGAGTTTTCTTGTGGACTAACGTTGGTCAATGAAGATCCCCTTTCTTGTTTGTCTTAATTTGGAGTTTGAGAGAAGATGTTAATTCATTCATCATACATATTTCAAACTCACCTTACATGAACTTAGTAAAATCTTCATATAACTCTTCATTAGTAGAACCAAAAATGATGTCATCAATGCATACTTTGAGCAAATAAGATATCACAAGTTCTTCTTTTTGATGCATAGATTTATCACTATTACTCTCTATCAAAAAGGTTATTTAAGCTTTTATATCATGCTTTTGATGCTTGTTCCAAATCACACATTGCCTTATCATATATGTAATGTGTAATTTTTTTTTTAAATATGGTGGTTATTTTACATAGATCTCCTTTTTAATGAAATAACCACATAGGAGTGAATTCTACACATTCATTTGACAGAATATAAAGCTCATGAAGCAAACGAATGATAATGGTGATCTTTACTTCTAGTCATGCAAGAATCTTATCAAGATCTATTTCATCTTTTCTTGATTTAGTCTTTTAGTAGTCATCAGTTTTTCTTCATTAAGTGCATTTCTGAAAAACTTAATTTGGTTATAATTATTAACAAGTTTTCAGATTGTTATATGTAAAATATTAACTATATACATACATGATTTAATTTTATTATCTTGATAATAAATCATTAGTCTCATAAAGAATAAAATGACTTGATATTTTTGCAACTAAAAATTTTTCATTGAATATTCTATATGCATTGCTTGATGAATGATATCCAAGGATAGACATATCTCTATCAGATTTGGCATTATTTTCATAAGAGCATATCAAGCATAACATGTACGACTGAAAAATATGAAAGATATGCAATGGTTCATTTTCAATTTTTCAGAAGATCAAAAGGAGTTTTCATCAAAAATAGATTTAATAGAAACCATTTGTATGACAAGCAGTGATGATAGCTTTTAAAAATCATTTGAGTAGATAACTATCATACACAATTGTCTTTTTCATTTCTTCAACAATTCTATTAACCCTATTTTACTTATGATGTCCTTGGAGCTGAAATAATCGAATTTAATATTGTTTTCTGTATAACCTTTATCAGGATTTTGGTTTTCAACACTGTGCCATGATCTTCACAGTTTGGAAACCTTTTTTATTTGAAACACTTTTACAAGATTTTAGCAAATACAGAAAAACACTTCAGTTTTATTTGCCAAGAACAAATCCAATGTAAGCTTTTGAAAACTTAGAGATGGAAACAACATCTTTAGATTTAGAAATGATTTTTGTTTGTTTCCTTAGTTAGCTTGCATAGCAAAACTTTGACCTTTAAGAAGATAATCTAAGTAAGCTTATGGCAAGGTCTTTTGAGATTAAGTACATACTAGCATGAGCTGATTTCATATGCCAAAGACGGTTTCTTTAATCTTGGTATTCATAGTGCATATATTCAAAAGCACACCAAGTACACATTATCATATCTATGATCAATAAACAATAATGCCAAGGATAAAAACTCTCAATCAAGCATATAGAGAATTCATAGAGTTATTCTTAATAAATTGATTAATCATTTAGCAACTTATCCAATAGTGAGTAAAGTATACTATAAAATGAAGTGATTTGATTATATTTCCAAAAGTATTTTCTGTATCACAATGTTGATCAATACATGCACTTCATATTTTAATCAAATACTAAAACAAAAATAATGATGAGATGCAAATATTACTGATTTCATTATTATTATTATTTTATTTAAAATTACTTTTCATAAGTATATTTTAAGTTTCATTTTTGACATGTGTCTAGAGCACCCATTTGTATGAAAGTTCTATTTGTTCCATGGGTATCTTGACACACCTATGTCTGCATCCTCATAATTTTATTTTGGGTACCCAAGCTTGCTTGGGTCCTTGAGAGTTAGGACATATGGTTCCTTTGGGAATCCAAATCTGTTTGATAGTAATAACTTTACCATTTGATTTAATAGTGTTAGAACGATAGGTAAAGTTGTTATGCCCATTCTTTTCATTTTTGAAATAGGTTATCTTATTTAATGGTTTGTTTGGTGAATTGATAACCTTTTTCCCTAGAGATTTATGGCTAAGTGAAGGAGTCAAGCTAAATTTTGATTTATCAAAATCAGCATGTTGGCTTTCAAACATCATTTTTAATCTTTCTGAACTTACAGTGAATTTGTTAATAAAAGATCTTAATTGGTTAATTTCTTCGCTTAAGTTTTGATTTTCTTTAATTAAATTCTGATTTTTCTGGATCAATTGTTCTGAATTTGACCTTAAGCTTTCATTTTCTGAATTTAGTTTCTTAAGATTTTTATTCTTCATAGCTAATTTTCTACATTCACCATACAAATCATGAAAAGCATTTAAAAGTTCATCATAAGAATATTCTTCATGAAATTCATTTGGTGTAAGATTAGATTCAGATTCTACTTTATCTTCTTGTACCATAAGACATAAATTAGTTACCTCTTGTAGTTCATTGTTGCTCCTAACTTTCAATTCCTTGTATGACTTTCTCTTGGTCGGGGCTTTCTTGCGTTTTACCTCTTTCTTCCTTTCTTCTTGCTTCCTCTTCTTCTTTGTCTTTAGGAAGCTGATTTGCCTCGGAGTCGACTCGGACCTTATTGGAGTCGACTCGGTTAACTTGAGGGTCGACTCTGAAATACTTGGAGTCGACTCGACTGAGGTGGGAGATTCAACATCTTTTTCTGCAGTCTCATTGTTAGTATGTAATTGAAGCACATGTGAGCTAATCTGAGATTTATCATAAATATTTTCTAAAGTATCCCAGATCTCCTTAGCAGATAAGCATGCGGAAATTTCATTAAACTTTGTTTCTTGAATAGCACAATATAATATGTTCATAGCATTAGCATTTAATTGTGCTAAGTCCTTTTCATTCATAGTTTGAGAGAGTGTGTGAAGGTCATTTATTATGATTTTCCATAAATAATAGTTTTGTGATTGAATAAAAATGCGCATGCGTATTTTCCAATGTGTATAGTTTATGCCATTAAATAGTGGAGGTGTATCAACTGATTGTCCTTCTCCTAGAAAACTATCTATTTGAGTTGTCATGATCTTTGGCTCTTGATCGTGAGATCAATAATTAAACTTAGAGCACCTGCTCTGATACCACTTGTTGCCCAGTAGATACAACCCAAGAGGGGGGGTGAATTGGGTCTTTTAAATCTTTTAACCTACTTCTGATGGTTTTTGATTAATTATGCTAAGTTGTATAGATGTACAGTGAAAGTTAAACTTAGCAACAGTGTGATGTATAGATTGTGACTTGATTGAATATGCTTGCAACTAAAGAATTCGCGGATAATAGTTAAGCAAGCAATTTATCTAAGTGAGTAAGTGTGTAAGTTAGACAATGACAAGAAGCATTACAAACACAACAAACATATAGTGGTTCGGTGCACCCCAGCACCTACATCCACTCCCCAAGACCTCTTGAGAATTTCACTATAATCCTATAGATTACAGCCGGTTGTTTTACAAGCTCACAACCCAACTTGTTGTTTTACGAGCGCACAGCGAACTCGGTCGGTTTTCCCAGGCTCACCGACTAGAACCACCCCGATTGTTTTCCCGGGATCACAATCGAACCCTTACACGTTGGTTTTACCCTCGGCTCACCAACAACCCTAACACCGTTGGTTTTCCCTTTGGCTCACCAACAAACCTTAACCCCTTGATTCAATCCCTTGATTGAATCAAGTTACAAGATATTAAAATAAAGGTTTAAAACAAATCAAAGCTTCTTAAATAAGCAAATATAACAATATAAACAAATAGAGTAAAGAGAAGCCTTCAAACGAGTTTTGAAGATGAAGGAGCTCGGCTTCTTCTTTACTTGACCCTCTTCTGATTTTGCACGAAGTAGAGGATCTCCAAGGCAGCACACGGATGGAGAGGAAGCTTTGGGATTCACTTGGATGCTCTTCTTCTCTCTATTTTACTTTGAATGGCCCTTTTGTGTATATGGGAGATTTCTCAAGTAATCTCTTTGAAATCTCTTTCCTAAATGTTCTCTCCCACTTCCATAAGTTCTTCCCTAGCTCTCTTCTTGTTTTTATAGCTTTAGATGGCGTGGAAACAAGAATATAGCCGTTAGAGACAAAAATAGAGCCGTTGGACACAGTCTGCACTTCCTGACAATATTACCGTTGGGATCGGAGTCGACTCGCACGATCAGGAGTCGACTCGCCTGTTGCAGGAGTCGACTCGTGCTTCACTGGAGACGACTCGGCCTCTGTTCCAAATTTGAATTCTTGTGCATGCCTTGTCCTCGGGTCGACTCGGACCAAACTGGAGTCGACTCGCCAGTAGCTGGAGACGACTCGGGCACTTGGGGGTCGGCTCATTCTCAGGAATCCAGAGGACATACTTTCTGATTTTCTTCCTCGAGTCGACTCGGATTCTCTTCGAGGTGACTCGGCTCTCAGAGCCCGAAAACTGATCCTCTGTATTTTGGCTCGTCTGGTCTTGGAGTCGACTCGAACTGCTCCGGAGTCGACTCGGCTCACAGCCTTCTGCCATTTTGGTGTAGCGCTGCCTTGGAGTCGACTCGAGCTGTCTGGGAGTCGACTCGGATCTCAGAGTCCGAAAACTGCTCTCTGACTTTTTCTTTGTGTACCACTGAGAGTCGACTCTCGCTTTCTTTGGAGTCGACCTGCCAACCATCGGAGTCGACTCGCGTTCCACAGGAGTCGACTCGAATCTCAGGGTCGAAAATCGCTTTCTGACTTTTCTGTCTGTTACACCCTGGAGTCGACTCGTTCTACTCTGGAGTTGACTCGACAAGCATTGGAGTCGACTCGAATTCTTCAGGAGTCGACTCGGAGACTATTCTTTTGAATTTTCCTTTGAATTTGCTCCTCTAATTTGAATCCTTTGAACTTGAAACTTGGGCCAATAAATTGCAGCTTTCTTACAACTTTTCTTGAGAGCTTTGGAGGCCTTCTTGTGTTCTTCCAACTTGCTATGTTCCTTGCAAAATAAATATCTTTCTCCTTGCAGCACAAACATTAGTATTTATACTTCAAGGTTTTGTGATCATCAAAATCAATCTTTAAATCAATCTTTGGGTCATCATGCTGGCATATCACAGATGCTAGGGTGTGCATCTGCTCATCTGATAGAGTGAATGGCCCACTGACTGGAGGAGGAGGCACTGAGGTGGATGGTCCAGCCGAGCTGGAAGGTACATCAGGAAAAGCCATGGGACTATGTGGAGGTGAGAGGTGGTCAGGCTCCTGATGTGGGATCTCAGGCTCTATGGTTTGGGATTTTCTTTTAGGGGCCTTAACCCAAGACCCGTTTTTCTTGTGAAACTCCATCCTATGTAATGTGCTCTCATTGTAGTAGTCAGTGTTTCTTAAAGGTTTTGCCGGCTCATTTTCTGGAATTGGAACCTTAAAATGTTTGAACAGTAGGGTAAAAATCATCCCATATAGTATGCTAAATCTGGAATACCTATGACATATGGAGATGTAGTTCAACATGAGCCTAGGTAGGTTTAGGGGAATCCCTAGCAAGATATGGTGCATAATAGCTAAGTCTCGCTCCAAAACGAAATCGAAGCGACCTGTTTTTGGAAACAAGACCCGGTTAACTATGCTCAAAAGCAATCTCATTTCGGCATTGAGGTCTTGGGAGTTAACTATGTCAAGAGGGCCGCAGTCCTCTCTTCCTAAAAGTAGGTTTAGGGCAATCTCCCTTTGGGGATGTGAGGTCGGAGCCTCACCGTATTTAGGGATTTGTAATAAGCTAGATAGGATATCCTCATTGATTTCTATCAATGTCCCTCGGACATATCCGGTATACCCCGAGTCCCCTAAGGCCATATTGCTAAACATTTCTCTCACTAGGCCGGGATAGGTTGACATATTTAGGGAACATAGGTATTCCCAACCTTGGGCTCGGAGTCTCTCTCCAATAGAGAACCCCTCACTAGCTAAAAATTGAAAATCAATGTACCTACCCGTGGTTACTGTGCGATTTGCACAGGAGAGGGTCATGGTTGGCGGAGCAACCGAAGGAGACGGCGCGGAAGGCTCTTCCCTCCGTTCCTCGTCGTCGTTCACTACTCTAGGACGCCTCCCACCCGTTCGTCTAGCTCTCTTAGGTGCCATGGATTGGAAATCTAGAGAAATGTGGAGAGATTCTGGTTCGGTTTGTGGTGGAGAGCAAATGGAGGCTAGGGTTTGTGTTTTTGTTGGGGACGAAAGAAGATAGCTCGGGTCGGCTCGAGCTGTTTCGACCTAATTTAAAAACTTTCATTCGGTCCCCGAGACGTCTCCGCGACTAATGCGAGACGTCTCGCCGGGAGGACGTCTCTGTGATTTGCCAGAGACGTCTCCGGCACTGAAAAATTTCAGAAAGATTTCTATCTTTTCTCAATTTATTTTATTCAGCCACAATAATCAGCGTGATTTCTTTTGGTGAATATAGAGTGAGTTTCCCTGTGATCCTTCCCTTCAATAATACATCCTATAAAAGTTTGATAATGATTTTTGAATTATCAATATTGAAATGAGGAATGTTTGACCAAATTTCGAATGCCTATGAAATAGGCTCTGAAAATATCTCCATGAAGAGTCCAAGGGAGGGTAACCATCCTCCAGAAAGTCAAACAATTCGTCATCTAACTTTGATAGATTCATGTTTTCACTTATTAGATATTAGGTTTGCTATTTGTGACCTTGAAGTGTATTATTAGTTTGAGTAGCATTCACATGTATCTCTAGAGCTTACAAAACATTGCATTACAAATTCAATCTATTTGCTAGGATCATACAAACACAAAGCATTCCTTAAAAAGTTGAACCTATCTTTACAAAGGGGCTTTGTAAAGATATCGGCCAATTGATTTTCAGTACATACATACTCAATCATCACATCATTTTTCAGCACATGATCCCTTATAAAGTGATGCCTAATCTCTATGTATTTTGATTTAGAGTGTTGGACAGGATTTTTTGTTAAATTAATTGCACTGTATTATCACATCTAATTGGTATGTTGTCCATTTTGATACCGAAATCTTCAAGTTGTTGCTTAATCCAAAGAACTTGGGCACAACAGCTTCCAGCTGCAATGTACTCAGCCTCAGCTGTGGACAAGGCAACTGAATTCTATTTCTTGCTAAACCAAGAAACCAAATTGGCACCCAAGAATTGACATGTGCCACTTGTGCTTTTTCTGTCGAGTTTGCACCCGGCAAAATCAGCATCGGAATAAGCAATTAAATTTACCATAAGCCTGCATTAGATGTCCCTACTAGATATCTGAATATTCTTTTAACAGCTTGCAAGTGTGATTCCTTAGGACATGCTTGGTATCTAGCACACATGCAAACACTGAATAATATGTCTGGTCTACTAGCAGTAAGGTAAAGTAAAGAACCTATCATACCTCTGTACAATTTGCAGTCTATACTTTTACCTTTTTCATCTTTGTCAAGCTTGCAACTTGAGCCCATGGGTGTGCTGATTTCCTTTGCATCCTTCATCTTGAACTTTTCCAACATTTCCTTGATGTATTTGGACTGACTGATGAAGATGCCTTCCTCTGATTGTTTTATTTGTAGCCCAAGGAAGAAGTTGAGCTCACCCATCATGCTCATTTCAAATTCTCCCTGCATTAGCTTAGCAAACTCTTGACAAAGACTATCATTAGTAGCACCAAAAATTATATCATCCACATAAATTTGCACAAGTAATAAGTCATTCCCTTTTCTTTTAATGAAGAGGGTTTTATCTACATTTCCTCTCTTAAACTTATTTTCAATTAGGAAATTGCTTAATCTTTCATACCATGCCCTAGGGGTTTGCTTAAGTCCATACAATGCTTTATGCAATTTAAAAACATAATCTGGATGTAAGTAGTTCTCAAAACCTGGAGGTTGTCCTACATAAACTTCCTCCATTATATAACCATTTAAAAAGGCACTTTTTACATCCATTTGATAGAGTTTGAAATCCATAAAGCATGCATATGCCAAAAGTAGTCTAATAGCCTCTAACCTAGCAACAGGAGCAAAAGTTTCATCAAAATCTATCCCTTCCTCCTGATTATATCCTTTGACTACTAGCCTAGCTTTGTTTCTTATTACTATTCCATCTCCATCTAGTTTATTCCTATATACCCACTTGGTGCCTATAATTGAAATATTAGGGGGTCCTTTCATTAGAGTCCAAACTTGATTTCTTTCAAATTGGTTTAATTCCTCTTGCATAGCATTTATCCAATTTTCATCTTTTTCGGCTTCTTCTAGTGATTTAGGCTCTATCTGAAACAAATGCAAGATAATTACTAGTGTTTCTTAAAGAGGATCTTGTCCTTATCCCTTGTGAAGGATCACCAAGGATTAGATCCCTTGGATGACCATGTGCATACCTCCATTCCTTAGGAAGATCTTGATTTCTCGTTGGAGGTTGATCTTCTTCACCTTGCTGAATTGTATCTTCTTTGATCTCGTCCTCATGTTGTTTGTCTTGTATGGAGAATTCCTTCATTCTGTCTTCAAGTATACCTGCATCACCATCTTCTTCTTTTCTAGAAGAATCTCCATTAGTTTCATCAAAAACAACATGAATGGATTCTTCAACAACGAGAGTTCTCTTGTTGAAGACCCTGTATGCTCTACTAGATGAGGAATAACCTAAGAAGATCCCCTCATCTGATTTAGCACTAAATTTACTTAGATTGTCCTTTCCATTGTTTAAAATAAAGCTGCGACAACCGAAAACATGAAAATAGCTTATATTGGGCTTCTTATTTTTCATTAACTCATAAGGTGTTTTCTTTAAGATAGATCTAACTAAAGCACGGTTTAAAATATGACAAGCAGTATTTATTGCTTCAGCCCAAAAGTACTTTGGTAGATCCGATTCGCACAACATGGTACGAGCCATATCTGCTAGTGTGCGATTCTTCCTTTCTACCACCCCATTTTGTTGGGGTGTCCTAGGTGCCGAGAAATTGTGATTGATACCGTTTTCTTCACAAAATTTTTCAAAATGCTGATTTCAAACTCGGTACCATGATCACTCCTAATTGCTTTTAGTTTAAGATTGAGTTCATTCGAAACCCTATTATGAAACTTGATAAAAGCGGGAAAGGACTCATCTTTGTGTGCAAGAAATGAAACCCATGTAAAACGTGAAAAATCATCAACAATTACAAGACCAAACTTCTTACCCCCTAGACTAGCAGTTCTAGTAGGTCCAAATAAATCCATGTGAATTAGTTCTAGGGGTTTTGATGTTGAGACTATGTTCTTAGACTTGAAGGAACTTCTTGTTTGTTTCCCTAGTTGACAATGCAGCACAGATTTTATTCTTTTCAAAGTCTATTTTTGGTAGTCCTTTGACTAGGTCTTTTGTAATCAATTTAGAAATTAAATCCATGCTAGCATGCCCTAACCTACGATGCCATAATCAGCTAGTCTCATTGACTTTGGCATCCATGGCTACAAGACATTGGCCATCCTTCATGGTGAGATCATCAAGATCTACCATGTAAACATTTCCACGCCTATGTCCCATAAGGATGATTTCATTGTCAACTGGACTACTAATTATGCATAGTGAAGATTCAAAAGACACTTTAAAGCCCTTGTCACAAAATTGACTTATACTTAATAAATTATGTTTTAATCCATTAACTAACAATACATTGTCAATAAATGAGGAGGGTGATATGGAGATTTTACCAACGCTAATGATTTGACCTTTAGCATTGTCTCCAAATGTGACTACTCCTCCTTCTTTCGATATTAAGGTGACGAAAAGGCTCTTGTCACGGTCATATGCCTTGAGCAACCACTATCAAGATACCACATTCTCTTTTTACTCCCGGCTGCAAGGCATACCTGCAAAATAATCATGTGAAGCCCTTAGGTACCCAAGTTTTCTTGGGTCCTTCTTGGTTAGTGTAGTTGGTTCCCTTAGGCACCCACACTTTAGTTGTGTTTTTACCCTTACAAATGTATTCTTGTTATTTGAATCTTTCTTTGAATGCAAGAATAGGCTTTATGTCCACTTTTCCCACAATGAAAGCATGTAGGTTTTTCAGTTTTGATATCTTTTGCTTTCACAAAAAAATTCTTTAGATATTTTTGTTGTTTGCTAATTTTGTATCCCAATCCGGCTTTATTAAAAACAGCTCTTTGATTGGATAGAATAAGATTTAATTTTTCAGAGCTATGTGTAAATTTCTCCACAATTGGTTTGTACTTATGTACCTCATTTTTAAGATCCAAATTTTCTTTAGCCAATTCTTCCTTGTCATTTTTAAGGGATTCAATATTTTGTGCAAGTGAAGTATTACTATTGAGTAGGAATTTAACTTTTAGATTTAATTCCTTAATGAGTGTTTTTGCCGTTTCATTTTCAATGCTAAGTTTTGAATTTTTATTTTCTAGGTCAATGGTGTTAACATTTTCAAAGCTCTCCTTCTCAATCAGTAAGTTTTCAATGTCATCCTTTAGTTTTTGATTGGAGGCCTTTAATTCTTTATTTTTTGCTCCTAACATACTACAATCACTCAGGAGCTCTTGGAAGGCTTCATATAATTCTTCTAAAGTAAAATCTGTAGTTGAGCTTTGACATACCTCATCGTCGTTGAATGCCATGAAACATAAGTTGGCGGTCTCTTCCTTCTCTTCCTTGGAGGAGGATGTGTCACTATCATCCCAAGTTGCTTTCAACGCCTTCTTCTTCTTCTTTCCGTAGTGCTTCTTCTATTGAGGGCATTCAGAACGGATGTGTCCCGGTCTCTTGCAATCATAACATATGATTGGGTCTCTTTCCTTTTCTTTTTCCTTTCCCAATCATTTCTCCCTCCAAACTTCTTTCTTGGAAAGGGTTTCTTTCTTCTCATAAATTTCTTGAACTTCCTTACTATTAAGCCCATGTCCTCATCTTCGCTTTCTTCTTCACTCTCACTGCTTTCTTCTTCACAAACACTTGAAGTAGTCTTGAGTGCGATTGTCTTCTTCTTGGCACATCTTCTTCATGTTGCTTCATTGTGAGCTCATGCGTCATCAATGAGCCCAATAGTTGTTCAAGTGCCAATGTGTTGAGGTCTTTAGCTTCTACGATCGCCGTAACCTTCCGCTTCCCAAGCTTTTGGTAAGGACCTGAGAATTTTACTCACAAGTTCTGGGTTAGTGTAAGATTTACCCAAATTCTTTAGACCATTTATTATATCAGTGAAGCGTGTGAACATGCATGAAATGGTTTCGTTGGGTTCCATCTTAAATAACTCATATTTGTGAACTAGAATGTTCACTTTAGATTCTTTGACTTGATTGGTACCCTCATAGGTAACTTCAAGCCTATCCCATATTTTCTTGGCGGAACTACAGGTGGAGACTCTATTAAACTCATTCACATCTAGAGCACAAAATAATGAGTTCATGGCTCTAGCATTGAGTTGAACCATCCTACTATCATTCTCATCCCAATCCTCCTCAGGTTTGGGAACTTGAATGCCATTAACTATGTGAGATGGTTCGTGTGGTCCCTTGATTATAACCCTCCCACAAGGCATAATCTTGTGCTTAAATAAAGATCCTCATTCTAGTCTTCCAATAGGAATAATTTGTCCCATTGAAGAGTGGAGGTCTATTGGTAGCCTGCCCCTCAGCAGGAACATTGTTGAAGGGTGTTGCCATCTAGATCTTTGGCAAAGACGGTTAGGTCTTCAAGAAATACACAAAGCACCTGCTCTGATACCACTTGTTGCCCAGAGATGGTCACCCAAGAGGGGGGTGAATTGGGTGTTTAAACTTTTTGTCTAATTAAAAACAAAACACACAAGTGTATGCGCTAAAGTAAAGATAAAGCTATAAGCACAGTCAATCGCAAACATGAAGATTTATAGTGGTTCGGAGCTTCCACTGCTCCTACATCCACTCCCCAAATATCTTTGGAAATTTCACTATAACCCGCGATTACAGTCCGGTAGTTTTGCGAGTGCACTACCCAACTCGTTATTTTACACCGGGCTAACAACGAACCCTACAATCCCCCAATTTAACCTAGGCTTGGGACGCCTATCCCTTGTTCCAAGTCCTTTGACTGGAACAAGCACAATAAACGAGTGTTTCACAAAGATTTGAAAGCTCTTAAGAAGGCAAATATATCAATGAGAAAATAATAAAACCCGGAAGAACCCTTTTTGCCGTTGGAAGCGTGGGTAATGGTGGTTCTTCCGATGTGGATCGCGTTGGATTGAATGTGAGCTTTGAATGCCGAGTGGGAGTGAGTAGTTGAGCACGAATCAGATGGGAAAGCTTGAATGCACTTGATTTCTCCTCTTGAAAGCACTAACTCCCTTGAACCTCTTTCTCTTTCTTCTCTCTTGAATGATCTTGTGTTAGGTTGGTGAGAAGTTGTTGGAAGGCACTTAAAAGCTCCCTTTTATAGCCCAAAAAGCAATAGATCCGTTAGACACAAAAATATGAAAGTTTGAAATTCAAACAAACCTGCAAAAGTGTGTCAGTCGCGTCCCAGGCGCTCCGGAGACGTCTCCGCTTGAACGCGAGACGTCTCGGCTGTATAAAATTTCTTTTGACGTTGTTTGGAGTCGACTCGGCGCTTTACGGGGACGTCTCTGAAGAAGAGCAGCTTGAATGCTTGTTTTTCTATTTTTTCTGAGAGAGTCGGCTCGGTACTTTAACGGGGACGTCTCGGGATGTTTGCGCTTTTTGCATGGGGACGACTCCGCGACCGTCGGGGGACGACTCCGTAGTTTTATCACCGAAAAACAAGTCCTCTGGAATCCCCTGAGAGAGTCGACTCCCGCGCTTTCTGGGGACGTCTCGGGAAGTCTGCTTTTTATGGCGTGGGGACGACTCCGCGTCCTTCGGAGACGACTCGCGCGCATCCCTTGAAATTGGTCTTTCTGCCGCCTCTGAGAGAGTCGACTCCGCAAAGTCGGGAGTCGACTCCGACCCCTGCGAGACGCCTCGCCAGGTGCCGGGGACGTCTCCAGACGTGCCAATTCTTTCTGTTCATGCCAGAGACGTCTCTGGGACAAACCGGAGACGTCTCGGCTGTCCCTGATCTGTTTTCTTCATCTCAAAAATTCTTCAATAAATCTTGAAAAATATGGGAACTTGCCTAGACATTTCTTAACAATATTCTTAATTAAACACCTGAAATCCTCAAATAAATTGTTAAGATAAAGGAAATTATACTCTAGTGTTTTGTATTCATCAAAATCCATTAGGGGGTCAACAGATGCTATGTGCAGTGAATGAAATGAAAGTAAAAGATGACAAGGCAATCACAAACACAATGATTTTATAGTGGTTCGAAGCTAACCCTTGCTCCTACGTCCACTCCCCAAGCCTCACTTGGGAATTCACTATAACCCCTTGGATTACAGCCGGTTGTTTTACAAGCTCACAACCCAACTTGTTGTTTTACGAGATCACAACGAACTCGTTCGGTTTTTCCAGGCTCACCGACTAGAACCACCCGATTGTTTTTCCGGGATCACAATCAAATCCTTACATGTTGGTTTCAACCTAGGCTCACCAACAAATCTTTACACCCTTGATTCAATCCCCTGATTAAATCAAGTAAGGACCAAATGAATAGAAAAAACAAACAGAAAAATATAGCTTCTAAACAAGCAGATATTCAGCAATATGAACTAGGAGAGAAGTTAATAGCCCTCAAACAAGTTTATGATGATGTAGAGGAGGGCTTCTCGAACTCTGGGTCTCCTCTTGAATGTCTTGACGACTTGAAGGCTGAAGGAGACTTCTTTAATGCTGGGAAGAGTTGGTTGAATGGAGTTAATGGCCCTCTTCCTTCTTTTCCGTTGAAATCCTTTGGCAGATGAAGATTTCGTGTTTTCTTTGAAAGGAATATCACTTCTCTACCTTGCTACAGTTCTCTGTGGCTATTTAAGCCATTCCCCACGGAAACTAGCCGTTAGACACAATCTTCTAGCCGTTCTGCACATTCTGCACATCCTGACAATGTTTCCGTTGGGATCGGAGTCGACTCGCGCGATCTGGAGTCGACTCGGCTGCAGCAGGAGTCGACTAATGCTTTTCTGGAATCGGCTCGGCAACTGTTTCGGATTTGAATTAAAGTGCTCTTCTCGACTGGGAGTCAACTCGACTTAACCTGAGGTCTGACTCCCCAAAGTCTGGAGCTGACCTGACACTTTTGGAGTCGACTCATTCCAAGGAATCCATAGATGTATTCTTCAACTTTGCTCACTTGAGTCGACTCGAAAATTCTGTGAGTCGACTCGGCGCTCAGAGTCCGAACTTCCGATCTTCTGTCTTTTGGCTCATGCACGTCTTGGAGTCGACTCGGACTGTTTCGGAGTCGACTCGGCTCTCAATCTCCGAAAACAGTCTTCTATCTTTTTTGGGGTAAGCGCTGCCTTGAGTCGACTCGAACTGTCTTGGAGTCGACTCGCCTCTCAGAGACGACAATACTGTCTTCTGTCTTTTTGGGGACGCGCTGTCTCGAAGTCGACTCGGGCTTTGCGGGAGTCGACTCGGCTCTCAGTGTCCGAAAGTTGCTCTCTGACTTTTGCCTTGTATTACACTGGGAGTCGACTCTCGCTTCCTTTGGGAGTCGACCTGCCAACCATCGGAGTCGACTCGCGTTCCTCAAGAGTCGACTCGGCTCTCAGAGTCCAAAATAACTTCTCTGTCGTTCTGTCTGTAACTCCCTGGAGTCGACTCATACTACTCTGGAGTCGACTCGGCAAGCATCGGAGTCGACTCGCGCTCTTCAGGAGTCGACTCGTTGATAGATTTTTGAGTTGGATCTTCTGTCTGTCTGTCTGTTCTCAGTCAGAGTCGACTCGTAATGTACAGGAGTCGACTCGAGCCTGTGCCAGTGCTTCTGATACGCTTGGAGTCGACTCGTAATATCCCGGAGTCGACTCGAGTCTCAGACTTTGGATCAAATTGACTTCTTAACTTATCCAAAATGTCTTGAACCAAATCTAGAGACACTTAACCATAAATTTACAAGAATTTCACTGAAACACTAGATTGAATTCATTAGTAAATATAAGATATACTCAAATGCTTTGAGCTCATCAAAATCAAATAGGGTTATAATCAATCACTCCACAGTGGCTTATATATTATATATATATATTTTGTAACACTGTTCATATGAACAGTGTTTTTCACGGGACACTGTTCATATGAGCAGTGTTACCTCGGAATACTGTTCACCTGAACAGTGATTCCAGTAATTTTTGGGAAAAATAATTTTTCTTGCTTTATTTTGACGTGAAAATGGGCATATATGAATTTAAAACAAGGATCTCCTCTATTTTGCTTAGTTTGGAAACGTGATACGGAGATGGGAGTTTCTGAACCGTTGAATTGCTTGGATAGTGGTCGCGGGAAAGGAATAGGATTGGTTTGGAAATTGGCTTTGGATTTGAGGTAGGTTATGATCTTTAATTTGCTTGAACTTGGTCTCGAGCCCAATGTTATTTAAATTTAATTCTTGCTAAACTGTTTCAGACCGGACTCGACAAAACTAAAAACAGGACCGTGACTTAATAAAAATTAATCAAACATTTTTCTCATACAAAAATAATTAATTATAGCTTTCAATCTAATTAGGACCAAAACCCATTTAATTATAACCTTAGCTTGATTTATACTCTATCAGTTTACCAAAACCGGTTAACACAATCTCTTCCTTATATGTTTTCGTGTAATTTTCATGAAAGATTGCAAACAAGAGAGAGACAAATTCAGAGTCTGATTTCAAGAAAAGAATTATTTACTTTTTTACCATATTTTAAATTTATTTCAATGATCATTCAATTTCATGGTAAAATACGTATTTATTAGTTTAAGAACATTGATTAGTGCTATGAAAAGATAGCTAAATTATGAAATTATTAAGCACTTATCACACCCCAAACCTATGTTTGCTAGTCCTCGAGCAAACTAAAAAAAAAAAAAAAAAAAAGCTCTAACTCACTTTCGCAGGCATCGCGATTGCATTTACCATATGCAACAAGGCTTTAAACCCCTAGGTTACCCTAGTGGACGAGTTATAGTCTCGTGAGGGTTTCTAGTGAAGATACCCACAAACTTCAATTATTAAAATAAATCATTATTGTTATGAAAAAAAAAATTCCTTTTTTTTTAAAATCTAATTTAAGATACATAAATGATAAGAATTTCAAAAGCACACACGGTTTTATTTACTAAGTCAGCCCAAATTCTAGGTTTAATATGCAGTCTAAGTTAAAGTTGTTAAGTTTCCGTTTAGGAAGTTGTAAGACTTAATTTATACTGGAAGTGCTCGATGAAATCTGGACCGTACACAGCTAAGGGTTCGGATCAACAAAATATTGCAAAGACTAGTAGTTTCCAAGGATTGGTCGAAAGGACCTGTTCACTGATTCAAAATCATCTTATCTGCAGAATTTCGAAAGTTTGTGGATATTTTACTTTAGTATCTCACGGGCTTTATCTGTAATATTCCAGTTTACTCGAATTTTTACAACGACGGCTTTCCACACTATTGTCTTTTTCAAGGTCAATACAGAGTTTTTTTTTTTTGTTTCTTTTTTATATATATATTGTGCACTTTTACTCTTCTGGTGATTTCTCCGTGTAACGAGCAATCAGTCGACAACTCTCACACAGTTGAAACAAGGTGTCAGGCATCAAGACTCCCCTACGGACTTATACTCGGAGTTCCCATCACAAGCCCACTTGATCCCTTGACAATAGGTAGCCCTTTTCGATGTTCCTCACTAAATCCATTATTATTGATGATTTTTTTTTTTGATTCGATAAATATGATTCATCAGGGTCCAAAGGTTGCTACTATACTATCAACATAAATATCGAGCTTAGACCTTAGAAGGGTCGGCCAGTGTGTAGTGAAATTCCAAAGTATTAATTAGCTTACAACTCCCTAAAGAGAGACTTAATAAAAGAACTTAAATTTGTGTTACTTCCGACTAGTCATTGGGCTGTTAGATTTTATATACCTTGTATGTTTATCAATTCTCGCATAAATGTATAGAAATTAGGTTTTTAAAAAGCAAAATTTTTTTTTTAATTTAATTTTTTTATTATTATTTCAAAAAAATGAACACATTTTTTTATTATTTTTATATTTGTTTAATTTTTTTTGGATGAAAATCAAGATGAATACCCCCAAATATAAACCTGACATTGTGGAAGTGAAAACGAATGCAAGAGATGCAAATAAAACCAAAAATGCTTTAAAAATACTTAAAAATACCCCCAAACCTAAACCTTAACATTGTTCTCAATGTTAAAAAAATTTAAGAAAATTGGATTACCCTCCCACAAGCCGCTAAGTTTATTGTCTTCAGCCAGACACAATGCATCCTTAATTATTTTGATAAATAGGGTTCGTCAAATTAAGGGATTCGATCAATTGCCCATCGGTAACACAGTCCACATAAGGTTTTAACCTTTGGCCATTGACTTTTTAAAACAGGTCCACCATTGAGGTGTTGGATCTCTATTGCACCATAAGGAGAAACATTTTTCACTACGAATGGTCCATCCCACCTAGAGCGAAGTTTACCTGGGAAGTGTTGCAACTTGAAATTGAATAGCCAAACTTTTTGACCAGGTTCGAAGGACTTACGGTTAATGTTTTTATCATGAAAAGCCTTAGTCCTCGCTTTATAAATTTTAGCATTTTCATAGGCCTCATTGCGCAACTCTTCAAGTTCACTTAGTTGGAGTTTTCGGTTAAGACCAGCTGTTGCCATGTCTAAGTTAAACTTTTTGATAGCCCAGAAAGCTCTATGTTCAAGTTCTACCGGTAAGTGACAAGCTTTTCTAAAACTAATCGGTAGGGGGACATGCCAATAGAAGTTTTGTAGGCAGTACGGTATGCCCAGAGTGCATCATTTATCCTTTGAGACCAATCTTTCCTATCGAGACGTACCGTTTTTTCTAAGATGTGTTTTAACTCCCTATTGGATACCTCGACTTGTCCACTCGTTTGGGGATGGTATGGGGTAGCAACTTTGTGGGTGATGTTATATTTGCGAGCCAAAGCCTCGAAAGACCGGTTGCAAAAATGAGATCCCCCATCACTGATGATGGCTCGGGGTGTGCCAAAATGACAAAAGATGTTTTCATGTAAAAATTTAATCACAACCTTGTGGTCATTAGTTTTAGTGGCGATAGCTTCTACCCATTTTGAAACATAATCAACCCCTACAAGAATATATTCGAAACCAAAGGATGGTGGAAAAGGGCCCATAAAGTCAATACCCCATACATCAAAGATTTCTACAATTAAAATAAATTGAGAGGCATCATATCTCTACGGAAGATGGTACCCATCCGTTGGCACCGTTCACAAGTTTGGCAAAAGTTATGGGCATCTTTGAAAAGTGTGGGCCAATAAAATCCACTCTGTAAAACTTTTACTGCAGTTTTTCTACCCCCAAAATGTCCCCCACAAGCTTGTGAATGGCAGAATGAAAGAATACTTTGAAATTCGCATTCGGAGACACATCAACGGATTACTTGATCGGGACAATACTTGAACAGATCGGGATCATCCCAATAATAGAACTTTACTTGTGAAAAGAATCGGTTCTTTGTCTTGAGTTGACCAAATCATCAGGAATTCGTCCTATGGCAAGGTAATTTACTATGTTTGCAACCATGGTGTTTTCATTCCTTGTACCCCAAATAATTGTTCATACTGGGAAAGCATCATGTAAGGGTGAGTATTCCTTAGAGGGCTCAAGAAGAATCCTAGATAAGTGGTCTGCTACGACATTTGCAGTTCCTTTCTTGTCAGGAATTTCTAGGTCAAATTCTTGTAGTAAAAGAATCCATCGAATCAGACGGGTTTGGTGTCCTTCTTTACAAGAAGGTGTCGAAGGCAGCATGATCAGTGAATACGGTAACCCTTGGATCCTATAGGTAAGATCGAAACTTGTCTAGCGCAAATACTACAGCTAGCAATTCTTTCTTAGTGGTGGTGTAGTTCAATTGTGCATCTGAGAGTGCTTTACTAGCGTAGTAGATGACATGGGGTACCTTATCTTAGCCGTTGCCCTAAAACTGCCCCAATGGCATAGTCGGGATGCGTCACCACATAGTTCAAATGGAAGGGTCCAATTAGGGGGCCGCATGATAGGTGCAGTGGTTAATTTCAAGCGAAGATTTTTAAATGCCTCCTCGCATGCCTTTATCCCAAGACAAAGGAGTGTCCTTAGCAAGAAGATTGCACAAGGGTTTGGAAATTTTACTGAAATCTGAATGAAGCGACGGTAGAAACCAGCATGGCCAAGGATGATTGGATTTGTTTCACAGTTTTAGGTGGAGGGAGATGGAAATAAGATCAACTTTGGCTTTTATCTACTCAATGCCCCTCTTGGACACGACGTGTCCTAAAACTATGCCTTCTTGAACCATGAAATGGCTCTTTTTCCAAACTTAATACTAGGTTGGTCTCCTTACAATCTTTTTCAAAAACTAAGGTCAAATTGTCCAGACATCGTCAAAAGATAGGGCCAAAAACTGAGAAATCATCAATGAATACTTCTAGAAAATTTTCCACCATATCTGAAAAAATGGCCATCATGCATCGTTGAAAAGTTGCGGGTGCATTGCATAGTCCAAAAGGCATCCTCCTATATGCAATGTCCCAAATGGGCAAGTAAAAGTGGTTTTCTCTTGATCGTCCGGGTAAAACAGGTACTTGATTATATCCAGAATAACCATCTAAGAAGCAGTAGAAATCTTGACCAGCCAACCGTTTCCAAAATTTGATCTATGAAGGTAGAGGGAAATGGTCTTTCCTAGTCATCGAATTAAGTTTTCTATAGGCAATACACACGCGCCAACCCGTGGTTGTGCGTGTTTGTATCAATTCCTCCTTCCGTATTTTCAACCACAGTGATACCTGATTTCTTGGGTACCACTTGTGTCGGACTCACCCGCTTACTATCAGAAATTGGATAAATGATTCTGGCATCTAATAACTTCACCACTTCTTTCTTGACTACCTCCTTCTTGTTAGGATTGAGTCTTCTTTGCATTTCTCGGGTGGGCTTTGCATCATCTTCGAGATGAATTCGATGCAAACAAACAGAGGGGTCAACCCCTTTCAAGTCGGCTACAGACCATCCTATGGCATGTTTATTCTCTTCTAGCACCCTTAAAAGTTTAACTTCCTGTTCCGTAGATAAGTTGGCCGTGATGATTACAGGGAGGCTATCTTCTGGTCCTAGAAAGGCATACTTAAGATTTATTGGAAGTGGCTTCAACTCAAGTTTAGGTGGAGAATCAATAGAAGGACAAAGTGGTACGCTAGCAATGGGGGGAAGAGGTTCAGGTCGAATCTTCCAAGGAAGGGAACTCATGGAGATTGATTGTCGAGTAAGATGTTGACTTCTTTCTATGGCCTTGTCTACTGTCAAAGTTGTCAATGTCAAAATGGGCCAAACATGCCTCCAGGGGGTCATCTACTAAGATATAGGGAAGGGCTTCCTCTACAAGATCATCCATTTCGTCAATTAGGCAACATTCGTCCTTCCTCACATGTTTGGTCAGCGGCATGAAACACATTCAATTTAATTTTCATATTCCCAAATGATATATTCCATTGCCCCAGTTCTATAGTTGATGCATGCATT
Organism: Phoenix dactylifera; assembly: GCF_009389715.1. Lineage (NCBI taxonomy): Eukaryota > Viridiplantae > Streptophyta > Magnoliopsida > Arecales > Arecaceae > Phoenix > Phoenix dactylifera. The sequence goes on from NW_024067756.1 coordinate 553,248, forward strand.
GGCTGTCGCTAAAAAGGGACGACCAAGAATCACAGGGATTTGTTTTTTTAGGTTGGGCACATGTTCCATGTCAAGGACGATAAAATCTATTGGAAAATAGAATTTGTCTACCTTGACAAGAACATCTTCAATCATTCCCCGTGGTATCTTCACAGATCGATCAGCCAATTGTAAGGACACCGAGGTAGGTTTTAATTCACCTAACCCAAATTTTTCATAGACTAAATAGGGTAGAAGATTCACACTTGCCCGTAGATCTAAAAGTGCTCGATCAATGGAGTTATCTCCTATGACACAAGAAATAGTGGGAGCGCCAGGATCTTTGAATTTGGAGGGGTGTTTGTGTTGAGAATGGAACTTACCTGTTCAGTAAGTAGGACCTTTTTAGGCACATGTGTCCTAGATTTTCGCTTTTGGGTGCAAAGGTCTTTGATAAATTTGGCATAGGAGGGAACTTGTTTGATGGCATCAAGGAGTGGGAGGTTGATTTAACTTGTTTGAAGACCTCCATCATCTCTTCTAATGAAGTTCCCTTCTTGCCAAAGGGAGAGGGTGCATTTAAGTGCTTCAGGGAATGGAGCCTTTGGAATGTGGGTTGTGGCAGATGGTGGACTAGCTGAAGAAGGTTTTGGATTTTCATGTGATACATTCCTCTCCTCTTCTTCACCTTCCTTATTGTTACCCTCCCCAACCTTGTTATCTATTATACGTCCACTCCTTAGGGTAGTCAAAGCATTGGCTTGCTCATGATTTAGTCGAGTTTCTTGAGCCATGTATTGTCCCCTAGGATTACTCATTGGTTGACTTGAAAGCTTACCTTCCTCTCGCTTGTTTAATGCATTGGCTAGTTGACCCATTTGGGATTCTAGCTTAGCAATTGATTGCGTGTGAGAGTGCAATAGTTGTGTGTTTGCCTCCAAACCTTGTAGGGCAGTCAACACCTTCTCCTCAAAGGCTGTATTTCTTTGGGTTGGAGGAGGAGGGTGTTGAAATTGATTTGAGGAACGGTAGAGATGAAAATTCTGAGAATTTTTGAAAATTTTGGGAGTAGGGTTGGGTAGTATTCGAGGCTTGCTGCCTCCAAGAAAAATTTGGATGATTCCGCCAACCCGGATTATATGTATTGGAAAATGGGTCATTACTCGGTCTGGACTGTGTTTGGGCAGCATTGATGTGTTCTTGCACGAGTTCGGGGAATTGGGGTGCTAAGGGGCACTCATGAATAGGATGCGATGGGCTAGAACAGATAGCACATACTTGTGCTTGGGAAGAGCTAACGACATGTCCTCCTATCATTAGTTGGTCAATCTTATGGGACAATGCATCTACCTTGCTAGACAGATCCATAGCATGACTTATTTCACAAATGGCCCCTTTTCTTTGAAATTCGGGGGTGCTTGACGAGAACATGAAGCATGGTGGAGGAAGTTTTCATTAAGATTTTCAAATAGTTGCCATGCTTCATGCTCATTTCGAAGCATGAAAGTCCCCCCGCATGCAGCATCAAGCATCTGACGGTTTCGTTCAGTCAATCCGTCATAGAAACATTGCACTAGCTGCCACTTAGGTATTTGATAATGAGGGCATTTACGGATTAGGTCTCGAAATCTCTTCCAAGTTTCATGAAATTCTACTCTCTTAGTTTGGGAGAAGCTTGTAATGGCACGTCTAAACTGGCTCGTTCTTCCTATGGAAAAGTATTTTTTAAGAAATTCTTGTTGCATTTGATCCCAAGAACGAATCGAGTTGGCTTCTAAAGAATTCAGCCATTGTTTGGCTCTATCTTTAAGGGAGAAGGGAAATAATCTAAGTTTTAGACTATCATCAGTAAAGTTCTGAATCTGACAGTGGTGCAAATCTCAAGGAATTCATCTAGGTGTTTATATGGGTCTTCATTGGTGAGCCCATAAAAAGATGGGAGCATTTGGATCACACTAGATTTTATTTCATATTATACAGCTGCTACTTCAGGTAATCGAATGCAAGATGGGGAAGTGTAAATGGTGGGAGTAAAGTACTCCCTCAGGAGTTTGGGTTGTTCTTCAGCCATCTCAGGAGGTGGAGATGATCCTAATGTTTTGATCTTAGCTCGAATGTTCCTAAGGGTTCGTTCTATTTCAGGGTCAAAAGGTAATAGGTTTTGTACTCTAGAACGACTACCTTGCATACACTAGTACTCGATCAATCAAGCATGCAATAAAAGAGAAAAGCATATCAATCCTAGTCTTTGTCCTAAAATCACTAGACAGCTCCTAACTAGTTTGAAGAGGGCACCTAAGCCTCCAATCCGGTCTAATGAACCGAGTTGACCAGGTAAGCTCCCAGGTAAGTGGAGGGGTCACGATGCGTTCGCAAAGGTCCCACTTAAAACCCACTTGCCTCGAACAGATGAACTGTCTCCCTTATAGGGACAAAGCTTGCCTAGACATCAACTAAGCTACAGAGCGAAATTGGTGCAACTTTCGGTGATCTTCGTCCTATTGAGCTCGAATGTTCCTAGGAGCCAACGTCTAATTGATTTTAATTAAAGTGACACTATGTGAGATTGAGTTCACCTAAGTTGGGCAAGAGTCCGGTGATGAAATCCGGCTCTTATCTTGTTGGGGTGATTGCCCTTACTATGTGCGGATTAATTGTGTATGTGTATCAAGCATGCATTCACACTTTTGCTGAAATTAAAATCAAACAATCACCACAAAATTCCAAGCTAATAATTAATTTAAATAAGAAAGGTTTAGAGGTTACCAAAGGAAATTTTCCCGGCAATTTAAATTTTTTTTTTAAGCAAACCTCTAAAGCATTCCTTTTTGATAGCCCAGATCTCCTCTTCGATTTCTGATCAAATAAGACCAAAAGAAAAATAATAATAATAAAATAAAAAAAAAGAATAAGTTATTTTTCTTTTAAAAATAAATCAAGAAGAAGCATGTGCTAACTTGATTTAACTAAATTAATCTATGAGTACGAATTGAAATTTATCAACGTAAATAGATCTAGGGTTTGGAATCCACCGCGTAGCATTGCATTAGGGACTGTGTTCTTAATTTTTATCTTTTGGAGAGGCATGCAAATTGGCTACAAGCCTTTTAAAATAAAAGCATAAAGAGTGTTAGGAAGATCCATCTTCGGTGTAGCATGAAGTGTCTACCTAAGTATGCTAATCTAGGATGCAGCACACTTCATCTTTCTAGGCATGAATCATCTTAGACTACTTTAGCAAACATGATTAGTAAGTGGCATGCTCAAGGTTTAAACATCATAAAAGAAATATTTCATTGAAGATAAGAATTTAAACAAGCTCCAAAATAATAAAGAAAATAAGAACTACAATGCCCTGATACATTGCTAGGGCTTCATCCAGTCCTAGACTAGGTGTTCAGCCATGCATGGTGGCCGGATGTCCTTCCATCTTCAAATGAAAGCCTTCACCTCCCATTCTTCCAAAAATATCACAAACTATTCTCTTTCCCCCCCTCTTTTCTTTTCTTTTTCTTTTTCTCCCAACCGAACCTCTCTTCTTCTCTTCACCGAAACAGGGGTTCCCCTGTTTCTTTCACAACCCAGCTCTCCCCCTCCCTTCCTGCCGATGGCTCCTTCATATAGACCCTCTCACCCGATGATGGATCCCTTGGGAGCGTGCCGGTGGGGATGCAAATTCGGGATACTCGATGGGAGGAGCCGCGGGATCAACGTGATGGCTGGCTCCGGATGCATCGCGGAAGAAGAAGCGGAGGACAGATCGCGGATGGATGGCTCAAATCCGGAAGAGGGGGACAGCTAGATGCTTGGGCTCATGCCTGATCTCATGGGATGCTGAAAGCGTTGATCATGGAGGAGATTTGGTTGTGGGATGGCTGGAAAGATCGCTCCGGACGACTTCTTTCTTTGGACCGTGGAAGGAATGGATGCGGGATCGCCGGACGCCTGATGCGGAAGGATGGCTGACTCCGAGAGCGGCTGGGACGCGATGCTGGGAGGAGCGGAAGAAGGAGGTGGCCGGATCCATGGCGTGATACGCTGGGAGCATGCGGAGCTTGTCTCAGACGCCCGGAATGGCAACCGTGCGGAGGCGCTGGTCACGGCGTGGAGATGGAAATCCGGAAGAGGAGATGCCGCATGTGGTTGATGGCGGAGGAGCTAGGAATCCGGAAGAGGAGATGGCATGAACGCGGTGGGCATGACGCGGGATCGACGGGAGGAAGGTGGACGGCCCTGATGCAAGGAGGGAGGAAGAAGATAAACAGTGGCTTATATATTATATTTTTTTTTTGTAACACTGTTCATATGAACAGTGTTTTTCACGGGACACTGTTCATATGAGCAGTGTTACCTCGGAATACTGTTCACCTGAACAGTGATTCCAGTAATTTTTGGGAAAAATTATTTTTCTTGCTTTATTTTGACGTGAAAATGGGCATATATGAATTTAAAACAAGGATCTCCTCTATTTTGCTTAGTTTGGAAACGTGATGCGGAGACGGGAGTTTCTGAACCGTTGGATTGCTTGGATAGTGGTCGCGGGAAAGGAATAGGATTGGTTTGGGAATTGGCTTTGGATTTGAGGTAGGTTATGATCTTTAATTTGCTTGAACTTGGTCTCGAGCCCAATGTTATTTAAATTCAATTCTTGCTAAACTGTTTCAGACCGGACTCGACAAAACTAAAAACAGGACCGTGACTTAATAAAATTAATCAAACATTTTCCTCATACAAAAATAATTAATTATAGCTTTCAATCTAATTAGGACCAAAACTCATTTAATTATAACCTTAGCTTGATTACAACTCTATCAGTTTACCAAATCGGGTTAACACAATCTCTTCCTTATATGTTTTCCTGTAATTTTCATGAAAGATTGCAAACAAGAGAGAGACAAGTTCAGAGTCTAATTCAAGAAAAGAATTATTTACTTTTTACCATATTTTAAATTTATTTCAATGATCATTCAATTTCATGGTAAAATACGTATTTATTAGTTTAAGAACATTGATAAGTGCTATGGAAAGATAGCTAAATTATGAATTATTAAGTACTTATCAAAGCTCCTCCTCCTCCTTGGATCGCGGTCACCCTCGGGTCTGTTTTCCAGCAACAGGCATAAAATGATATCGACCTAAAAGCTAACCTACAAAAGAAGGAATGGGAAGTCTCAACCCTACCTTCATAGTTCCCTTTACAGGCAGAGCTGTGTTGGAATAGTTAGAGGCCCTTTTGTCAAGCCTAGGCAACCTAAAAGAAAAGATACAATGAATGAAAAAAGATCTCTTAAAGTATGTTTGGTCCAAGATGCTCTCATCAACATTAAATTATAAGGGGGGACTTACGGGGTCGCCTTTAGGCTGGAAGAGGATAAGTTCTGAGAACCTGACAAGGGTTGGAGGTTTGTGACTAGCTCACTAACAAGCCACTAGACATGGTTCCTACGATCTAAGAGGAATGAAAAAAGTCAGGAGAGGAGCACATACCTTTTTAGAGGCTGAAGGAGAGAGGACCGAACTGGGAGGACCATGAGAGGACCGAGCTAAGGAGGACCACGGGAAGATTGAGTTAGAGAGCGACTTAAACAAGATTCCAGGATGACCTAAAGAGATGAAGGAATTGGGGCCTACCTCCCTTATATAGAGCTCTCAAAGGCTCAGATTTATTTACCTAATTGACTTCTAACCCGATGGGCTGATGCATCCCGCCAACATCAGCTGCTGTCGGTCATGTAGATTCATCACAATGCTTGAGGAAACAAAATGGCACAATGCACAATTTGAAAGCATCTTGCCAAAGATTTATAGCCGAATCCAAAAGTTTCTCGATCAGACCAGATGACCAGACTGAGCTCAAATGTGATCAAATGGATTATGTATTTTCTTCGCGCAATTTAAGAAAAATGGTTCAAACTCAGAAGTGGAGGACAAGTGATGTAGCCCATATTTAATGCTTAGCGATAGTTAAAGTCAAAATTAGGCATCTGATAGAGCTGATCATGGGTCGACCTTTGGCATAGAAAATATTAAAGTTTGAATAGGCTCGATTTCAAACTCGACTAAAAATAAATATAGTTTAGGCTCAAGGCCCGGCCCAATATTATCTGCTCTAGTTCCAATGACAGTCCGACACATGGCATGCGGATTCAAAAAATTATTTACTTCTCTACACAATTAAAAAGATCCAACTAAGGATGATTATAGCTCGTCCTCTAATCTTGGAGCCTAATCGTATCTAATCTATAACCTTATCTCTAAATAAATAGGGCCTGGGGACCAAGTATGCGTTAAACATATAGCTCAATTCATGTCATTGTAGTATTCATATCTTTCATCTATTCTTCTGTTCTACCAAAGCTTTGCATGACTTAGGCATTGGAAGATCTCCCATTGGATCAACTCTGACAATCTCTGATTTTTTATTTGCTCACAAGTTGGACTTCCTCTCCGAGCAAATTCACCATCGACTCTCAGATCTTCATCTCTAGTAGGTCAGGTTTTTGACGGCAACAATATTTTTTTTACTTCTTCTAGTGGTAGCACTTGAAAACTTATAAAACAACTCTCTACTTCTATCCACCATAACGCTATAATATCACGATGTGAAAAAATAAGATCATATACACATGCAAGTCTGCCTATTTTGTACTAAAAGCGGTAAGGGAGGACTCCTCATCCTGCACCTCGTCCAATGCTACCTACCAGTCCGCCTCATGATTCATCTATTTTTGCTCGCTCTCTTTTTTTTGTGTGTTACTTGGTCTCATCTCACTGAGGGTGTCGGTTTGAGCTAGGGCAACACCAGTTTTTTGGAAAAAAAAAATATTTATCAGATAATATTAAAGTAAAAAAGGTATATAAATTGCTATATAAAAAAGAGTGGTTAATATTGATAGATGACAATTTTAGTTGATTATGCCATCCATTCTAAAATAGATGAACTAATCAGGTATAAATATTTTAGTTGTAAAATATTTTTATTTATATAAAGATCAATTTTTTTTGTTAAATTATATAGTGAAAATATCAATTGATGGGCATATATCTAATTTTATGTCGGTGCAGTGCAAGTTAGTAAAGTTGTTGGAAGGCTTTATCAAAGGCTTGGCTTAAAATTTGGGTTTGAATCCTAGGATATAGCCCCCTCACGGATGTCAAAAAAAAAAAAATCCTTTATTTGATATAATGATTGCTCTAAATGAATGATAACTACATCATAATAGTTATTAAAATTCAATTATTTTCAAGAGGCCTTCTAAGCCATTGCAAGGGCTGTTATTTTTAGACCTAATATATATTCCAAAATAGCAGCATTGATGAAGGGATATAAGTCCATCATAATATTTTTTAAAAAATTTCGTAAATATTTGCTTGATTTTAGTGTTTTACTTTTATACTTCCTGGCTGTTAATTAAAGAGTGAATATAGATTAGCATCTCATAATCTTACTTGCTTGAGGTTGGCATAAGTGTAAATAATCTACATTTAAGCTACTATCAAAAATTATAATTTGTGATCCTTAGATTTAATAATATAATATTTTATTATTTTGATATATATATATATATATATATATATATATATATATATATCCAATTGCAAGATGTGCACTTCTGTAATCTCTCTAACTTGATGGAAAGAATGCATAAGTGGGATGCTTTATAAAGGTTTAGGAATGGAATAGCAAGTTCAGATTAACCACACTTTATAAAGTTTCTAAAATGTAATATAGGAGTATGGGTTTAATACGCATAAGAACACATGGGCAAATGTGAAGCCACAGTATACATGCATCTAACTTTTTTTCTCATATTTCGATATTAATCCTATAAGCTATGTTATTACTAATTTATATTTGTATTTTTAACATACATATTACAAATAGTTTGTTTTTACATGAGACCATCAAATTCGAGCATAATTAATAAAATCTTGTCTTCAAAAAATGAATTTTTATATGGATATGCTTTATGCAAATGTCCGATCATGTACAACAATGCTTATTGAATTTAGTCAAGCTTAATCTCATATTCATTCTTTTTCGATAACTAGTTTTCATAAATTATATAGAAGACTTAATTTTTTCATCAATAAAAAATAAATATATATATTATTGGCGAATTATTATCCTTACTATTGAATGGAAGTATATCATTATTTTTGGAGTTTGTCTCATCATTGGTGTGAAGGACTTGGTGGGTCGTCCATTGTGGTTTTATACAATGAAATAAAATACAAAGCATGAAATAGGATGATTACATGTATAATAGGAGATATGCATACTTCCTAGGAGATATCGAGACCATGAAAACACATGACTCTATGAGAATTACTATCATCAGCCATTCCATTCCATATGCCTATCTGGAGTTTTGCCTAGCTTTGAATCGCCAATAATCGTAGGTAGGGAGATGCTTTATAAGAAAAACTTATCTCATAAGCTTTTTAATTCTCACACTTTTCTTTCATGGAGAAGGAAAATTCTAATTAATCCATGCCTCTCTCTCTTTTTATATAGCGTGTGTGTTGGAATAGCACTCTCAAACCCTAGGTCATCCCCTCCCCTTTTGAAGATGAGAGGAGACCCTAAGGCTTTCTTTGCTTGGCCTCGAGTCCCATTTGGACTCTGTCTAGAGAGATAAGGAGGAGAAGGTGGCATGGTTATTCATGTTGCCTCCCATGAGTACCCTAGTTGGTCTCTAATTTGAAAACACTAAGGAGTGCTAGCCCTAGAGGTCGGCCCCTTCTAGAAGCACGCAAGCCTTAGTAGCCATACGCCTACTACTAGGCATTGATTGGTAGGGGCACTAGCCCCTTTAATTGGTTGGTCTGCCCTTACTTGGGTCCTATCCAAGTGGTCTAGAGTTAATCCCGATTTGATCTTACTTGACCTGACTTAAACCATTCCCGATGTCCGAACTGTATCTTTAGTCCAATATCTTCTATAATAAAACTTGAATCATTTTTGATCCAATTAATAAGAGAATAATTCACTAAAATCTTTTTCTAATTGATCTAAAGATTGGTGGTATATGCTAGATTGGTTATTACGATAGGTCAACTCTGACTTCCACCGATAAAAGACTTGCCTCTTTGGATTTGTTTAGCCATACATTAGCTAAATAGTTTGTTATGGAGATATGGACCTTTATCGCATTATTGAACTTCTTGGTGAGTCGGATGAAACCAGTTAGTCTTTTTATTCTTACACAAGCTACATCCTATATTTCATTCTGTTGGAAGTCTCCTTCCTTTAATAGTTTGTAATGTTGAGAGGGGTTTTAGTCCCACATTGCTTGTGTAGAGTTTTTTAGATAGCTTAATAAGCATTCATATCCTACACATGCTAAAGTAACTTTTTGGTGGGAAGTTGTGAAGGAAAGCCAATATTATATTATCAAAGATTGGCACTTGGCACTTAGCACGTGCACGTGTAAAATGAAATTTATATTGGCAGTTTATATCCGTTTTTTGCACAAAATAACTGCACTAGCAGTTATGTTTTGAACAGGCACCATTCCAAAGGTTGTGTCACTTCAGAATTTATTTCAAAGTTATAAATTGCCAATATCCTTCACAGAAATATAACTTCTTCTACATAAACTTTTCATTTTCGTTGTTCTGGGGAATCCTAGTTTTGCTGGCTAGAATTCCATTTGGGTTTTGATGTATCCTGGAGCGAATTTGCTGGATCACCAACAGCAACATAGTGGGGCAAAATTCGCTTAAGGAAAGTGTTAATTCACGCTTCAAGACCTGTTTCTTCTACTAGAGTTCCTTCTGTTTCAACAATCTTAAGCGAATTTTTGTGTTGTATTCTACAATGGAGTCCAAGGTGATTAATCAGGATGTTTACAAGGTGGAAAGGTTTGATGGGACGAACTTTATGCGCTGGAAGGATAAGATGTTCTTTCTCCTCACTGAATTGACTATAGTGTATGTTCTGAATCAATCACCGCTGCCTGAACCACAACCTGATGATTCTGACGAAGTGAAGGCTGCCCGGAAGAAACGTGAAGATGATGAAGTGCGCTGTCGAGGGTACATTCTGAACCATTTGTCAGACCGACTTTACGATCTATTCAGATCTATCCAGTCTCCAAAGGAAATTTGGGCTGCTCTTGAGGACAAGTATACTTCAGAAAAACAAGGTACTGACAAATTTATTTCCTTAAAGTATTTTGAGTTTCAAATGACAGATGATAAATCTGTTATGAATCAAGTTGATGATCTGCAAGTTTTGGTATCCAAACTCAAGGATCTGAAAGTGGAAGTTTCTGAACCTCTTCAAGTTGCAGCAATTATTGCAAAATTGCCTCAGACTTGGAATAATTATCAAAAGAAACTATTACACACTTCAGAGGAATTTACCATTGACCAACTCGTTAAACACATTCGGATTGAAGAAGAAACAAGGATCCGTGAGAATAAGGGTGTTAACGAGTTTGGATTTAAGGTGAATAATGTTGAGTCTGGCACCAAGAAAGTCCAAAAGAATTCCGAAAATAAGAGAAAATATCCAGAATCAAGTAAGCCTGATGCAAGTAAGAAAAATAAGACCTGCTTCTTTTGTGGAAAGAAAGGGCACTTTAAGAAAGATTGCAGGTTTATGAAGAGGCTGAAAACTGAGAATGATCGTAAGGGTAAGCAAGCCAATATGACTGAACCAGAAACTTCTGAAATTGTTGCTATGATTTCTGATCTGAAAATCAGTATGATAACTGAGTTGAACATGGCAACAATGACGAAGTCTTCTGAATGGTGGTATGATTCTGGTGCAACGGTTCATGTGTGCAATGACAAGTCTAAATTCAAAGACTATGAAGATTTGCCACAAGGAGAGAAGCTTCTGATGGGTAATCATGACACTGCAAAGGTCGTTGGAAAAGGAACTGTTGAACTGCAACTTACTTCTGAAAAGAAATTGATTCTTACTAATGTTCATCATGTTCCGGATATTAGAAAGAATTTAGTTTCTGGAAGTCTTCTCTGCAAGAAGGGTCTCAAAGTTGTAATAGAGGCTGGAAAATTAATTATTTCTAAGAATGGTGTATTTGTTGGACAAGGATATGCTTGTGATGGAATGTTCAAGCTTAGTATTAATAAAGTGAATGTTTCTGCTTATATTGTTGATTCATCATTTTCTTTATGGCATTATCGTTTAGCACATGTGAATTTTAGATCATTAAAGTTCATGTCCAAACATGGTTTAATTTCTTGTTCTGATCATAGTGATAAAAGGTGTGAAACTTGCATTCAAGCAAAAATGGCTAAGAAACCTTTTCCTAAGAATGAAAGAACCACTAATATTCTGGAACTAATTCATTCTGATATTTGTGAATTGAATGGACTTATAACTAGAGGAGGGAATAGGTACTTTATCACATTCATAGATGATTATTCTAGGTATACTGTTGTATATTTAATGAAATCAAAAGATCAAGCTTTTGACATGTTTAAGAGTTATAAGGCTATGGTGGAAAATCAAAAAGAGAAGAAGATTAAAACTCTACGTAGTGATAGAGGTGGGGAATATTTCTCTAATGATTTTTCTGGTTTTTGTGAAGAACATGGTATAGTTCATCAAACTAGTGCACCATACACCCCACAACAAAATGGATTGGCTGAAAGAAAAAATCGAACACTTGTAGAAATGGTAAATACCATGCTCTTACATGCCAAGTTGCAAACTAACTTATGGGGAGAGGCTTTATTAACGGCTTGTCATGTACACAATCGCATTCCCTCAAGAAAAATGAAAGAGTCTCCGTATGAAAGATGGAGAGGAAGGAAGCCTAATTTAGGCTATTTGAGGGTATGGGGTTGCATAGCTTATTACAGAATTCCAGATCCTAAAAGGACAAAGTTAGGTCCTAGAGCTCTCAAAAGTATATTTGTGGGATATGCAGAAAACTCTAAGGCTTATAGGTTGTTAGATATTGATTCAAATGTAATTGTTGAGTCTAGAGATGTTGAATTTATTGAAACAAGTTATCTTAACGATTCAAATGTCAATCCAACACCCATGGTTATACAGAATAGTAATGAGCTTTCAGTACCACAAGATACAAGTTTAGACCCTAGCTCATCGGTTTACAATAAAAGGAAAGCACTTGACTCTCCTAGTGAACCTAGGAGAAGTCAAAGAGCTAGAAAGAATAAGAACTTAGGTGATGATTTTATATCTTCACAAGCTATAGTGTTTTTAGTTGAAGGGAATAGAGATATCGTGCTTAATAAAATACCAATAATCATGCAAGTTGAGGAAGATCCTAAAACGTATACAGAAGCTATGGTGTCTAGAGACTCTGCTTTCTGGAAAGAGGCAATCAATGATGAAATGGATTCTTTGTTATCCAACAATACATGGATGTTAGTGGATTTACCTCCTGGTTTTAAACCCATTGGTTGTAAATGGGTATTTAGACGAAAATACAATACCGATGGATCCTTGCAGACCTTTAAGGCAAGGTTAGTAGCCAAGGGCTTTAAGCAAAGGGAAGGTGTTGATTATTTCGACACATATGCTCCGGTGGCAAGAATAACTTCCATAAGAATATTATTTGCTTTAGCATCAATTTATAATTTATATATCCATCAGATGGATGTTAAAACAGCATTTTTAAATGGTAATTTAGATGAGGAGGTTTACATAGAGCAGCCTGAAGGTTTTGTGTTACCTGGAAATGAGAGAAAGGTTTGTAAATTGATTAAATCATTGTATGGTTTGAAACAAGCACCAAAACAGTGGCATGAAAAATTTGATTCAGTAATTCTGTCACATGGTTTTAATCACAATAGTGCAGATAAGTGTGTTTATTCAAAGTTTACTAAAGAATATAGTGTGATTATATGCCTTTATGTTGATGATATGCTAATCATTGGGACCAACATGAAAGGAGTAAATGAAACTAAGAAGTATTTAACTTCTCAATTCAAAATGAAGGAACTTGGAGAAGTTGATACTATCTTGGGAATCAAAGTTAAGAAACATAGTGGGGGTTATGCTTTATGTCAGTCTCATTACATTGAGAAGTTGCTAACTAAATTCAATCATTTAAGTATAAAAGAATTTAATACACCCCTAGATGTTTCAAACAAGTTGGTTGAGAATTCAGGTAGGTCTATTAGTCAAATTGACTATGCAAGTGCAATTGGCAGCTTAATGTATGCCATGCATTGCACTAGGCCGGATATTGCTTTTGCGGTTTGCAAACTCTCAAGGTTTACTCACAACCCTAGCACTGGACATTGGAAAGCTATAGGAAGAGTTCTTGGATATCTTAAAAGGACTAAATCCTATGGGTTGTTCTATAATCAGTTTCCAGGGGTGCTAGAGGGTTATACTGACGCTAGTTGGATTACTAGCATTAGTGATAACAAATCTACATCTGGTTGGATCTTCACTTTAGGTGGAGGAGCTGTCTCGTGGGCTTCGAAAAAACAAACTTGCATAACTCATTCCACTATGGAATCTGAGTTTATAGCTTTAGCGGCAGCAGGCAAAGAAGCGGAATGGCTAAGAAATTTGTTGTTAGATATAAAGTTATGGCCACAACCGATGCCAGCGATTTCTTTGCATTGTGATAGTGAAGCAACGATGTCTAGAGCTTTTAACAAGATTTATAACGGCAAGTCTAGACACATTAGTTTAAGACACGAGTACATAAGGCAACTTATATCTGAGGGGATCATAACAGTTGTCTATATAAGATCCAGTAATAATTTGGCTGATCCATTAACCAAAGGACTCTCGAGAGATATGGTTAGGAAAACTGCCATAGGTATGGGTCTAAAGTCATTTTAAACTTTTGTCACCAGTAATGGGAACCCAACCTTTTCTATTACTTGTTAATATTAAAGGTTTAAAGGGTAATAACAAATTTCTGATTAGTGACGGTATCAAGTATTAGAAGCTAATACTTATTATAGGAGGATAGGTATGGATATTGCCTTTAATGAAGTTTGTTTGTTCGGTTTGAACATGGGAGCCATGTACTAAGGCTCAAAGAAACTTCACCTATATGAACATAGAAGTGGTGCCGCTTCTAACAATAAAAAAAAATTGGATCTTAATTTTTTGTACATGTTCATGAATCCAGGATGTAGCACAAGGCCATATACGGTGCTAAATCTTACGGTATACTTCGGAATGAAAAGGGTAGAGTTTGTGTGTGTGGTACTTCCAGCTTTGATAATAAGGAATTATGGTTTAAAACTTAAGTTACTGTTGATTTCATCGAAGTTTTGAAGTACTTACACTAAGAGGAGGTTTAATTCGAAAGAAACTTTCTCGATGCATTCACTCAAATAATTAGCATTACAAACTAAGTGGGGGATTGTTGGAAGTCTCCTTCCTTTAATAGTTTGTAATGTTGAGAGGGGTTTTAGTCCCACATTGCTTGTGTAGAGTTTTTTAGATAGCTTAATAAGCATTCATATCCTACACATGCTAAAGTAACTTTTTGGTGGGAAGTTGTGAAGGAAAGCCAATATTATATTATCAAAGTTGTGAAGGAATTTATATTGGCAGTTTATATCCGTTTTTTGCACAAAATAACTGCACTAGCAGTTATGTTTTGAACAGGCACCATTCCAAAGGTTGTGTCACTTCAGAATTTATTTCAAAGTTATAAATTGCCAATATCCTTCACAGAAATATAACTTCTTCTACATAAACTTTTCATTTTCGTTGTTCTGGGGAATCCTAGTTTTGCTGGCTAGAATTCCATTTGGGTTTTGATGTATCCTGGAGCGAATTTGCTGGATCACCAACAGCAACATAGTGGGGCAAAATTCGCTTAAGGACAGTGTTAATTCACGCTTCAAGACCTGTTTCTTCTACTAGAGTTCCTTCTGTTTCAACACATTCATCCATCATTCTAGTATCTCCATATGACCATTGAGTAAGCATTGTAAGATCCTTAGCCATAAGGTTTTCATGGTCCATTAGAATTGTGTCTCATTCTTTTATGAAAACTGTATGCATGAATCTTAATGAAAATAATTAATTATTAGCTATAACTATTTTGCAAAACTATTATTTCAAATTCTTTTAAGATATTATTTGGCCGAGTCTAATATATCTGCATCACTAGGGTATTTTCTATGTTGAATAGCTTAATGCTCGCTAGTAATTGAATACAGTAAACTGCTATATTCCCCATCAAGGATAAAACTAGGGTGTCATAGTCGATAAACGAATGTGACCATAAATTTGCTAACCTTCGAGTAGAGCAAGATATTTTGTCATTCATGTTAAAAGATCATGAACCTAGTTCCCATCTCCATCTTTGACAGTGCATTATGAGGCCCATTTTCAGTAATGATACATTTGGGCAAGAGTATAAGATCTCACTTCAGTAATGGAGAAACTCCCTATTGCTACATATAACTTGCAAAAAGGTCGCATAGCTTACGGCCTCATCACCTTATTGTTGCATCAAATTTGAGTCTGGACCACATTGAATTTCGGTTCAGCTTCCAAGTATCAGTAACGCCGCTACATTGTTTGTTATTATCCGACAATCCCGGTTCAACCTGAACCGGTCCCGACCTCGTCCATAAACCGCTTGATGACCGTCATCAACTCAACGACCGGCTCAGACCAAGCGCTGACAGCGAAGTATTCGTGTTGTTGCCTTTTGATCTCCACCAGCTGCACTCGCTTCCCCCACCCTTCCAACCTCCTAGCGTACTCCACCCCCGATCCCACAGCAGGTCGTACTCCGCCACCACCACTAGCACCGGTTCCACCTCGACCGCCTCCAGGCTTGGGCTCTCCGGTCCGACCGGGTTCGCCAGTGGGTCTTCCCTGGTCCTGCCGGCTGGCAGCGACAACCTCCAGTACCTATCGTTCGCCTCCAAATTCAAGAACGCCTCCTTCGGGCACTCCGCCTCAGATCTCGTGCGCTGGATCCCACCAATGAACGGCATCATCAGAACGAACCCGCAGATCCGGACCGGATCCAGCTCCGCCCGGCCGGCCGCTGAGCCGAACCGCACGGCCAGGTGGTGGGCAATGTTCCCCCTCGAGGATTCGCCGGTGAACACTCGGCCGAAGTCGGCCTCCTTCGTCGATGGCGGCGGGGAGGCGGTGCTCGGGGGCGAGGCGGTAGTCGAGGGCGTTGACGACGGCGCGGAGCTCGGCAGCGAGGCGGAGGCAGCAATTTTGGAAGATGGACCAGGTGCAGGAGCTGACGGAAAACCTGCCTCCGTGGAAGTAGTGGAAGACCGGGAGCTTTGGGCCGTCGGAGGGGAGGCGGTTGCGGGGTTGACGGCGGAAGAGAAAGGGATTTGGGATGTGGTGAGGCCTCTATATGCTGTAGAAAATCAGTCACCCTATTTTCTCTTGAATGAAAACTATGGCTTATGTTGTGGGACTTGGGTGTTAGGGGATTTAGGGCTGCGTGATGGAAGTTGGTGGGTGGAAGAAGGAACAATGGAGATGCTGATTTGGATGCTAACGAGATAACTATGGGCGGAATAGAAGAGTCTCACCTCTATCATAAATAATTCAATAATTTTTCGGCATCTCACCAAGAAAGAAGAAACCTTTGGAATCTCACCAAAGGAGGAATAAGAAGCCTCAGGCCTCTCAATCTCAAGAAAATTGAAAACCAAATAAATTCTATCTTTATTCTTCAATGTCCATCTCTTAAATAGATGGGGCATTGGACATAATAGGAAATTAATCTAATGACAAAACTTAGATTAAGACTCATGACTAAAATCAAATACTAAGGGCTAAAGGACTTCTAATCAAAGTAGGAGTGGACCAAGTCAAAGCCCACGCCTTAGTCACATACACGTAAAGGAGTCCTAGTGCAAATAGGATTCCTTTTAAGGCTCCAATTCACTACTCCTGTTTGCCCATCGATTTTGAGGGTGATAGGCGCTAGAATAAGAGAGACGTGTGCCAAGCTTTGCCCATAATGTCTTTCAGAAGTAACTAACAAACTTGACATCACGATCTGAAACTATTGTCTTGGGTAGCCCATGCAAATGAACTACCTCCCTCAAGAATAAAGCAGTCACTCGAGATGCATCATAGGTTTTTGAACAAGACACGAAGTGTGCCATCTTTGAAAACCTATCAACAATAACAAAGATAGAGTCATGGCCGCATACCGTCTTTGGAAGCCCTATTACGAAGTCCATACTAAGATCCTCCCATGGAGAACTCAGAAGGGGCAAAGGAAAGTAGAGGCCGACATTAATCTTCGATCCTATGGCCAACTAACAGATATGACAGAGTTTGATGATGCGGTTGACATCCTTGCGCAGGGTCGGCCAAAAAAAACGGTCCTCCACTATAATATTTGTTTTGTCACGCCCAAAGCGACCAGCAAGCCCTCCTCTATGGATCTCTCTAATGATGTGATCGCAAAGAGAGGTTTCGGGGATATAAAGCCTTGTGCCTCGAAACAAATAACCATCATTCAGCAAATAATCTAAGTGTTGCCTCTGTTGCTAATTTTCTGTAGAAAATTCTGAGAAGATAGGCTAAAAATAGGGATCTTGTTGAGTGATTGTTGATCCCCTATTTAATTTTGATGAGCCCAAAACACTTGAGTTTATCTCATATTATACTAATGAATTCAAGTGAGTATTTCAGGTAAAATACTTTGAAATTTGAAAGAATGCCTTAGAAAATGTTTCAAGGATTTTAAGTTGAGTTTTACTCATGTTAGGAACCATTTAAGTCTTTGCCTTGCACTCGAGTCGACTCTCAGAATTCGCGAGTCGACTCTGGCACATGGTCAATGTTTGGCACTTCCTCGAGCCAACTCCCAGATGAGGCGAGTCGACTCTTACAGGAATGACAGAGAGTTAAATTTCAAGTCGCAGAGCACGAGTCAACTCTAACTGTTCATGAGTCGACTCTTACGGAAAAGACAAAGAGCTAAATTTTAAGTCGCAGAGCGCAAGTTGACTCCAACTATTCACGAGTCAACTCTTACAGAGAAAAACAGAGAACAAGTTTTCAAGCTACAGTGTGCGAGTCGACTCTCAGAAGTTTCGAGCCGTCTTCCGCAAATTAAAGCAACAAGGCAATTTGTTCAGCATAGTGGCCGAGTCGACTCAGACTGCTCACGAGTCGACTCTTATAGAAAAATGGCCGAGAGCATTTTTTTTACAGACCAGAATGCGAGCTGACTCTGGAATTACTCGAGTCATCTCCTGAAAAAGAGCTGGTATTTTACTTCTGAAGAAGTCGTGGGCGAGTCGACTCCCGATTAGAAAACTTAACCCTAATTGGTCTGCTTAATTGCTCGACTTGGCTGGTCATCTATTGTAACAACTATCTGAGCCTATAAAGTCAGCTCGGCTACGAAAGTGGGAACAAGTGATATGCCTCAGAATTGACCACAACTGATGTGGCAGACTGACTAATGAAAGCTGACCACATGGCTAGCCAAAAAAACACATGCAAAGCTATTCAAATTTCAAACTCATCTTCGGTTGGAAACAACTCAGCCCACGATCACATGTAGTTTCCTTATATATAGGATGTGTAAGCAATCGTTGCGGTCAAGATGCATGGGTGTGATACTTGGGCGAGATATACAGGCTGTTATCAAAATGGCCAACACACATACCCAATTTGGTCAGTGATGGGTGACGACCCTCGTCTATATAAAGCATACCCTTGGGTGACCCTGAAGTAACTTATCTTGACTCCACTACCATACTACCACCCTGCTACTCTCAAACCTCCATTGTTTCTTAAGATCAATGCTGATTTAGGCATCGAAGTGTCCCCCACCAGATACTCTCCAGCAGGTAGACTTCCATATTTTTGCTATTTCAGGTTAGTTCCTGTGCAAGAATCTCCATCCAAGCGTAACACCCGACATCAAGCTTTTCTACCTCAGTTCAAAGACCAGCAGCAAGCTCGGGCCGACCTCGTCGTCCTGAACTAGCAACACACTGATCTTCCACAACCACCTAGGTAGCCCAGCACCAAGATTGGGGTGGATTTGAATGGCAAGATTTACCAACTTGACACTTAGATTAAAGATAATCATAAAACATGTTTTCTTTCGTTTCGATATATTCTTTATGTTGTATAACATGTCCAGTTGCTTGTATTTTTTATTTGGATTGTCAATCATTCATTAGCTTTGAATTATCATTTCTTTAAAAAGTTTACATTTAGTGTGTTCGGGTCATATTTGCCTAAGTTTTTGTCTTTAAGCATTTCTATAAGAACAAAATTATCTAATCCAAAAATTCAAATTTTGTCAATACAAAATAGATCTGAGAGACCCCTTCATCCAACCAAATTGGGAAAAAAAATGCTTCTTTAAGTCCTTTTCATAAATTCACATGACTGTGAAATAGTTTGTGTTGCCCAGATAGACAACCCAAGAGGGGGGGGTGAATTGGGTTTTAAAACAATTTGAATAATTAAAACGATGTGGTTGACTAATTAAAAACTATTGCAAGTTATTTAATTAATGCTAAGTGCTGTGAGTGATGTGAGGGGAAGAAGAAGAGAGACAATCCAACACAAACACAAGGTTTTATAGTGGTTCGGAGCTAACCCTTGCTCCTACGTCCACTCCCCAAGTCTCACTTGGGAATTCACTATAACCCCCTTGGATTACAGCCGGTTGTTTTCCAAGCTCACAACCAAACTTGTTGTTTTACGAGCTCACAACGAACTCGGTCGGTTTTCCCAGGCTCACAATCAAACCCTTACACACGTTGGTTTTAACTCGGCTCACCAACCAACCTCAATCCCCTTGATTCAATCCCCGATTGAACCAAGTAAATACAAGTTGTAGAAAGAAAACAGAAAATGAGCTTCTCAAAAAGCAGATGAAAACAATATGAACAATAAATGAAGTTAAGAAGCCTCAAACGCTTTTAGATTGGAGATGAGGAATGGCTTCTTAAACTTCTGGTCTCCTCTTGAAAGAGTAGTCGACTTGAATGCAGGAGAAGGAGGCTTTAATTGCTGGGAAGATGTAGTTGGAAGCAGTAAATGCAGATCTTCCTCTTTTTCGTTGAAGAGCACGTTGCAGAGCTTGAATGCTTGATTAGTTGGAGTGGAATGGTTGTTCTCTGCCTTGCTACAGTCCTCTGTGGCTATTTAAGCCAACCCCCACGGAAACTAGCCGTTAGAGTGCTTTTTCTGCCCGTTCTGAACACTCTGCGCAGCCTGACAATATGACCGTTGGTGGGTTGGAGTCGACTCGCGCGATCAGGAGTCGACTCGGCTGTAGCGGGAGTCGACTCAAGCTTTTCCGGAGTCGACTCAGCAACTGTTCCAAATTTGAATTAAAGTTGCCTTCACGACTGGGAGTCGACTCGTCTTGACCTGGAGTCGACTCGTCAACTTCTAGAGCTGACTTGGCAATTTTGGAGTCGGCTCATCCACTGAAGTCCGTAGATCCAATTTTGAATTTTGTCCACTCGAGTCGACTCGACTGTCCTGGGAGTCGACTCGAATCTCAGAGCCCGAACTCCCGATCCTCTGTCTTTTGGCTCGTCCAGTCTTGGAGTCGACTCGAACTTCCTTGGAGTCGACTCGGCTCTCAGTTTCCGAAAGATGGTCTTCTGCCTTTTGACGTGAAGCTGTCTTGGAGTCGACTCGAGCTGTCTGGGAGTCGACTCGAATCTCAGAGGCAGTAACTTGGTTTTCTGTCTGTCTTGGGGTCGCGGTGTCTTGGAGTCGACTCGCGTATTGCGGGAGTCGACTCGAATCTCAGAGTCCATAAAATGCTCTCTGACTTTTTCTTTGTGTACCGCTGAGAGTCGACTCTTGCTTTCTCTGGAGTCGACTTGCCACCTATAGGAGTCGACTCGCGTTCCACTGGAGTCGACTCGAATCTCAGACCCGAAAACTGTTCTCTGACTTTTCTACCTGTGACTGCTTGGAGTCGACTCTTACTTCCTTGGAGTCGACTCGGTGAACATCGGAGTCGACTCGCGCACTTCGGGAGTCGACTCGCTGACAGGTTCTGAGTTGAAGCTTTCTGTCCTTCTGTCTGTTCTCAGTCGGAGTCGACTCGTACTTATCTGGAGTCGACTCGAGCTCGTGCCAGTGAACTTGATACGCTTGGAGTCGTCTCGTGATACTCGGGAGTCGACTCGAGTCTCAGACATTGGTTCAAACAGACTCCTTAACTTATCCAAAAATTATGAACCAAGTCTTGGGACACTTAGACAGGATTTTCACTGAAACACTCAATTGAATTCATTAGTAATCAAAAGATATACTCAAATGCTTTGAGCTCATCAAAATCAAATGGGGTTTTAATCAATCACTCTACAGTTTGTCAACTTGTCCATCGTGTGGTTAACATTTATTTCCTTGGATCATAAAACTTTTGATTGCAAGCCCTAGATCTCTCGGTACCAAGCATGTCCAGATATATTCGAACACACGTTGTTCAAATGAGTAAATTTTATTTATATTTTTTAAAAATAAAAAAGGTTAATTAAGAAATATTTTTATTTGATTGCATATACTGATTTCAAATTCCTAAGGAATGCTCTAGTCCTAACGGGTTGAGATGGATCATCTAGAATTAGTTCCTTAGGATGCCCATGAGCATACCTCCAAGCTTTAGTTAGCCCATGATCCATAATAGCCTCTTGGCTTGATGATTCTCCTTCAATCAACTTTTGATTATCATCTTGTAATCCCATCTCATCTATCTTTTCTTCAAGTATTTCCTTATCATCATCAAAATTAACCTTCTTACTAGACGAGATGTCACTAGAGTCATCAAAAACAACATGTATAGATTCTTCTATAACTAAGGTTCTTTTATTAAAGACTCTATAGGCTTTACTAGTTGTAGAATAACCTAAGAATATTCCTTCATCAGATTTAGGGTCAAATTTTCCTAGATTATCTTTCCCATTATTATGCACAAAACACCTACATCCAAACACATGAAAATAATTAACCTTTGGTTTTCTGTTTTTCCACAGTTCATAAGGTGTTTTCTTTATAATGGGTCTCAATAGAACTCTATTTAGTATGTGACAAGAGGTATTAATGGCTTCTCCCCAAAAGTACTTAGGGAGGTTACTTTCACATAACATAGTTCTAGCCATTTCCTCTAGTGTTCTATTCTTCCTTTCCACCACTCCATTTTGTTGTGGTGTCCTAGGTGCTGAGAAATTATGGGTTATCCCCTTCTTACTACAAAATTCATTAAATGACTGATTTTCGAATTCGGTACCATGGTCACTTCTAATGGCTATGACTGAAGACTCTCTAGCATTTGTTACTTCCTTATGGAACTTCTTAAACATAGAAAATGCTTGATCCTTATGCACTAGGAACATGACCCATGTGTACCTAGAGTAATCATCTACTATAACTAGACCATATTTATTTCCACCTAGGCTTGTTGTTCTAGTTGGACCAAATAGGTCCATGTGTAATAATTCTAGAGGCCTAGAGGTAGAGACATATTTTATGGATTTAAAAGAGTTCCTAGATTGTTTGCCAAATTGACATGCTTCACATATTTTGTTCTTTTCAAATTTTAATTTTGGCAAACCTATCACGGAGTCTCTTTTAACTAGTTTAGTTATTGTGTCCATGCTTGCATGACCTAACTTACGGTGCCATAACCAACTAGCATCATTATCTTTAGTTTCATTTACAACTAAACATTGGTTATGTTTTGCAAGATCTTCTAGGTCTACAACATATACATTTCCACGTCTAATCCCTTTAAAAACTAAACTATTATCATTAGGGTTTGTTATAATGCATAGTGATGGCTTAAACATAACATCATACCCTTTATCACATAATTGACTAATGCTTAATAAGTTATGCTTAAGACCATCAACATATCTAACATTATCAATAAAAGTAGAAGGGGTGATTTGAACTTTACCAATACCAATGATGTGACCTTGGTTGTTGTCTCCAAATGTCACAGCACCTCCCTTCTTAGCTTCAAGGGTGAAAAATTGATCTTTGTCACCCGTCTTGTGCCTTGAGCAGCCACTATCCAAGTACCAGCAGTTTTTGTTGACCTTGGCTGCAAGACACTCCTACACAAGCAAATCATGTCATCTTAGGTACCCAAGTTTTCTTGGGTCCTTCATGGTTAGTCAAGTTGGTTCCTTTTGGAACCCATACCCTTTTAATTTTCCTTTTTGTTTTATTTTTCCTAAAATTACACACATTCGCTTTATGACCTATAGTACCACAGCAAAAGCAAGTTATTTTCTTAGTTTTAGTTTCCCCAGCTTTAACAAAGAAGTTACTAAGAAGTTTTTGTTTATTTCTTGGTTTATACCCTAAACCCGCTTTATTAAATACGGCTCGTTGACTATTAAGTATCATGTTTAATTTTTCAGAACTATATGTAAATTTTTCAACTAAGGGTTTGTATTTGTTAAGTTCTTTAGTTAGAGTTTGATTTTCTGCTTTTAGGTCATTAAGTTCTTTTGTGAGATCCTTATTTAAGATTTGTTTATGATTTTTAAGTTCTGAAAGTTTCTTAGTTAGTTTTTCATTATCTTTAGTTAAGGTACTAGTCTTTTGAGTTAAAAGTTGGTTGCTTGTCTTAAGTTCTATATTTTCTTTGATGATTAAATTCTTATCCTTAACTAATTTATCGTATTTATGTAGGTATGATTGATTAGCTATTTTTAGTTCTTTATTCTTAAGATTTATGGCCTTATATTCTACCATTAATTCATTAAATGCATCATAAAGTTCATCAAAAGAAAAATCAGGATGCGTATCGGAAGTTACCTCGTTTTCATTGGCCATGAAGCAGAAATTGGCCTTTTCTTCTTGTTCATCATCTGATGAGGAGGATGATGAGTCGGAGTCGGATAGTGTTGTGACAAGAGCCTTCTTCTTCTTGTACTTACTCCCCTTCTTCAGTAAGGGGCACTCAGCTCTTATGTGACCCGGCTTCTTGCACTCGTAACACCCAATCTCCTCATTTTTCCTTTCCTTACCTTTGTCCTTGCGGTAGGAATTTGAGGGGCCTCTCCTTTGATGATAGGACTTCTTGTGGTTGATGAATTTCTTGAACTTGCGCACAAGAAGAGCCTCACCATCATCTTCCTCATTCTCTTCTTCGTCACTGCTGCTACTGCAAGACAAGTCCTTGTTAGATGAAGTAGACTTAAGAGCTATTACCTTTTTCTTGTGGGAGGACTCCTCTTCGCTGTGTTGCTTCATGGTTAGCTCGTGAGTCATTAGGGATCCAAGGAGCTCTTCAAGTGGAAGCTTGTTCAAGTCTTTAGCTTCTTGGATTGCCGTCACCTTGGCTTCCCATGACCTTGGTAGGCAGCGAAGTATTTTTCTGACAAGATCACTGTTAGTATAGCTCTTGCCAAGGCTTTTTAGGCCATTGACAATGTCAGTAAACCTAGTGAACATGCTAGTGATTGTCTCATTAGAATCCATTTTAAATAGTTCATACTTATGAATCAATATATTAATTTTGGATTCTTTAACTTGATTCGTGCCCTCATGGGTCACTTCAAGTCTATCCCAAATCTCTTTTGCAGAGTTGCAAGTAGAGACCCTATTGAATTCATTTCTATCCAAGGCACAATAAAACACATTCATAGCTTTAGAGTTTAGTTGTGCCTTCCTCATGTCATGTTCATCCCAATCCTTTTCTAGTTTGGGTACCTTGATACCCTCTACATATATGGATGGGATGTATGGGCCATTTACTACAATGGTCCACATCTCATAGTCTTGGGCTTGGATGAATATTCTCATCCTAGCCTTCCAGTATGAGTAGTCGGATCCATTAAAGAAAGGGGGTCTTTGGGTGGACTGACCCTCAATGTGGGAAGATCCAAATGGGGTTGTCATTTTGATCTTTTAACTCTTGGGTGGAAGAGTTTAGGCTCTGATACCACTTGTTGCCCAGATAAACAACCCAAGAGGGGGGGTGAATTGGGTTTTAAAATAATTTGAATCATTAAAACGATGTGGTTGACTAATTAAAAACTATTGCAAGTTATTTAATTAATGCTAAGTGCTGTGAGTGATGTGAGGGAAAGAAGAAGAGAGACAATCCAACACAAACACAAGGTTTTATAGTGGTTCGGAGCTAACCCTTGCTCCTACGTCCACTCCCCAAGTCTCACTTGGGAATTCACTATAACCCCCTTGGATTACAGCCGGTTGTTTTCCAAGCTCACAACCAAACTTGTTGTTTTACGAGCTCACAACGAACTCGGTCGGTTTTCCCAGGCTCACCGACTAGAACCGCCCCGATTGTTTTCCCGGGATCACAATCAAACCCTTACACACGTTGGTTTTAACTCGGCTCACCAACCAACCTCAATCCCCTTGATTCAATCTCCGATTGAACCAAGTAAATACAAGTTGTAGAAAGAAAACAGAAAATGAGCTTCTCAAAAAGCAGATGAAAACAATATGAACAATAAATGAAGTTAAGAAGCCTCAAACGCTTTTAGATTGGAGATGAGGAATGGCTTCTTAAACTTCTGGTCTCCTCTTGAAAGAGTAGTCGACTTGAATGCAGGAGAAGGAGACTTTAATTGCTGGGAAGATGTAGTTGGAAGCAGTAAATGCAGATCTTCCTCTTTTTCGTTGAAGAGCACGTTGCAGAGCTTGAATGCTTGATTAGTTGGAGTGGAATGGTTGTTCTCTGCCTTGCTACAGTCCTCTGTGGCTATTTAAGCCAACCCCCACGGAAACTAGCCGTTAGAGTGCTTTTTCTGCCCGTTCTGAACACTCTGCGCAGCCTGACAATATGACCGTTGGTAGGTTGGAGTCGACTCGCGCGATCAGGAGTCGACTCGGCTGTAGCGGGAGTCGACTCAAGCTTTTCCGGAGTCGACTCAGCAACTGTTCCAAATTTGAATTAAAGTTGCCTTCACGACTGGGAGTCGACTCGTCTTGACCTGGAGTCGACTCGTCAACTTCTGGAGCTGACTTGGCAATTTTGGAGTCGGCTCATCCACTGAAGTCCGTGGATCCAATTTTGAATTTTGTCCACTCGAGTCGACTCGAATCTCAGAGCCCGAACTCCCGATCCTCTGTCTTTTGGCTCGTCCAGTCTTGGAGTCGACTCGAACTTCCTTGGAGTCGACTCGGCTCTCAGTTTCCGAAAGATGGTCTTCTGCCTTTTGACGTGAAGCTGTCTTGGAGTCGACTCGAGCTGTCTGGGAGTCGACTCGAATCTCAGAGGCAGTAACTTGGTTTTCTGTCTGTCTTGGGGTCGCGGTGTCTTGGAGTCGACTCGCGTATTGCGGGAGTCGACTCGAATCTCAGAGTCCATAAAATGCTCTCTGACTTTTTCTTTGTGTACCGCTGAGAGTCGACTCTTGCTTTCTCTGGAGTCGACTTGCCACCTATCGGAGTCGACTCGCGTTCCACTGGAGTCGACTCGCGTTCCACTGGAGTCGACTCGAATCTCAGACCCGAAAACTGTTCTCTGACTTTTCTGCCTGTGACTGCTTGGAGTCGACTCTTACTTCCTTGGAGTCGACTCGGTGAACATCGGAGTCGACTCGCGCACTTCGGGAGTCGACTCGCTGACAGGTTCTGAGTTGAAGCTTTCTGTCCTTCTGTCTGTTCTCAGTCGGAGTCGACTCGTACTTATCTGGAGTCGACTCGAGCTCGTGCCAGTGAACTTGATACGCTTGGAGTCGTCTCGTGATACTCGGGAGTCGACTCGAGTCTCAGACATTGGTTCAAACAGACTCCTTAACTTATCCAAAAATTATGAACCAAGTCTTGGGACACTTAGACAGGATTTTCACTGAAACACTCAATTGAATTCATTAGTAATCAAAAGATATACTCAAATGCTTTGAGCTCATCAAAATCAAATGGGGTTTTAATCAATCACTCCACAGTTTGTCAACTTGTCCATCGTGTGGTTAACATTTATTTCCTTGGATCATAAAACTTTTGATTGCAAGCCCTAGATCTCTCGGTACCAAGCATGTCCAGATATATTCGAACACACGTTGTTCAAATGAGTAAATTTTATTTATATTTTTTAAAAATAAAAAAGGTTAATTAAGAAATATTTTTATTTGATTGCATATACTGAATGTTTAGACCCCCCCCCCCCCCCTCCCCCCCCCAAAAAAAAAAGAAAAAAGGAAAAAGAAAAAGAAAAAAAGCATATACTGAATGTTAAAAGAAATCAAGAGACCTTAATTCAACATGAAATAGAAGAAATTTTATAAATCTTATTTCCTACATTCCATCCATGAAACAGAGACTCGGACTCGCTTGCTTCTTCAACAATTAAAGTAAATTTCGATTCAAACTAATGCATCAGCAACCCCATTCACAAACCGGTTCACAGAGCACACTCTAACCGACTCAATTCGAGCCGCTGCGATTCCCGTCCACGAACCGCTTGATGACCCGCATTAACTCGTTGGCCGGCTCGGACCACGGGTCGATGGTGAAGAACCCGTGCTGCTGCCCCTCGAACTCCGCCAACTTCACCGGCTTTCCCCCCTCCTTGAGCCTGTTCGCGTACTCGGCGGTCCGGTCCCTCAGAAGATCCCGCTCCCCGACCACCACCAGCATCGGTTCGAACTCGACCGGCTGCAGTTCCGGGCTCTCCGGCCCGAACGGGTTCACCACCGGGTGGTCCGTCGTCGCGCCCCGCGGCAGCGAGAGCCTCCAGTACCGGTCGTTCAGCTCCAGGTTCAAGAACGCGTCCTTGGGGCACTCCGCTTCGGATGTCGTCCGCCGGGTCCCGCCGAAGAACGGCATCAAGAGAACAAACCCGCGGATCCGGACCGGCTCCAGCTCGGCCCGCCCGGCGGCCGAGCCGAACCGGACGGCCAGGTGGTGAGCGATGTTCCCCCCGGCGGAGTCGCCGGAGATGAACACCCGGCCGAAGTCGGCCGCCTCGGCGAGCCAGGGGTCGGGGTAGGGAGAGGAGGCCTGGCGGCTGAGCCACTTCACGGCGGCGGCGCCGTCGTCGATGGCGGCGGGGAGGCGGTGCTCGGGGGCGAGGCGGTAGTCGGGGGCGACGACGACGGCGCGGAGCTCGGCGGCTAGGCGGAGGCAGTAGTTCTGGCAGTTGGGCCAGGTCCGGGAGCCGATGCAGAAGCCGCCGCCGTGGAAGTAGTAGAAGACGGGGAATTTGGGGCCGTCGGAGGGGAGGCGGTGGCGAGGCTTGTAGAGGCGGAGGTGGAGGTCGTGGGCGGCGTCGAACTGGGCGTCCTTCCAGTCCACGGAGCCATCGTCGTGGACGGGAACGGGGAAGCTGGGGTTGGTGGAGCGGACAACGGATCCGTCGCTCAAGACGCGGAGGACGCCGCGGCACTCCTCGACCTCGTAGGCGGCGGAGGAGGAAGACATGGCGTTGGAGATTGAGAATTTGGGATTTTTGGGGCGATGTATATAGAAATGGAAAGGGATGGCGAGTGGGTGGGGGTTGGCGTTTGCGTAGGATTTTAGTGTATAACGTCACCTGCCGCTCATTCTTGTCAATTTGATTTGGGTTATTTGCTTTTGGCAACTAGGAACTAATGGGATCGTCCGGCTAACAATAATTGAATGAGGACGAGAGGAAATGCAGCTAAATTTTGTTTTGTGCCAAAGCTATGCTACAGGACCCAATACTATAATTAATGTACTTTTCTTGCATACATTGTCATGGATTAAGGTGGTTTCTACTCTGCCAGACTCCTGCAGTATTCTTGTATGATGAGAAAATATATTCTACACCGCATGCATCATATAGTATATTAATTTTGTACCATAATATGCTGCCTAAAAAGAAGAATAGCAAAGATCTATAAGCCCTTGGAATGCATATAAGGCTTCTTGGGACTCTTGGAATGCACAATATTTGATATAAGTTCCAAGTCAACTTTGGTCGCTCTTTTTGATCTGCAAAAATACATAATTTTCATCAAATTTTGTCCTTTTATGAAAAATTCTGCCTGGCGGATAAACAGCAAATTCATTTTGGTATTAACCTATGACATTACTCCCACTGATTCATTTATGAATTAGAAACCATCCATTGTGTTCTTAATAGTTTCCAAAGAATGCAGGAAACTAATTCCTTAACACTCAAATAACAGCAAAGTATATATTATGATACTGAACACTATATGGTGCATCGTATTATCGGATTTTCAATGTGCCGCATCATATTCCGCATAATGAACAGAATATAATGTGCTATATCTGCTTTAGGGCAAAACAGAAGCTCATTGCTATAATCTGGGATAAATATAAATGCTAGGATGCATTAATATATCATATGCCACACAATGAACAGAGTAGGTCCAATTTAAGTCAAAACTCCTCTATGGGGAGGGAGCTTGCATCGTAATAGATCAATGAAGCTGGAGAAACATCTCCGTATCGCATCATACAAGGAGATATTTGAGCGTACCAATGGACCAATACACAAGAGGGATGATCTTAGGTAGAGTAAAGCATCGTGGAAACCAATTCAATATAAGCCAAAACTCCGCCATAGAGGACAAGCTCACATCCCAAATAAACTTCGAAGCTAAAAAAACATCTCCATATTAGACCATAGGTGGAGATAGTTAAGCATGCTGATGGACCAATGCCCAAAAGGGCTGCTCTTAGGTAGGGCAATGCAATGCACCATGAAAATCAGCCCAATCTAAGCCAAAACTCCACCATAAAGAACGAGCACATATCCTAAATAAACTCTGAAGCTGAAGAAATTTCTCTATATCGAACCATACGTAGCGAGATATTCGAGAATGCTGTTGGATATTAAATATGTCCTATTGTGCATTAACTGTGTATCATGGTGTATTCACTATGTACCATGGTAAATTAACTTATGGTATGATTAACAGAAAATTAGAGATATTTTCAACTTTTAAAAGCTCACATGAACTTACAATTTCACACCATCTTAAAAATTTGTTGTGCATATCATGTCTAAAATCAACTTCTTACAAAACAACTCACTCCATAATATTTACTCGATGACCTCATTATAAGTCTTTCTATAGTGCCTATGCTTCCCTCATCGCCCACATATGATAGATCGTGATGACTCCACCTACGATGGTCTTCTCTTCTCTCTAGGCTTGCTTAGACGAGTCTTTGTAATAGAAAGTAGAATATGAATCTTGTCTGAGGCACTTTGGGCTCCTCAATATCAAGAATTGGATTAATGGCTTCGCATATGCTGCTTTGTACATTTTAACTTAGAAATGGTTATCGGTGAAGTGGTGAATTGATCTACAAGCCTTCTCAATGCATACACATGCATGATTACATGGATGCGGAAGATTTGCCATTCGCTACAAGAGTAGGTGCCTTCTTGGAGGTCAACATTTTTGGAGGTCAACCTTGCATGAGTAGTTCATATCTTTGCATCATAAATCATGATGTTTACTGTAAACATGGACAACCTTTTATTTCTCTTGTGAATTTCTTAGGATTGGGGCAAAGATGAGTTTGGATACTGTAACCTTGATTCTATCATTCATGCATTAATTGCATCATTTAAAGCCTGATATGTTTAACCATCTAAGGTACAGAAAAATACTGAGCCTCCAAGATCCAACTGTTAAAGCACTTTGCCATACTAGATGTCATGACCTCCCAACATGGACCTGCAAATATTGCATTTGCCCAATACTTCAGCTCGCATTCATAAGAAATTTTTTTGATCCTAGGGCATCCGCTATAAGTTTCCTAATTAGCTTCTAGAAAATATTCAGCTTTAGAGTATATGCAACGGCATTTAATAAATTAAGCTGCCTCTTCCTCTAAGCTGCATGATAATGGACAAGCACCTGCATGGACAATTATTAAAGCATCACATAAGAGGCCAAAAATATCATAATGTGCACATATATTTTAAATTTGTAGTTAAACTTTTGAAAAATTATGCTGCAAACCCAATTTTTGAAGTTTTCTTTCACTTGATGGATACAATATAAGTGGTAACTACCAGAAAAATACTTCGACACTACTTTGAAAAGTCTCCAGCGTCTATCCATCATAATCATGAACTACTGACTATGATAGTCACCGCAAGTATCTATTGCTCTTTTCAAAATCTGTCAGAACTACTCCCAATTATCATCAATCTCCATATCAACAACAGTATGCTATGGAGAACATTTCATCATTTGCATATTTGCAAGCGGAGCCAAATAGTACTCCTCTTTTCTTATGCTATATAAATGTTTGATCCATGAAAATCAGAGGTTTGCATCCTTTTATGAAACCCTTAATTGAAGTATGAAATAAAATTAACTGGCAGGTGAATTGACCTTCATTGGTTCATACTCCGCTATGCTGTCGAGGTTGATCTAAAGAATAGCATCGCAATACTAGCATATCTGATTATAAGGTTGATCTGTGACCATAAACCTTTTTCATAGCCACCCTCTTCCCATGCCAAAGATGATATGGTAATTCCACACCATATTCTTGATGCATATCATTTACCATATCAATTGGCCTACACAATGGTATATCTGGAATTTTTTTTTTAACAATGTTAGAAACCCAATGCTTGGAAGCATTAGGACGAGACCAAACTTGCAATCCTCCTCCACATATATGCTCATTGTTTATTGTTTTAATTGCAAAAATTTCTTGATTCCCAAGTCGAGAAACATGAATACAACATCCACATTATTTATATGCACATTCCATGGTCACATGTTGAAGATCATTATTCACGAACACAAAATTTCCAAAATTTGTGATGCAGAAGTTGCAAATTAAGTCACGAAAAGTTTTCACATCCTTGAACTCCTAACTGACACCCTCTATAGAGCTCTTCCAAGCATCAAAGTGTTTCTTCGACTTGGTTCTTCTTTAATTGTGGCTCTTATTTCTTTGACAACTTGACCAAAATTATTTGAGCTATCAAAGGAGGCGAGCTATTCTATAGAGCATTTTTGCAACGGCATATATTCTCAATATTCTACAATAGCCCACAATAAGAAGATAATTTTCTAACATATAAGCAAAAATAAAAGCACTTTTGCACTTGAAATAGATTGCATATATGTAGTTTATAATTAGTAATTATAGGTAGCTGCTAGATATAGACAACAAGACTAATTCAAATGTAGAATAGCAAAACAAAGGAGTACAAAGAATTTGTATATTACCTTATATCGATTACTACATTAGTGTCTTTACTAAGCTTGCAGAATGGATGACAACCATCTCAATTATTACGTACAATATTTAACTTAGCATGCATTTCATGCACACTCCTAACATCTTTATCAGCCATGAGTGTAATAAGCATGCTAGAATTGTTTGGAATGTAGAATTCTATATGTATCATTGCAAGAGATAGATGTTTCCACCCCTTCGCTATTTTATTATAAATATGATCAAGAATTATGTCGTGTAAGATGAAAATGTTATGGCTTCACTACCATAAGAGCACATAGCAATGAAAGCTAGGCTATTTATGTCCTTCGAAGACATGACCATTTGAATGTTAGATGAGACCGTATGAAGAGTAAGGATAGATTTTTTTTGTAGGGATTTCTCTTTCCAAAGAATGAAGAGGTGACGGAAAGAGATTCTACAATTTATTTTAATAATAGATGGAAGGAGAATGATGAAATAGTAAAGGAAGGACTCTTCTTTAGAGACTGTTTTTAGAGATTGATGGAATAAGCAGAAGGATTTTTTTGAGCTCTTCTTTCAACGAAGGAGATAGTCAAATAGGGAAGATATGATTTGGGTGAAATGTGTCCATGGTGCATGGTACTTATTTTGCATGTATACTCTTCATTTCTTTTTCTTGCATATGTGCCCACACCATCTACACCATCAAGAAATTCGTAGTTTAAAATTAAAAATGACTAAAATATCCTTAATAGATAGATATGCAAAAAGAAACATTTATAAAGGTATATATGCGAATAATACTTTGCAAAGGTATTCATGCAAAAAATTTTAATTTTACTTTTTTCAATTTCAATCTGTTTTAACACTCGGATTTATCTAGTGCCTGCTCCTCAATATTTTTCATAAATATATTGCTCAAGGAAAAGATCGATTCAACAATTAATAACAAAAATAGTTATGAAATTTCTTTCACTAATCATGAGATTATTTTACTTTATTCTTCTTTAGTTATACCAACCACTATATCTTATTTCATCGAAATATAGTTTATAATATTTAATGTTATAGATGCATATATGAGGACATATATTAGAATATAGAAAGGATTAGAATCACTTAAAAGCACATAATAGATTAAAATAATCAATCTTCCTTACTACTGCCATGCTCATAGGTGGAAGAATAATATCAATCATCCCCAAGCAAAATCATTGAAGGATATCGAACCCTTCAAACCTATTAACAACTTTTGGTCTATGTGGTAGAAGGCAACCTCTTACGTTGTGTACCTTAAGCCACTTTTTTTGGAACTTCAATTTTCTAGAAGAAGAGAAGATATAGTGTATGGGGCTCATCTTGTCACAGTAATTTTAAATCAGCCATCAGTCTACACAGGAATTTTTTTTCAACTCTAAAAGACAAACATTGCAAATCTCATACAGTAAAAGATAAATATTGCAAATCTCTCACAATACTTTTTTTAAATATTTCATAAAGCTAAAAGCAGGATCTGACTATCTTTATGTAAAAAAGAATATAATGAAGGGTTGTCTATGGTGGAGAAGGGAGTTAAGAAAATTGTTTTGATTCCAAACGAAAAAATAAAATAGTGGGTCGAAAGAGACTGAAAAATTTCTCAAAAGAGATAGAGATATTAGTTTCCAGTGAAATCTCTTAACCTGTTATCAACTTTAAAAATAACAAGATACTTTCAAAATTTTAATTAATTTTTAATTTAAATAAATATAATTTTGGCTAATTACGTTAGATAAATCGCCATGTTAAAGGTATTCATATAAAAATAGTATTTTGTAAGGGCATGCACGTAAATATAAACTTAGAGGGCATTC
The DNA here is from genome assembly GCF_009389715.1 of Phoenix dactylifera. NCBI lineage: Eukaryota > Viridiplantae > Streptophyta > Magnoliopsida > Arecales > Arecaceae > Phoenix > Phoenix dactylifera. Next base: position 587,151 of record NW_024067756.1, read on the forward strand.
ATGAAAATTTCAATAATCAAGGATTTTTTTTGCGTGTATACGCTTCTAGATATATGAAATTGTATTAATATGCTTCAAAATTGCTATTTGCATGTATATCCTTATAAACGTTTCTTTTTGCATGTTTACCTGCTAAGAGTATTTTCGTCATTTTAATTTTCAACTGCTAACTTCTTAACGACATTAGATGGCATGGATAGATATGTAAAAAAAAAAAGAGGTGTACATACAAAACAAGTATTTGATGAGGATGTATATACAAATATCAATTTGAGAAGAATATTCATATAAATTTCAATATTTAGAAGGATATATATGTGTTGCTGGTGGTCCAAACCGAGAACGATTGGCACAGCGGTGTGAACGGGATTCCGTCTGAGCTGCCTTGGTTGATGTTGATTGTGCTCCACCCTCCACCGGGAAACCTGCAAGCAAGCCTCGCACCACCACTGGGGTAGTGGGGGCCCTCCGACGATCAAGTCAGAGGAGATTGGAGGAGGAGGAGAGATGATAATAGCAAGCAAGAGAGTGCTCTGGAAGATATTGCTTACCCCCCCTTCTCCCCCCAGCCGCATATATCCCTGGCTGGGGGGTCTCTCAGGGGGGTTTGTCATCGTGGGGCGCGATGGAGTGGCCACTGACATGGCCGTTACAGGGCGTCGTGGAGCAGCGCTGGGTACGGCCATGACAGGGCGTAGTGGAGTTCCGCTTTGTACGGCTGATACAGGAGATCGTGGAACAGCATCGGATACAGCCGTTGCAGGGAGTAGTGGAGCAGGAGGCCTCGGCGTGCCTCTGGGAAGCAGCCTGTCGTTATCAAGAGATCTCCGACTCGGGGTCGGAGTGCTGGATCAGGGGGCAGCCGACTCGGGGTCGGGCTGCGGTGCTGAGGATATCCGACTTGGGGTCGGATTGCTAGATTAAGGGGCAGCCGACTCGGGGTCGGGCTGCGAAGCCGAAGATATCCGACTCGGGGCCGGACTGCTGGATCGAAGGGCAGCCGACTCGAGGTCGGGCTGTGGAGCCGAAGATGTCCGACTCGGGGTCGGATTGCTGGATCAAAGGACAGTCGTAGTCTTCATGGGCGCGCGTGCCGGTCACGTGGAGCATGGCGGCTTAGTTCCCCCGTAACAATATGTAAAAACAAAATTATGTTTAACAAATAGTGTTAGCGACGGTAAATTACTGTATAGGGTATATATTGTTACACCACAGTCCACGGATGGACCGCAAGTTAAATAGCGCTAAGTTTTTTGGCATTAAACTTTATCGAAACAAAGCCAGTTGAAAACTTTTACTTGCATGGGAAACAAAGTATTCTGGATAGCTCGAACAGCCAGCTCAAAGGCTCCTCTATGCATTTAATCGGTGCCGTCACCAAATCACCTTATCATGCTGATTAGACGGGATCAGATGGCATCCTCTCATACAATCTTCTAAGTTCATCATTTGTTTTGGCTCTAGCATATATCCAAAATTCACATACGACATTACTGCTTCATTGCTGCTTATATAATCACCTTGATAAGCTGCTTTTAGTGTCCGTACCATTAAGGATGTCAGTTAAGCAATTGCCACCATCATTTGCTGTAATGTCATATTAAAAGGTCTCAGTTCAAGACTCCTCGTTCACCTTGATTCAAATCTAGGCATACTCAATTACAATTATCATGCTTCAGAGTTTGCGAACCGGAGGTCATGTCATTGTCGCATATCAATAAAAAACTATTCCTACAAGCATGCTAAGCATCTCAATATGATATCATAAATATACAACAAAATAAATTTAAATAATATTATTCAAACTTTATTTTAAATAGCTAACTCAAAATTTAAATACATCACAATTCTAACAATATTTTAAAATATTGCATCAACTTAATTAAACCCTAGTCTAAGATAATCTTTACCAAAAATTCTGCTAGTCACTCTTCCATATCAAACCCCTAGATTAAGCTAATTCTCTGAATCTGTAAAAATAGTAGATTATAGAATAATGAGCAAAACAACCCAATAAGTCATGAACACTTTAGCTATATAAATCAAGTAATAAAATAATTACTAATATGCTGAAAATAAGCATACAACATATATCAATTTATAACCAAATCTAAATACGATCTAATTATTTCAAATTTCAAATTTCATTCATAAATCATTTTTTTTTCAAAATATCCAGTTTATCTCAATAGCTATGAGCTATAACTACATTAAAGTGTAACCGCATAATCCCCAATGGCAATGTATCAAAATACCAATATATAACTTTCACTAGTAAGATATCGAAGTGCCAATATACAACTCTCACTAGCAGGGTATCGAAATGTCAACGTACAACCCACGCTGGCAGGGTATCAAAAAATAGTCTGGCTAGGAGTCCAAATTCATTTTGAACAAAACTCTTTTTCTCAAAAGCATGTTCACTATTCTAAATTATAAGATATATAAAGTCATGCGGTATCAAAATCAATCGAGCACAGTCAATACATTTGATCAAGAATCATACAATATTTCAGAAAAGACATAAAAATAAAATATTATGCATCAAGTTTATAAATTAAGAATAATGCAATTCAGAAAATATTTATAATTTATCGATAAATCTGAAAAAAGAATTAAATTACTTACCTTGCGAGCGCAATCCAATATCAATATCCAATTAATTTCAAAAATATTTATCAGAGAATAAAAATTTTTTATTATAATTATTTTAAAAATAAAATCCTCAATTCCAACCCTCTATAGGGCTGAGCAAGTAGGCTGGCTGGCACCTCGGTCAATCTGATTAAAAATAAAATTTATCTAACTATAGTCAGACTAGGGTATAGATGGTTTAATGAAAATCAGAATGACCAAATCTAACAATGTTCGGTAAAGGCCAGGGTAGGGGATGGCACGCCACCCAACTACCTTGGATCGGAACTCTTCACGAGAGTTGATCCAAAAATCACTAAGAGGCATTCTTACCAGGTCCAACAACCCTAGAGAGAGAAATGAGAGAGAGAAGATGGGAAAGAGAGAAAAGAGAGAAAGAAAGAACAAATGTTCTCTCTCCAACCAAAGAAGAGAGAGAGAAAAGGTGGCTTTGGACAGTGCTTGAACTTAGGGGACCTACAGTGGCCAGTGGTTGGCGACAACTGGCACGGGCAATACTAAGACCCTGTTTGGGGGAGCTGTTAGTAGTAGAGTTTTGGAAGTAGAGCTGTCTGAAGCAGAGCGTTTATAAAAAGTTGTTTGCTGTTTGATAACTACATTTCTAAAGTGCTGTGGCACTTTAACATGTATTTGTGTGACAAAATGACCATAAAGGACATTACCAGTATTATACAATAGAGCATAATAAAATATAATACGTATTAATACATAAATATATGATATAATATAATATTAATGTAATGTAATATAATATTATTATAATATAGTACTATAACATTATGTAATATAGAATAATAATTTAATATAATATTAAATTATTTAACATAACATATCAATGTATTATGATATAATGTAATATAATATTATATTTATAGTATAATACAATAATAAATATAAAAAATATTATAATTATTAGTGTAAATTAATTTTTCATCCTTCTAATGACCATTTATCTCTCTAATAAATTTTCTAACTAGGTGATAAAATTGGTTAAATAATTACCAATATTTTTATTTATTTATTTATTTATTTAGATCAGATTATTTGCCACTCACTCATTATTTTTCTTTTTATTTATTTTATTTAGTTATTTATTTATTATTTTATTTCATTGAAATATAGAAGGGTCGCCGGCCATGGGTGGTGGCCGGCATGGTGGCTACCACCGTGGGCAGCCACGAGCTCCCAAAACAAAAAAAAGAAAAAAAAAAAGAAAAGGAAGAAGAACAGAGGCAGCGGCGTTGAGAGGAAGAAGAAGATAGAGAGGGAGAGGGAGAGGATGGGTGAGAAAGGAAGAGGTGGGATGAGGATTTTGGGGAAAAAAGTGAGATTTAAATGAGGGTATGTTGGTCCAAAAAACAGCTTTCCGATAAATCTGAAAACAGCATTTTCGGAAAGCTCCAAATTGGAGCTTCTCCCCAAAAGCTGTTTTCAGCTTCCCGCAAAAGCTGAAACAGATTTCTGAAAATTTTACCAAACACCATTTTTTATCTAAAAGTACTTTTGGAGGGCCAAAAAGCTCCCCAAACAGGGCCTAAATCAGTATAAAAACAAGGGTGTCAACCCTTAAACTGTGGAAACCAAGCATTCTGGAGCTAACAACGAGCGTTGGTGGAAAATAACAGCCATAAAAGGAAAAGAAGGGCTAAACTTCCAAAAACAAGGCTTTGCCTTTCTCAATCATAATCTGGTGATCACCAGTGAGAATCGAGGCTCCAAGGAGTATGGAAGAAAGAGAAGAAGTGTCCATCAAAGATTGCCAGTTTCTTACATACCTTCTGGCGACAATTGGCAGCAACATCAATGTTGGTAGTTGTCGGCGTTCGAAGAAAAAAATCAAAGAGAAACTTTAATAGTGAGCTTCGATCAAGGTTGAAACATCTAGAGGCTCGGTCGCGACCGTAACCTGGCCTAGAGTTGAATTCTGTTTAATTGAGGTTGAAACCTCCTTTTCCTTCTTGCACGTGCAAGCACATGCATCCAAATTTTTTACTGTTGGGCCAAACCTTCTAAGCCGGTCAAGTGGACCGGCCCAGTTTGCTGGTTTTACAATATTTCACCAAACATAGCCCTCCGACCACTTCTAGGGCATTTTTTGTGAGGAAAATCAAGACATTGATTTGCTAGCCAAAGTGAAACATCTTGCTTTGGGTTTATGGTTCTATGGTAATCCTAGAAAACACAATCAGTCAACATGATTGAAACGTTTCAACATAGCTATTTACTTCGAAAATATACATGCATGTCTGCATATATGTGTGCATATGTTACATCCATTTATGTACCAAATCTAAGTGGATGTACACATATAGAATATAATTGTATTGCTTTAGATAATTAGGTAAGGTCGGATGAGATACGAGCCAGGTCAAATGCAGGATAGATCAAAAATATGTCAACCTAACACCGTCCTATTTATAAAACAGGTGAAAAATCCAAACAAATAATTCCAGCCGACTTGCAGCAGGTGAATCAAGTTAACGAGTTAAAGCATTACCATATATATTTTTTATATGCAAATTACATGTCAAAATTTTGACTCTATATTTTTGGAGCTCGTATAATATCCAGATCCATCCACATTCAAAGGTATTAACTCTTCATGTTTTATGGCCAAATTTTCTATCACATTCTTAAGTTTTGAGTTTCAGTGATGATTACATTTAATATGAACTATATTTCTGCAATGTGTGGAATGAATTTCTGCAATTTAGAGAGGCTCCACCTCACAGCATGTTATCATTTTAGACATGATAACAAAAGGAAATAATGAGTATTATCATTTTGAAATTTCTTTGCTAACAGATATGGAATAATTAATCAACATTCCCTCGAATATTAAGTGCATCTTTGGTTGCAAATACATCCACGGAAATGGAAACGGAAAACTTTTCGTTGAAAGAGTTCTGTAGCAATCAAGTTACAAACTTTCCACATTCATCATTTTTTTTCTTTGAAACAAATAGAAAACTAGACATTTTAAAAAATTAAAATTTTCAAGTAATTTTCTGTGCAACCAAATATATTCTATAATCACTACTCTGCCACTCTTAGATTTATACAGTTGTACCTAATATATCATTTTATCCAAATCCTAGTTAAAAAAAGATACCATTCAGCCGTATCCTACAAATAATATTTAGGGGAATTTAATGGAAGGTTAGAATTTCAGGTAGTGCAAAACGCATTTGGGATGAGATAAACTTACAAGAGGGCAAGACTAGGCGGCCTACCGCACCTATCACATACTTGCAAGTAATACTGAAAAAAATGCATGAAGAAAAGATTGAAAAGAGGAGAAAAGAAATATTACCATCACTAATATATTTGCTACCTAGCTTCAGACTCAAACATACAATTACCAACACAACTCAGGCACATAACATAATATTTCTCAATTCTCCAAAGCGTATTTGAGAATTCTTCAATGAGTAATGCTTTTCCAAATTCGGGAGCATATCCTGTCTTAGAAGCCACATCCCTTCTATGAGCACATCATAGAAGGCTTGGAGTCTTGCTTGAGATTCATGTGGCATGTTTATGAGTCTTCTATGAAAATGAAGAAATTATATTTTAATTCCATGGATCTTGCCATAAGTCAGAATGCAAAAACTAACATTATGATTGGTTAGCATGCAACAACAGATGGATGATGATTATGTTTGCTGTTAGGTTCAAGCTGCACAATCTGCCAATAAGAGCAGAGAAATAGGTGTTCATATATTCATTGATTCAGTCAGTGGAAATTTTTATTTATCATAAAGCTACCAAGATATCTAGTCAGAAAGCTGTTTCAGGAGATTGTGAAGCCCTTATTATTCCTGCAAGCATCGCTCCCATGGCGCATTTTGACCATCTTCACAGCTTTATTTTATTTTATTCAAATAGAAAAGCTTTCTGTAACACTCGTTCTGAACAGGGATGTGTAAGAAATAGACATATGACATCAAATGCAGACATGAAGAGGAATCAGCTTCCCTGGATTCATGATATTGTTGGGATCTAACGCAGCTTTTATTCTTTTCATAGTCCTCAATGCCCCAATGCCAAGCTCTTCTTCAAGGTACTGAAAGGAATAAAATGAGTATATGGCATCAGAAAAATCTCGTGCACCAAAGGGGAAAGAAAGCAAGAAAATCTAGAAATCTTATGCATGAGAGGGTTTAAAGCAGAATTCAGACTTTTCTATAAGTTAAATCAACTGATAAGCTGGACCCAAAAAACTTGAACATGATTGGTACTTGAGATTCTATCCTGACCTAAATGTTGTGATGCAATGTATACTAGCCCAATGATAAATTTAAACATATGCTTATAGAATTAATGACAGCCACCTCTCAGATCTGAGAACACATAATAATTTGGTACAGAAAGTTGACATATACATTTGTGAAAAATATAACTAGAATCATTTATACTACAGTCATAAATCCATAAGAAAAGCATAAAGCAAGTTTTCTCCTGTCATTTCCACAAATGCTAGCAATGTGCCTTCATGGATGTGGGTCTCCCAAGGCGAGGGTGAGGGTTAAAGGAACATGTTTTAAGTTAACAAATATTTTCAGCATCCAAAAATCAAACACATACAAAAATCAAAACATATTGGCTGTAATATCTCAGCCAGCAAGCATAGTGGTAGTGGCATTAATAGATCACTGTAGTTGTAAAGGCCCGCATGTGGTTGGGCCGGCCTCCAAGCAAGGCGGCCCAACACATGAGAAAGGAGGGAGGGAGACTCCCGATTGGCTCCCTCCCCTGTTTTCAAACCCTTCTCCCCTCCTTTCGAATCCATCGGAGGGGAGGTTATAAAGTGATAAAACCATACCAAATCAGGGAGATTTCCTCCCTTTCTTTTCCTAGGGCATCAACCGAGGGCCCTTCCACACACACAAAAAAAAAAAAAAGAGAAGGGAGATTGGGTTCTACCTTGCCGCGGGAGGGATCGGAGCTTTCGCCGTCGAGCCGGTCGGGAGGAGCTCGCCGAAGGCAAGGTGAGCACCTTCTCCTTCTTCTCCTTCGTCTTTGGCTATTATTTCCTTGGGGATGTGGCCGGGAAGCCGCCGGGCAGATGGGGAAAGCCGAGCCTCTGTTCAGCCTTCTCCCCTTCCGTTCCGGCCGGCCGTCGCCGGGCGTGGCACCACCATGGGGCGTCGCCGGGTGTGGCACCGCCGGCACCGCCACAGGCCGACGACCAGGGGGCGTCGCCGGCCGTGGGCCACCTGCTGCCGAACCCCCCTTCTCCCCTTTCCGTCGGGAAGAAGGAAGAAGAGAGAAAGAGAGAGGGTCTTTCCACTCCCTTTCTCTTATTATATTTTCCTCTTATTATATTATTTGTTGTTGGATTCTCTCCTTACACTTGGATCTAGGGAGATCATGGCTTTGAGGACTCTAGATAGTCTTGGGATGCTAGATTTTAGAGGACCCTTTAGAGGATTAAACAAGAGTCCTAGATCATCATATATCTTTGATAAATTTTAATGATAACTTGGTTCTGTAGGGAAACAATCTATTAGACGAGAGGACGCTGAGCAGAGTCCTGCGCATTCCGGTTCATAGATCGCCATGAGGGCGGATGATTAGTTGTCTGAGTTTTCAATAAAGGGTAAGAATCCTTGTACGCCAATCCTACATGATAAAAATATTTTCGCATTATATATGTTTGATATGCTATGATCCAGACAAAGCAAAACAGTTTTATATTTAATTATATTTTGATCGTGATGGCTTGTGATTGGTATTATGATGGATGCATGTATGTGTATAACCTATACCTGCATATTTGGATTTATGGATGTGGTGGTATAGACTAACCATGTTATATTGATTGCCCTGTCACGGGCCGCAAACGTGACCATGGTTAGTCTAGGCCGAAAATAAAGTGGAAAAAGGGAATGGATGTGTGTTTGTGAATTGATTAAATGAACAGGGACTTTGGGCTTATCTCGTTATTATCGATTGCTCCATCACAAGCTGGAAATGTGAAACTAGCGATTGCCCCATCACAGGCTGGAAATGTGATACTAGCGATTGCCCCGTCACAGGCTGGAAATGTGATACTATCGATTGCCCCGTCACGGAACGAAAACGTGACCGGGATGTAGCCCAAAGTCGGAAAGATAATTGATCCGGATCAAGTTAATATAGAATGAAAAGAAAAAGCATTGAAAACAGTAATGAAGGTTTATGAGCTATAATATGCTATATCATTCTTGTGTGACTGGACTTTTATTGATGTTTGATGTACATACTTATATTGATTATTTGAGTCTTTTGGAAACTGTTTATGTTTTCATGAAATGTGCATCGATTTATCGTGGTTTTCAAATCTATATTATTATGGTGTTGGTGTGGATGTGTAGGGGTTCTTACTGGGCTGTAAAGCTCACCCCCTTCTTTTTGTTTTCTCTTTTCAGAGTTGCAGGATGCATAAACATGGATGGGTTGGGCGCGGAGCGCGAGTATCAAAGTCATTAGCTAGTTAGTTTATCTTTCTTTGATGTCGATGTCGATGAACATTTGAAAATCTTGTAATTGAACTAATTTGTTTATTTGGACATGTCGAACTTGTTTATTTGAATTAAGTGATTAATTGTGGAATTATCGGATTTTTGTTCATCTTAGGCCTTGCATGATCTTTAGGGCACTGCTCTAGGGCTCATGCGGCCGGTCGCGTACCCGGACCCGGGTGCGGGGTTCGGGGCCTGACAGAGTAGTATCAGAGCTTAAGATTAAGGTATCCTAGGGTTTAGGTTCAGGTGAGTGAGTGGGGGAAGAATATTAAATGACTTACTAAAGTACCCCATAGATACATTTTCTTTGCAATCTTAAAATGTTAAAAGTAACTTGTGTAGGTTGATATGGCACGAGGGAGTGGACGTGGGCGTAATAGGAGGCCGACTCACTTTGCCGATGGCTCCACTGCTTGGACGCCCTCCGAACAACAAGAAGGTGCTCCACCCTCGCCGGCCAGGAGTATGCACCCGCAGGAACACCACGTCAACCCTGTTGGTAGTGCTCTGAAGATGGAAACCCCGAAAACTCCAAGGACAGGAACCTCGGGTGAGCCTGGAATTCAGCCTAATGAACCACTGAGTGCTTCTCAGATGATGCAAACAATGATGCAACAACAAGCTACTTCCCGTTCAGACATGATGAGAATGATGGAGATGCAACAACGCTTCATGGAACAGCAGCAACAATTTATGCAGCAACCGTTACAACATCAGCAGCAGCAGGTGACTCCTCAGTACCTACAGGGGGCTACGAGTCGGCAGGAGCATCATGTTTGTTTGGCAGAATTCAAAAAGTTTGCACCTTCAGCTTTTAAAGGAACTTCTGACCCTTTAGAGGCTGAGACTTGGTTGAATGAAATGGAAAAGGTTTTCAATGCTCTGAGATGCCCTGATGAGGATAGGGTTACTTTTGCTACATTTATGCTGCTGGAAGAAGCGGATATTTGGTGGAATGTGGAAAGAGGAAAGATGGGACAGAACGCTACATCTTTGACTTGGGAAGGATTTAAGGAGCTTTTCCGTGACAAGTATATTCCCCAAAGCGTGAGACGACAGAAATTTCGAGAGTTTACCCGGTTAGAGCAGGGGAATATGACGGTCGCAGAGTATGCTGCAAAGTTTGAGGAACTGGCCAGGTATGCCCTAGGACAGGTGGAGAATGAAAGAGAACGAGCTGAGAAGTTTGAAAGTGGACTTAGAGCCCGAATCAGACAACAGGTGTCTACCTTCGAGCTTTCTTCCTACAAGGATGTGGTTAACAAAGCTTTGGTAGTTGAAAGGGGCTTAAATGACACTCAAGAAGAGAGGGAAAGAATTTTGAAAAAGAGGAACAGACAAGCTGAGCTACAAAATAAGCAGGGCAGAAATACTGAATCCAAGCCCAAGAAACAAACTACTGTGAATGATAAAACTCAGCACAAGGATACTGTAAAATGCTATAGATGTGGTGGCCCCCATTATCGAAGAGACTGTCACTGGTTTAATGGGAATTATTTTTTATGTGGCCAACAGGGCCATAAGGCAGACACTTGTCCTAATCGCAGAGAGCAACAAACTCGACAGGCATCTCAGCGTATTCAGGGAGCTCCAACCAACCAAGCAACTCAGAATAAACAACGAGGAGGACATCAGAGGCCTAGAACTCAGGGGCGAGTCTATGCTCTTACACAACACGATGCCGACGCCTCTAACACCGTGGTGACAGGTACAATTGAAATCTCATCCACGAATGCCTATATTTTGATTGATCCTGGAGCTACTCATTCTTTTGTATCTACTGATTTTGTCGGAAGAAATAGTACATTGATTTCTTTACCACTAGAGACTGAACTGTGTGTCTCCATCCCTAATGGAGATGTAATCTTAGTTAACTCTGTCTACAAAGATTGTATCTTGAATATTGAAGGCAGGAAAATGAAAGTAAATTTACTAGTCCTAGGGATGAAGGATTTCGACATGATCCTTGGGATGGACTGGTTGGCAGCATATCATGCCACTGTTGACTGCTTCGAGAAAACAGTAAAATTTCAAATTTCTGGTCAGCTAGAGTGTACTTTTAATGGCAACAGAATGTCACCTCCGCCAAAAGTAATTTCAGCCATACAGGCCAAGCGACTCCTTCGGAAAGGTGATGAAGGATTCTTAGCCATGGTAATGGGCACCCAGCTGGAAGAACTCAAACTAGAAGACATTCCTATTGTGAGGGAATTTCCTGATGTCTTTCCAGAGGATTTGCCAAGATTACCCCCTGATAGAGAGGTTGAATTCTCCATTGATTTGATCCTGGCACTGGACCGATTTCTAAGGCCCCATATCGGATGGCTCTAGCTGAATTAAAAGTGCTAAAGGAACAACTACAGGAGCTGTTGGACAAGGGTTTCATCAGGCCTAGTGTTTCTCCTTGGGGTGCTCCTGTACTATTTGTGAAAAAGAAAGATGGCAGTTTCCGGCTTTGCATAGATTATCGAGAAATAAATGGAGTAATAGTGCGGAACAAATACCCTTTACCGAGAATTGATGATTTGTTCGATCAGCTGCAAGGGGCACAAATCTTCTCAAAACTTGATCTACGCTCCGGATATCACCAGTTGAGAATAAAGGCTGAAGACATACCAAAGACAGCATTCAGAACTAGATATGAACACTATGAGTTTTTAGTTATGCCCTTCGGGTTAACAAATGCACCAGCAGCCTTTATGGATCTTATGAATCGGGTGTTCAAACCCTACCTGGATCAATTTGTGGTAGTATTTATTGATGACATTCTAGTCTATTCAAAAAGTCCACAAGAGCATAAGGAGCATTTGAGGATAGTATTACAAACTCTTAGAGAAAACAAGCTTTATGGCAAGTTGCAGAAATGTGAGTTCTGGTTAAACAGTATCACCTTTCTCGGGCACGTGATCTCCAAGGATGGCATCTCTGTCGACCCAAAGAAAGTAGAGGCAGTAGTTCATTGGAGTAGACCTACTAATGTGTCCGAGGTGCGCAGCTTTTTGGGAATAGTGGGATATTATCGGAGATTCGTTGAGGGATTCTCTCGTATTGCCATGCCTCTATCTCGCCTAACCCAAAAGCAAGTAAAATTTGAATGGAAGGAGGATTGTGAGCAGAGTTTCAGGAGTTGAAAAGACAATTGGTGACAGCTCCGATATTGGCCCTTCCATCTGGAACAGGAGGCTTCAGCATCTATAGTGATGCATCACGCAAGGGCCTCGGCTGTGTTCTTATGCCGAATGAGAAGGTGATAGCCTATGCTTCTAGATAGTTGAAACCATATGAGCTGAATTACCCTACACATGATTTGGAGTTAGCAGCTGTGATCTTTGCTTTAAAAATATGGAGGCACTATTTATATGGTGAACATTGTGAAATTTTTACGGACCACAAAAGTTTGAAGTATATCTATACTCAAAAGGAGCTGAATTTGAGGCAAAGAAGATGGTTAGAGCTATTAAAAGATTATGATCTAACTATCAATTACCATCCGGAAAAAGCAAATGTTGTGGCCGATGCTCTAAGCAGAAAATCTTCAAGTAAATTAGCGGCTCTGATCACTACACAAAGAAACATTTTGTTGGACTTGAAGAGATATGAAATTGAAGTACGACTGCATGATCCTCAAGTACGACTTGCTAATCTTATGGTGCAGCCTACCTTGATTGAAAGAATTAAGTCATCTCAAAAAGAGGATTCAGAATTACAGAGGGTAAGGGGAATAGTAGAGTCTGGTGTTCAAAGCGAATTCCATGTGCATGAGGATGGTTCCTTAAGATTTGGTAGCAGATTGTGCGTCCCTAAAGTTCCAGAATTAAGAAATGAAATTTTAGAGGAGGCTCTTAGCTCGGCTTATACAATGCATCTAGGAGGCACAAAGATGTATCAGAATTTAAAGAAACATTTTTGGTGGAGTGGTATGAAAAAGGATATTGCTCAATTTGTAGCTCAGTGTCTAGTATGTCAATAGGTAAAAGCAGAACATCAGAGACCTGCGGGACCATTACAGTCTCTACTTATTCCTCAATGGAAGTGGGAGCATATCACCATGGACTTTGTGACTAGCTTGCCAAAAAACCTACGAGGTAATGATGCCGTGTGGGTAATTGTTGACCGGCTAACCAAATCAGCACACTTTTTGCCTTTCAGAGTTGGTTTCTCCTTAAAAAGATTGGCAGGCTTATATATAGAGCATATTGTGAAGTTGCATGGGGTCCCAGTTACCATTGTGTCAGACAGAGACAGTAGATTTGTATCACAGTTTTGGAAGAGTCTTCGTAAGGCTCTTGGAACCAAATTGAGCTTTAGCACAGCTTTCCACCCCCAAACCGATGGACAGTCAGAAAGAACCATCCAGATCTTGGAAGACATGTTGAGAGCCTGTGTTATGGATCTAGGAGCGTGGGATGGCCACTTATCACTAATAGAGTTTGCTTACAATAATAGCTATCAAGCAAGCATACAAATGGCTCCTTTTGAGGCATTGTATGGCCGGAAGTGTCGATCTCCTATTTCTTGGGATGACGTGGGCGAGAGAAAATTATTAGGCCCAGAGATAGTACAACAGACTGTTGATAAGGTGCAAGTGATCAGAGAACGACTCCGTACAGCTCAGAGTCGCCAAAAGAGTTATGCTGATAATAGGAGAACTGAAATTTCAAATTGGAGATCATGTTTTCTTGAGAGTGTCACCTACAAAAGGTGTGATGAGATTTGGGGTTCATGGCAAATTGAGCCCTAGGTATGTTGGTCCATTTGAGATTTTGGACAAGGTTGGGGAGGTGGCGTATCGACCGGCTTTACCACCGGCTTTATCCAGTGTGCACAATGTTTTTCATGTGTCAATGTTGAAGAAATATGTCCTAGATCCGAGTCATGTGGTAGCATATGAGCCATTATATCTTCAGGAAGATTTGACTTATGAGGAGTTTCCGGTACGAATTGTGGACAGAAAGGATCAAGTACTACGACACCGAGCCATTCCTTTTGTAAAGGTACCATGGAATAATCATATAGAAAGAGAGGCTACTTGGGAGCTCGAAGAAGAGATGAAAGTCAAATATCCGCAGCTTTTTGAAACTTCAGGTATGTCAATTTCGAGGACGAAATTCTTTTTTTGGAGGGGAGAATGTAAAGGCCCGCATGTGGTTGGGCCGGCCTCCAAGCAAGGCGGCCCAACACATGAGAAAGGAGGGAGGGAGACTCCCGATTGGCTCCCTCCCCTGTTTTCAAACCCTTCTCCCCTCCTTTCGAATCCATCGGAGGGGAGGTTATAAGGTGATAAAACCATACCAAATCAGGGAGATTTCCTCCCTTTCTTTTCCTAGGGCATCAACCGAGGGCCTTTCCACACACACACAAAAAAAAAAAAGAGAAGGGAGATTGGGTTCTACCTTGCCGCGGGAGGGATCGGAGCTTTCGCCGTCGAGCCGGTCGGGAGGAGCTCGCCGAAGGCAAGGTGAGCACCTTCTCCTTCTTCTCCTTCGTCTTTGGCTATTATTTCCTTGGGGATGTGGCCGGGAAGCCGCCGGGCAGATGGGGAAAGCCGAGCCTCTGTTCAGCCTTCTCCCCTTCCGTTCCGGCCGGCCGTCGCCGGGCGTGACACCACCATGGCGCGTCGCCGGGTGTGGCACCGCCGGCACCGCCACAGGCCGACGACCAGGGGGCGTCGCCGGCCGTGGGCCACCTGCTGCCGAACCCCCCTTCTCCCCTTTCCGTCGGGAAGGAAGAAAAGAGAAAGAGAGAGGGTCTTTCCACTCCCTTTCTCTTATTATATTTTCCTCTTATTATATTATTTGTTGTTGGGTTCTCTCCTTACACTTGGATTTGGGGAGATCATGGCTTTGAGGACTCTAGATAGTCCTGGGATGCTAGATTTTAGAAGACCCTTTAGAGGATTAAACAGGGGTCCTAGATCATCATATATCTTTGATAAATTTTAATGATGACTTGGTTCTGTAGGAAAACAATCTATTGGACGAGAGGACGCTGAGCAGACTCCTGCGCATTCCGGTTCATAGATCGTCGTGAGAGCGGATGATTAGTTGTCTGAGTTTTCAATAAAGGGTAAGAATCCTTGTACGCCAATCTTACATGATAAAAATATTTTCGCATTATATATGTTTGATATGCTATGATCCAGACAAAGCAAAACAGTTTTATATTTAATTATATTTTGATCGTGATGGCTTGTGATTGGTATTATGATGGATGCATGTATGTGTATAACCTATACCTGCATATTTGGATTTATGGATGTGGTGGTATGGACTAACCATGTTATATTGATTGCCCTGTCACGGGCCGGAAACGCGACCATGGTTAGTCTAGGCCGGAAATAAAGTGGACAAAGGGAATGGATGTGTGTTTGTGAATTGATTAAATGAACAGGAACTTTGGGGTTATCTCGTTATTATCGATTGCCCCATCACAGGCTGGAAATATGATACTATCGATTGCCCCGTCACAGGCTGGAACTATGATACTATCGATTGCCCCGTCACGGGCCGGAAACGTGACCGGGATGTAACCCAAAGTCGGAAAGATAATTGATCCGGATCAAGTTAATATAGAATGAAAAGAAAAAGCATTGAAAACAGTAATGAAGGTTTATGAGCTATGATATGCTATATCATTCTTGTGTGACTGGACTTTTATTGATGTTTGATGTACATACTTATATTGATTATTTGAGTCTTTTGGAAACTGTTTATGTTTTCATGAAATGTGCATCGATTTATCGTGGTTTTCAAATCTATATTATTATTGTGTTGGTGTGGATATGTAGGGGTTCCTACTGGGCTGTAAAGCTCACCCCCCTTCTTTTTGTTTTCTCTTTTCAGAGTTGCAGGATGCAAAAACATGGATGGGTTGGGCGCGAAGCGCGAGTATCAAAGTCATTAGCTAGTTAGTTAGTTTATCTTTCTTTGATGTCGATGTCGATGAACATTTGAAAATCTTGTAATTGAACTAATTTGTTTATTTGGACATGTCGAACTTGTCTATTTGAATTAAATGATTAACTGTGGAATTATCCGATTTTTGTTCATCTTAGGCCTTGCATGATCTTTAGGGCACTGCTCTAGGGCTCATGCGGCTGGTCGCGTACCGGACCCGGATGCGGGGTTCGGGGCCTGACAGAGTAGTATCAGAGCTTAAGGTTAAGGTATCCTAGGGTTTAGGTTCAGGTTTGAGTGAGTGGGGGAAGAATATTAAATAACTTACTAAAGTACCCCATAGATACATTTTCTTTGCAATCCTAAAATGTTAAAAGTAACTTGTGCAGGTTGATATGGCACGAGGGAGTGGACGTGGACGTAATAGGAGGCCGACTCACTTTGCCGAAGGCTCCGCTGCTGGGACGCCCTCCAAACAACAAGAAGGTGCTCCACCCTCACCGGCCAGGAGTATGCACCCTCAGGAACACCACGTCAACCCTGTTGGTAGTGCTCTGAAGATGGAAACCCCGAAAACTCCAAGGACAGGAACCTCGGGTGAGCCTGAAATTCAGCCTAATGAACCACTGAGTGCTTCTCAGATGATGCAAACAATGATGCAACAAGCTACTTCCCGTTCAGACATGATGAGAATGATGGAGATGCAACAACGCTTCATGGAACAGCAGCAACAATTTATGCAGCAACAGTTACAACATCAGCAGCAGCAGGTGACTCCTCAGTACCTACAGGGGGCTACGAGTCGGCAGGAGCATCATGTTAGTTTGGCAGAATTCAATAAGTTTGCACCTTCAGCTTTTAAAGGCACTTCTGACCCTTTAGAGGCTGAGACTTGGCTGAATGAAATGGAAAAGGTTTTCAATGCTCTGAGATGCCCTGATGAGGATAGGGTTACTTTTGCTACATTTATGCTGCTGGAAGAAGCGGATATTTGGTGGAATGTGGAAAGAGGAAAGATGGGACAGAACGCTACATCTTTGATTTGGGAAGGATTTAAGGAGCTTTTCCGTGACAAGTATATTCCCCAAAGCGTGAGACGGCAGAAATTTCGAGAGTTTACCCGGTTAGAGCAGGGGAATATGACGGTCGCAGAGTATGCTGCAAAGTTTGAGGAATTGGCCAGGTATGCCCCAGGACAGGTGGAGAATGAAAGAGAACGAGCTGAGAAGTTTGAAAGTGGACTTAGAGCCCGAATCAGACAACAGGTGTCTACCTTCGAGCTTTCTTCCTACAAGGATGTGGTTAACAAAGCTTTGGTAGTTGAAAGGGGCTTAAATGACACTCAAGAAGAGAGGGAAAGAATTTTGAAAAAGAGGAACAGACAAGCTGAGCTACAAAATAAGCAGGGCAGAAATACTGAATCCAAGCCCAAGAAACAAACTACTATGAATGATAAAACTCAGCACAAGGATACTGTAAAATGCTATAGTTGTGGTGGCCCCCACTATCGAAGAGACTGTCACTGGTTTAATGGGAATTGTTTTTTATATGGCCAACAGGGCCATAGGGCAGACACTTGTCCTAATCACAGAGAGCAACAAACTCGACAGGTATCTCAGCCTATTCAGGGAGCTCCAACCAACCAAGCAACTCAGAATGAACAACGAGGACATCAGAGGCCTAGAACTCAGGGGCGAGTCTATGCTCTTACACAACACGATACCGACGCCTCTAACACCGTGGTGACAGGTACAATTGAAATCTCGCCGGGTGTGGCACCGCCGGCACCGCCACAGGCCGACGACCAGTGGGCGTCGCCGGCCGTGGGCCACCTGCTGCCGAACCCCCCTTCTCCCCTTTCCGTCGGGAAGGAAGAAAAGAGAAAGAGAGAGGGTCTTTCCACTCCCTTTCTCTTATTATATTTTCCTCTTATTATATTATTTGTTGTTGGATTCTCTCCTTACACTTGGATCTAGGGAGATCATGGCTTTGAGGACTCTAGATAGTCTTGGGATGCTAGATTTTAGAGGACCCTTTAGAGGATTAAACAGGAGTCCTAGATCATCATATATCTTTGATAAATTTTAATGATAACTTGGTTCTGTAGGGAAACAATCTATTGGACGAGAGGACGCTGAGCAGAGTCCTGCGCATTCCGGTTCATAGATCGCCATGAGGGCGGATGATTAGTTGTCTGAGTTTTCAATAAAGGGTAAGAATCCTTGTACGCCAATCCTACATGATAAAAATATTTTCGCATTATATATGTTTGATATGCTATGATCCAGACAAAGCAAAACAGTTTTATATTTAATTATATTTTGATCGTGATGGCTTGTGATTGGTATTATGATGGATGCATGTATGTGTATAACCTATACCTGCATATTTGGATTTATGGATGTGGTGGTATAGACTAACCATGTTATATTGATTGCCCTGTCACGGGCCGCAAACGTGACCATGGTTAGTTTAGGCCGGAAATAAAGTGGAAAAAGGGAATGGATGTGTGTTTGTGAATTGATTAAATGAACAGGGACTTTGAGCTTATCTCGTTATTATCGATTGCCCCATCACAGGCTGGAAATGTGATACTATCGATTGCCCCATCACAGGCTGGAAATGTGATACTATCGATTGCCCCGTCACGGGCCGAAAACGTGACCGGGATGTAGCTCAAAGTCGGAAAAATAATTGATCCGGATCAAGTTAATATAGAATGAAAAGAAAAAGCATTGAAAACAGTAATGAAGGTTTATGAGCTATGATATGCTATATCATTCTTGTGTGACTGGACTTTTATTGATGTTTGATGTACATACTTTTATTGATTATTTGAGTCTTTTGGAAACTGTTTATGTTTTCATGAAATGTGCATCGATTTATCGTGGTTTTCAAATCTATATTATTATTGTGTTGGTGTGGATGTGTAGGGGTTCTTACTGGGCTGTAAAGCTCACCCCCCTTCTTTTTGTTTTCTCTTTTCAGTGTTGCAGGATGCATAAACATGGATGGGTTGGGCGCGGAGCGCGAGTATCAAAGTCATTAGCTAGTTAGTTAGTTTATCTTTCTTTGATGTCGATGTCGATGAACATTTGAAGATATTGTAATTAAACTAATTTGTTTATTTGGACATGTCGAACTTGTCTATTTGAATTAAGTGATTAACTGTGGAATTATCGGATTTTTGTTCATCTTAGGCCTTGCATGATCTTTAGGGCACTGCTCTAGGGCTCATGCGGCCGGTCGCGTACCGGACCCGGGTGCGGGGTTCGGGGCGTGACAGTAGTATTTGGAATCATTGGGAGTTTGCTAGCAGGAATTGGTGAGAACTAAAAGGGAGAAGGCACTACTATCTTACAATATGCAGATGATATAATGCTGTTTTGCGAGGCAGATTAAAGCAGGTACCAATCTTTAAACTTATTTTTTATGTGTTTGAACTTCTAACCAGGCTCTCAGTCAACTTAATAAAAGTCAGTGAACTTGAGTGGAAACACAGGAAGAGTTGCAGCCCTGGTCCTGACTTCTGGACTTCAAGTGGGATAATCTTCCTATTAATTATCTTGAACTCCTGTTGTCAGATGGAAAAACTGAAATAGACAGTTGGAAGAGATTAACAAAGTAGATAGAAGGCTAGCTGCATGGAAAGGTAAATTCTCTTCTTTGGAGGAAGTCAAACAATGGCAAATTCAGTTCTACCAGCTATTTCGGTGTACCATATGCCATTATGTAACCTAACTAATTGGGTGATTAAAAGAATTGATGGTATTAGTAAAACAATTTTCTGGAAAGAATACAGAAGCTGCAGGGATTTCTTGTCTCATTAAATCAGGAACAGATGCAAAACTCGAGAGGATAAAAGACCTAGAAAGGATGAATATGGCTCTGCTTGCTATATGAGGATGGAGATATTTGAGACAAGAAGATTTCATTTGAAAGAATGGTCTCTTTGAACTATCACAGGAAAATCAGATTGAAGCTTTTTGTGATTATACCTTGTAGGAAGATGTCACCTTTGTGGAGAGACATTTGCAGAACCATGCATTTATGGAATCAACTTTCTCCCATGGTGGTAAGAACATAAGATTTTGGATCACTGCCTGGTTAAGTGAAATTCAGTTTGCAATTTTTGTCCATCTTTCTTTCAGACAGTGGATAAAAAGGCTTGCACCATGGCTAAACAATTTAGCGGAAGCCAAAAATGGTTGGGCTTTTTCATTTCACAGGTCATTGAATCAGGAGGTACAGGAAGAATGCACAAAGTGAAATGCTTGGAAGCAGTTAGTCCAGAATTCTATCAAAGGACATAAGGTGAAATAGAAAGGATATTTAGAAGGAAGGATTTCAGTGAAAGAAATGTATAAACTTATTAATGATGGGGTTAGAATCTTCATGCAGCTGGCATTGGACCAAGTACCAAAAATAATATGAGCAAAGGATTGATGGTAAAGGTACAGTGTGTACTTTGTTAATAGGAGGAAAATGCTTCTGGCTTATTTCTAAGTTGCAATTTCTTTAAACAAATTTGAAAGGAAATATTTCAGACTGGGCTTTGCTATACCAACCCATGCTGCTTGCCCTAGACCATACTGGTACCAGTACAGTATTGAGGTTTGGTTTGGTATATAAGCCGAATTAGATCATACTGGTTTGAACCGAGCAGAACCGCCTGTATCACCCGGTATCGAACAATGCTATCTGGTTTCGAGTGGTACCATGGCTGAAAATGAGAATCAGTATTGGAAGCCTATCTGAGTATCGGGTCATACTATATATATTGACCATACCATCCCAAGATATTTCGGTGCCAGTTTTGTAAACCTTACTTCAAACCATAAAAATCTAAGGGAATGCTCCCTCATTGTCGTCATTGTGGACAGTTGAGGAAGAAAAGAATTCCGAAACAGTTCAGACTGGCTTGGGATCTATTTGGCTTCGTGGTGATTTGGAGCATCTGGAAGGAATGTATTAGAAGAATCTTCACTATGAAGCAAAGTAGGCCGAATCGGACCGGACCGCTCGGCTAGGCCCGTACCGAGCCGACCCCGTGAGGAACCAGGTCAGTTCTCCCATTAATATCGGTTCTAGGCCGGAACGGATTCCAAACTGTCCGGAACCGGCCGAAAACAGGCGAAACCGTTCAAAATCGATTGGTTCTATTTAAAATCGGTACAAACCATCCGGTTGGCACCGAGTAGACCCGGTTCAGAACTAAGCCCTCTCCCCATTTGTTTCGTTTGTTAAAAGGTGTTGGGAAGGCCTTCCTAACACCTCTGCTTCGTTTAGCCTTAAGACGCCTAAATGGCTCCCCCTTCTCCGCAATTTGCAAAATCACACTGATTCAGCACGATTGAAAGATCCAAGCCTAAATGAAGTGTGCTTCCTCTTTTTTATCTCATTTTCTCTATTTTCTGAAAGGAGACTTTAAAAAGTAGCTAAAAATTTGCAAAATAAGAGAAGATCATGCCAAAATTTTCGATTTGGGCATAATTTTATTATATGTTGTAGATCTATAAATGATTTAAACGATGATAAAAAATAAATTTTTGGGTTATATATAATTTTTAAAAATTAAAAATATATTTTTAGAATAAAAAATAATAGTTATATAACTTATAAAATTAGAAGCGTATTTAAGGGCACGCATGCTACTCTCTAGAAAAATTTGGTATCTATTTATTCAAGTTTTGATACCATAATGCGCACAGTGGCCTAGGCCTAAATTTGAAAAAAATTAAGAAATAATCTTTAATGCATATCCACGGGCTTAGAAAAATATATATAGCATCCATTGTTAGATTCTACATGGATCTGAGCTGAAATTAATTTTTTTAAATATTTATATTTAATTTTTTTAAAAAACTTTAAAACTAATTATTGAAAAAGATGCATCATTTAGGTTAAACCAGAATCATAAAAATTTAAAAAAAATAAAAAATATCAAATTAGACTTACAATCATTGAAAAAGATTGATTACTAATTAACTGAACTTAAAAAACTCAAAAAAAATTTTAAGCATGCCGGTATGGAACCGGCAGACCCAAGCATACCATGTCGATGCGGTATCGAATCGATAACATACCAACCCGTCCACCGACCAGTACGGATCCCAGTACCAGTTCGGCAAACCTTGCTACGAAGGAAACTTCTTGTTACGAGACTTTAAGGGGCTCTCTAAGTTTGTTTTCAAATTGGTTGACTGCAATAATGGGAAAAGCTTTATAAAGTTTTGTAGTCTTATGGAAAAAGTTGACTAGCTATTGTAAAGGGGTGGAGGGGAACTACCACTTGGAGAAGCTTAGAGCTCCAGCTTTTGTAATTGACATTGGTATTTTATCTTAAATATCAGGTGGCTTAGACCTCTCTTCTCATCAAAGGGAAGAAAAAAAGAAAGGAAAGAAGAAATCATGGTCCATACAATTACTACTCTACAACTTTTGCAATAAATCCAACTACCAGATGAACACTTTCTAGGTGCTGCAAAATGGGCTTAATTTTTCCATTATACTTTTTTAAAATACTTTCTTTTAACTTGATATTTCCCACACTTTGCAATAATGCGCCCATAGCAATTGAATGTTTGAACACAACTTAAGCATGATGTCATGCCAAATACCATGTCAAGTGTAATCAATGGCTGAACTTTAAAAACAGAAGAAATACCTTCATTTTCCCTGTACCCACACCATGCTCTCCTGTACATGTTCCTGTTTAATGACAAAAAGTTTAGATAAAAGATACAATTATTGCATGCACGAATTAGTATACATCTTCATATTATAGATCTAGAAAATAGTTCATAGTCATTTATTTTTGAGCCAATAAAAGAAAGGACGTACGGAAGAAGGTATATTGGGCTGCACAAAAGGAACTCCTCAAATTTGGAATAACCAAACAAAATGATGCTCATTCGGGTTGTTTTCTAGTACCCTACTAGAACTTCTTTAAAAATTTAATTTCTAAGGAGTATTTATTATTATTAAAAAGGTAACATTTCAAAAGAAATATGGCAGTATGTTATAAATAAAATCATGCACATGCTATCATAATTGCAGTTTCTCAAGCTACTCTTTTGTGTAATTTGAGTTCAACCTGAAAATATAAGTGGAGTTATTCAAATCCCATATACTCAGTGATCTGAAACTATACTGAGTATACATCATGAACCTGGTAACGAACAAGGGCATTTACAAGCCTGCCATGCACTCAGGGCCAGCAAGGTGAAGATGGTCTAGAATTTGTGTATATGATAATGATTAAGTTCTAATGGAAATGTTATCTTTAATACTGAATTAGCTTGCAATTTCATTAGTATGTAGTTTTTATATATGTTGAGATTCATATACACCTATTCAATAGATTGATTCGAAATGACTGTGCAAAGTAAATTTTAATGCATCAAATACAGCCCACCTAGCAAGCAAGGAGAAGGTTCAAACAATAAGAAAAAGGGGAAACCCCCACTTCGCAGCCAAAAATGGCCATCGCACAGGGTGTGACAGCCTAGATGACCACATGCATATTATCCTTTTTCTTTATGTTATAGAATTGTTGCTAAGACTACTTATCCAATGACCACATGCATATTGAAAGTAAATTTCCAGAAACCAACTTTACCAGACCCATACTAGATGATACATAAAGTACCGATTAGGAGATTAACAGGGGGTTGTGGTGTGTATTCATGGTAATCAAGGGCAAACTGCGTGTACCAGCCCCAACTAAACCTATATCAAGGTGACTCAGGCTGTATCAAGATTGACTCTACCCATATAAAGCTGACTCAATGCTGAACAAAGCAATACCCTCACTTTCCCTTACGATGGGGTCTTTAATGATTTTAGTGTTCATTCTCCACCATCTCAAGGTGGGAAAAAGTATAAGAAGAAGGTTGCATCCCTTTGGTGCATTTTTTGCAGGATTGAATCAAGTAATTGGAGATTCTGGTTAGAAAGGGTATTCTAGCCTGGTATCCTATTTCCACCTTTCTTTAATCTCTTTGAAAAATTCAAAGATTATTTAGTGTTTGATTTAAAGAAATAGCATGGGAATCTTGTTGTTGGTGGCTTGGTGGATCTAATGACCTTTGATTAACAGATTCAATCCCCAAAGCCTGAATCCAACATCAAAAGCAAGAATAATTGGTAGAAAATTGCAAGTTATATTCCACAGATTTTTTCAGATTTGATGAACCTACACAATTAATCCTTGTGAATCATTTCAATTGTTAATCTTAAATTTAATGATTTCCATTAAGAATATACTCGCATGGTTCATCAAATTGCAATCATATTGTCATTAATTAAATGAATGCTATGTGTTCCAGGAAATGATTTCATATGCTTCATCAAATTGAAAACGGAAATGTTCATCTAATTCAATGATTTCTTGGAACTGTTTCATTTTCAATTGTTAATGTTAACATACAAAAGTTTTTAATGGATTTACGATTGCAAGTTATGTGATGCCATATAATAATCTAGCAATACAAAAACATCAGCACACAATGAAAACCATGACTAGAACACTGAACCATATTTCTTGAAAAAAATATTGCATGAAAACAAAAAAAAAATAAAAGGTAAAAAAAACTGTACCATGGGTGTACCAATCATTTCAAAGCATAGGCACAGCATGCAATTTGGCACACATACCATATCCACCCTTGCTCAAGAAAAGATCAAAACATGCACATCCGAACTGTGATTGAAATTTAACAAATACAAAATAATAAAATAAATGTCTATTTTAATGTTTCATTGTTAAAGACATCATTAATCGAAGTATTCACGTTTACTTGCTACTTTTATGTAATCTGACAGTGAAGCAGGCTAGAGGAGCCCATCAAAAAATGATAATCATATAAACATGAACTAAAAGAGATCCTGGTTTAACTCATCATGGGCATCTTCACAAATAAACCAGATGTTCTTTGCATTAAAAGGCAGCTCAAAGCCTCTAAGCTAGCCACATAACAACCGAATATGGTATTTACATACTGCTCTGACCTAGAAAGAAAGCATATTTAGCCATAAGCTTTGAGCCCAAAGCTAAACAAAGAGTCAAAAGGAAAAATCAAATTTAGAAACAACTCAAATGATTTGGACCATCATTCTATGGTGTAATAGAATGACCAATTTGCTTCCTGACACATAAGTACCAAGTAAGTTGCCACCAAATCTAATAGAATATTACGTCTTCTCTCAGAGTAACACTTACAATCCATTTCTAGTAAAGGTGTGCTATTGTATCAGAGTAAAGCTATAAGTATAAAATTAAAATTAACAACGTAAAGCTGTGAATCAAGCCTAATCAAAATAGTAACAAAAGAATGCAGCTCTTTTACGTTACAAATAACTTGCACTATAAGCTAGTTGACTGATGTACAAGGAAGCATAACCTCATAATTCATGATAGCTAGATGAGCAACAGAATCCCTAGTAGAGTTGCTAAAGGTGTGTCCAGGCACCTAAGTAGTCCCACCAACTTGCCTGGGTAGCTCAATAGGCAAGGCACCTGCTACGTTAAGAGTTCCTACACATGGATATCAGCCATGTGCCTAGTTTGGTGGCTAGACACTTAAAGGTCACTCATTGTGGAGCTTCTTTGATTGCAACACACAACTGGCAATCTACAAGCTATTCTATATTTTTATTCTGTAACAGTAATATGTCATCCCTCCTTCCACATTTGAAATTCTTATATGTATGAACACCAGAGAGAAAAATAGACGAGGACTGTAGAAACG
The DNA here is from genome assembly GCF_009389715.1 of Phoenix dactylifera. NCBI lineage: Eukaryota > Viridiplantae > Streptophyta > Magnoliopsida > Arecales > Arecaceae > Phoenix > Phoenix dactylifera. The sequence continues at coordinate 612,963 of NW_024067756.1, forward strand.
AAAGTTAGGAGTGCATATATTTTAGGGGAACTTGCTCGGCGGTCCATTTATTGACCGAACTTTAACATTAAATCCCTGTTGACTGGTTGTTTAACAACCGGTCCATATATATTTTAACATTGCTTCATGGGACAAAAATGCCCCCGCCTCTCCCATTCCCACCGAAGAAGGAGAAGAAAAAGGCAGCCGCCGGCCACGGCCCACCCCCTCCCGCGCCTGCCGCCGGCCACAGCCCGCCCCCTCCCGCACCCGCTGCCCCCTTCCGCGCCACCGGAAATACCTCCGCCCCCACGGTGGGGAGGTGCCAAAGAAGAGGAGCCGCTGCCCCCCCCCCCCGGTGGCCCCATCCTGCGGCCGCCACCGTCCGACCCCCTTCCGTAGCTGCCGGCCTCGCGAGAGGAGAAGGAAGAAGAAAGAAGGAGAAGGGAAGAAGAGAAGAAAAAAAAAAGAAAAAGAAAAGAAAAAAAAGAAAATGAAAGAAAAAGAAGAAAAGAAAATAAAATAAAAACAAAAATAAAGTTAACTGTGTTCCTAGACAAGTTAACTGTGTTCACAGACAACTTAACTGTGTTCACAGACCTGGAGTCGACCCCTTAACAGCACAAGTCGACCCCTGCTCACCAGGAGTCGACTCTCAGGCTTTCATAGACAAGTTAACTGTGTTCACAAACAAGTTAACTGTGTTCCTAGATAACTTAACTATGTACCTAGACAACTGTGTTCCTAGACAAGTTAACTGTGTTCCCAAACAACTGAACTGTGTTCCTAGACAACTGTGTTCCTAGACAAGTTAACTGTGTTCCCAGACAAGTTAACTGTGTTCCCAAACAACTTTAACTGTGTTCCTAGACAACTGTGTTCCTAGACAAATTAACTGTGTTCCTAGACAAGTTAACTGTGTTCCCAAACAACTTAACTGTATTCTTAGATAACTGTGTTCCTAAACAACTTAACTGTGTTCACAGACAACTTAACTGTGTTCCTAGACAACTGTGTTCCTAAACAAGTTAACTGTGTTCCTAGACAAGTTAACTGTGTTCCCAAACAATTTAACTGTGTTCCTAAACAACTGTGTTCCTAGACAAGTTAACTGTGTTCCTAGACAACTTAACTGTGTTCCCAGACAAGTTAACTGTGTTCCTAGACAACTTAACTGTGTTCCCAGATAAGTTAACTGTGTTTCCAAACAACTTAACTGTGTTCCTAGACAAATTAACTGTGTTCCTAGACAAGTTAACTGTGTTCCCAAACAACTTAACTGTATTCTTAGATAACTGTGTTCCTAAACAACTTAACTGTGTTCACAGACAACTTAACTGTGTTCCTAGACAACTGTGTTCCTAGACAAATTAACTGTGTTCCTAGACAAGTTAACTGTGTTCCCAAACACCTTAACTGTATTCTTAGATAACTGTGTTCCTAAACAACTTAACTGTGTTCACAAACAACTTAACTGTGTTCCTAGACAACTGTGTTCCTAGACAAGTTAACTGTGTTCCTAGACAAGTTAACTGTGTTCCCAGACAAGTTAACTGTGTTCCCAGACAATTTAACTGTGTTCCTAAACAACTGTGTTCCTAGACAAGTTAACTGTGTTCCAAAACAACTTAACTGTATTCTTAGATAACTGTGTTCCTAAACAACTTAACTGTGTTCACAGACAACTTAACTGTGTTCCTAGACAACTGTGTTCCTAGACAAGTTAACTGTGTTCCTAGACAATTTAACTGTGTTCCCAAACAATTTAACTGTGTTCCTAAACAACTGTGTTCCTAGACAAGTTAACTGTGTTCCTAGACAAATTAACTGTGTTCCTAGACAACTTAACTGTGTTCCCAAACAACTTAACTGTGTTCCTAGACAACTGTGTTCCTAGACAAATTAACTGTGTTCCTAGACAAGTTAACTGTGTTCCCAAACAACTTAACTGTATTCTTAGATAACTGTGTTCCTAAACAACTTAACTGTGTTCACAGACAACTTAACTGTGTTCCTAGACAACTGTGTTCCTAGACAAGTTAACTGTGTTCCTAGACAAGTTAACTGTGTTCCCAAACAATTTAACTGTGTTCCTAAACAACTGTGTTTCTAGACAAGTTAACTGTGTTCCTAGACAAATTAACTGTGTTCCCAGACAAGTTAACTGTGTTCCCAGACAAGTTAACTGTGTTCCCAAACAACTTAACTGTGTTCCTAGACAACTGTGTTCCTAGACAAATTAACTGTGTTCCTAGACAAGTTAACTGTGTTCCCAAACAACTTAACTGTATTCTTAGATAACTGTGTTCCTAAACAACTTAACTGTGTTCACAGACAACTTAACTGTGTTCCTAGACAACTGTGTTCCTAGACAAGTTAACTGTGTTCCTAGACAAGTTAACTGTGTTCCCAAACAATTTAACTGTGTTCCTAAACAACTGTGTTCCTAGACAAGTTAACTGTGTTCCCAAATAATTTAACTGTGTTCCTAAACAACTGTGTTCCTAGACAAGTTAACTGTTTTCCTAGACAAATTAACTGTGTTCCTAGACAACTTAACTGTGTTCCCAGACAAGTTAACTGTGTTCCCAAACAACTTAACTGTGTTCCTAAACAACTGTGTTTCTAGACAAATTAACTGTGTTCCTAGACAAGTTAACTGTGTTCCCAAACAACTTAACTGTATTCTTAGATAACTGTGTTCCTAAACAACTTAACTGTGTTCACAGACAACTTAACTGTGCTCCTAGACAACTGTGTTCCTAGACAACTTAACTGTGTTCCTAGACAACTTAACTGTGTTCCTAGACAAGTTAACTGTGTTCCCAAACAATTTAACTGTATTCCTAAACAACTGTGTTCCTAGACAAGTTAACTGTGTTCCTAGTCAAATTAACTGTGTTCCTAGACATCTTAACTGTGTTTCCAGACAAGTTAACTGTGTTCCCAAACAACTTAACTATATTCCTAGACAACTGTGTTCCTAGACAAATTAACTGTGTTCCCAAACAACTTAACTGTATTCTTAGATAACTGTGTTCCTAAACAACTTAACTGTGTTCACAGACAACTTAACTATGTTCCTAGACAACTGTGTTCCTAGACAACTTAACTGTGTTCCTAGACAAGTTAACTGTGTTCCCAAACAATTTAACTGTGTTCCTAAACAACTGTGTTCCTAGACAAGTTAACTGTGTTCCCAAACAATTTAACTGTGTTCCTAAACAACTGTGTTCCTAGACAAGTTAACTGTGTTTCTAGACAAATTAACTGTGTTCCTAGACAACTTAACTGTGTTCCCAGACAAGTTAACTGTGTTCCCAAACAACTTAACTGTGTTCCTAAACAACTGTGTTCCTAGACAAGTTAACTGTGTTCACAGACCTGGGGTCGACCCCTGCTCACCTGAAGTCTACTCTCTCAGGCTTTCCAGAGAGCTGTTTTTCTGCCTGATTTCAGGGGTCGACTCCAGCTCTTTAGGGGTCGACCCCAGCTCTTTAGGGGTCGACCCCAGCTCAGCATAAGTCTACAATAATTTTCTAATAACACTTAACTGTGTGCACAGTTGAAATAACTGTGTTCTGGGGTAGAATAAGTGTGTTCCGGGATGATTTAAATATGTTCCAAGCTTATTTAACCGTGTGTCATGTTAGATTAAGTGTGTTCCAAACTTATTTAATTGTTCCAAGCTTATTTAACTTTATTTTTATTTTTTCCTTTTTTTTTCTTTTTTTTCTTTTTTTTTCTTCTCTTCTTCCCTTCTTCTTCTTCTTTCTTCTTTTTTCTCCTTCCGCGAGCTGGCGGCACACAGTTAAGTTGTCTGCGAACACAGTTAACAGGACTGTGCACACAGTTAAGTGTTCTTAGAAAATTGTTGTAGAAGTGAGCGAGTCGACCCAAGATTCTCACGAGTCGACCCCAGCAGAGCACGAGTCGACCCCAGTTCAAACTTTTTCTTTTCTTTCTTTTTTTTCTTCTCTTCTTCCCTTCTTCTTCTTTCTTCTCTTCCCGCGAGGCCGGCGGCGCCGGAAAGGGGCTGGGCCACGGCGGACGCTGGAGGAGGGCGGGCCGTGGCCGGCGACAGCCGCAGGACGCGGGACGGCGCCCTTCTTCCTCTTCTTCGGCACCTTCCCACCATGGGGGCAGGGGCGGAGGCATTCCCGGCGGCGCGGCCGTGGGAGGGGGCTCGGGAGGAGGCGAGCCGGGCCGGCGGCGGCCGCGGGAGGGGGCAGGCCGCGGTCGGCAGCAGCCGCGGCTGGGAGATTACAGTTTAGAAAGTCTCTGAAATTCTTCTTCTTCGGAAGGATGGGAGATCATGAGGGAAGGGGCATTTTCGGTATCTTATTTCAAAATAAAAGGGGCTCAGGGACCGGAAATTACAGTTTGGAAAGTTTCTGGACCGGTTGTTTTAGATTTAATTAACAAGGACTTTTTGTTACAGTGGAGTCTTTAGAGGGATGGGAAAGTCAATTACCCTATATTTTATTAACTAATACACGTGCACTTCTTCTTTGGTAAATGCAAGATTCTCCAAATAATGTTTACTGTAGAGGCAAGAAAAGTCTGAAAAGCTGAGTCTTTTTTTTTTTAATTAAGGGTTCAAATCAAGGTGTTGAGACCCTTATTGACTTGTATTAGGTTAGGTGCTGGGTTAGGACACAATTGAGACAATTCCGTGCACGCACAGAGGGCAGCTAGCATCCCAATGAAATATTTGGAAAGAAAACATTTCCACTCACTCTAGTCCAGACTCCCCCGCTATCTCTTTTCCCCCTCAATCATTTTGTGATCCACGCCTTGGCCAACACTGATCCTTAACATCAGAATAAGGAGGCTGTCGAGGCCATTGGCCTTTAGGATGAGGACATCAGAGCCCAAATCGCCCACATCATCCACCTTGAAAAGGTCGTTATCACCACCATAGAGAAGCACATAACCGGCCAGCCCCTACTCCTATTTTTCTACTCTTTCTCCCTCTATTTCCTCCTCCAGCACGCGGGTATGGTAGAGAAAGAGCCTCCGACTAGTTTTTCACCCCAGGTCGCAATGGTTCTAGTTGGTAGGTCCTAGTTCAGCTCTAGTGGGTACCCTTACCAGGTGAACGAAACAAGATGCCGGTTTGGTAGATCCCGAGGCCCCAGACCTATCCTAAGACCCTATTCCTCATTAATCCAATCCAAGATTATAGGGACAGACCAGGAAGAACAAGGTCTTTGATCCTTGAATTTGAAATGCTTGATTGCTTAATGAGATTACAGTTATCCATCAAATAATCCTTCCTCCTTATGTCAATCCTACGTACTTATCATCTGTGAGATAACCCTTTCTCTACCTAAATGACTAAGAAACTAAAGGGATTTTATAGGTATATATATTTGTAAACTCACGCTTTATCGTTCCTGTAAATATTATAATAATTTTAGTATTATGTTGTTTGGAAACTTTGAAAACTACATAAGCTGTACATTAAAATATTTGAATAAAATTAAGTGTTATATAATTTTGACTCTATGAACCCATCTAGCTGTGTACGTACCTTACCTAGGCCTTCAATGGATCACAGCTTAGGATTGCCTAGTAGCTTATTAACTAAAATGTTGAGTGACATTACACTAGCATTTCCTGGTTGAAGATTCTTGCATCAAGCAATCCTCAATAAAGTTTGTCAGAATCATATAATGATATAAGAAACAACATGCTAATTGCTTATCATGCCTGTCCAACACAATCCACATACCACAGAATGGTTCATGTAAAACTGTCTGTCTCAATAAAACAATCTTCTTTGTCGGTAAAGTAGTAAAATGGTTTAATTCATGGAAATATCAGCTATCAGCATCAAATTGTAGATGCAGAAACAAGTTGCAATACAATATGACCTGTCATGTTAGTAGACATTTTTATTCTATGCATCTAATGTATCTGATCTTGATTGGTAGAAACTAGAAACCTAATTTATCATAGCCTCTCAAATGAAATAAGTACCTTCCATGGACAAGGCAGTGTGAACCATGAAATGGTTTAGCCTCTCTGCTTCTAATCGCTGTTCTTTCTGGTTTGGATCAAAGAGAATAATTGTGTGGAAATTTCCATCACCAGCATGAGCAATAACCGTGCTGCAATCATGGACAGAATTTCTGAAAATATTAGACAATCAGTGGTTGACTTTCTGTATGTTACATGAACAATGAAGGCACATTTTTTTACTGCTTCATTATGCAAGTATACCATTAGTATGGTACTAGCATTTTATTCTAATTTAATCCAATTTGGTTGTACATTTAAACACAATTACATACCACAACAATGGTGATGCATCAAGCTCTTGCTTAGATTTTGATATGCATTCTGCAAGCCTTGATAAAGGAACACAGACATCCTGCAAGAAGAGCTCTGTGAGAAGAGATGCTTGGGAAGTTCATCTATCTGAAATAGACTATGAGTATCTATAATTACAGGCCAAGCAGGCAAACTCTCTACACCATGTTCTATCTCTACAGTCAAATACAAACTCCAAAGCCCTAACTCCACGTTTATCTGATCATGCCTCTGTAAGTAGTCCCTTTTCCAATGAATCGACCCTCTTTCTTTCCTTCTAAGGGGGAGAAAAAAAGGAAGGTGCTAAAATCAGAAGCAGGAGTGCCTTCATCAATTTGCCTAAATGCTGAAGCAATGTTTAAAAACATGGCTACCTTGAAGTCCTAGGCAGGTCACTTAGGTGCTCCTCATAATGTTATGGAGGTTGACTTTTATGCATGAATTAGTACTTGAATTTTGCCATGTTGGTGCTTCCCCATTGATTTACATCTTATTTATTATGTCACATATCATTTTCTTGGATCATAATTATCAGTTTTCTACATTCATTATTCTTGAGCGGGCTTGACCATGCCTCCCTGTCTAGAGACTTTTAAAGTCTTTTGGCTGCCCAAGCACTATATTACATCTTTTTGCAGTAAAAATAAAGTGTTTGATCCAATGGCATCAGAACAGTCGCTATAATGTGCAAGGGTGGAAAGAAAAGGTATCACATCTTGTCCAACAGAATGTGTAGGAAGGACACATCACAAGTGCATCATGGATCAGCACAATGACCCCCATGAGAAAGCATTCAAGCATTTTTTTGGGCTCAAATCATTTAAAAGCAATGGTGTATTCAAATATATACAAGTTAGGTAGCTTTTCCTCATAAAACCAGTACAAGAAGCAACTATTTGATCTGTCATTCTTACCTTCAAATATGACTGTCTTGGCATATAACTCTATCATCATTAATGAGTCAAAGTAGGTATAGATTCTAATGAAAATTGAATCATAGACTCCATCACTAGTCCCTTTAGCAAGAAAAAGCTATTAATTTTTGAAGAGGAAAAGCATTTTTGAAAGAAGAAAAGATCAACTCAGATAGATACAAGGTAGGATCTGTTCTGGTCCAATGACCTTTAATTCATAAACTCCACTATTAGTCCCATGCACAAGAATTAGGTTGCTTTTTTGGGTCATGAAAACACAGTTTGGAAAATCAGCCATTTAAGTACAGGTATAAAGAGTTGCATTTCAAAGTGTGAAGACCAAAAAAACCAAACCCCCCATCTACAGGATAAGGTTGTTGATAATACTATCTAATTGACTCGAAAGTTGAAATGTAACACCCCAACATATTAATATCCATACATGATCATTTGCATATGTGAGCATTATATTATATCAACTATTGATACATGTAAATAGGATCATCATACAACTGAATCCCATGTATGGAAATTAAATATCAGTGAGGACTCAAGGTTCATGACAGATAAGACTAGGTAGGAATAAGAAAAGTTCAATGACCATTGTAATACTAGAAATGATGGTCGCCTCATGTTTTCTAGTAAGCCACGACCTCGTCTTAGTGATGCCTCATGAATAGCACCAAGCAAGGTTTGTCATACCATATTGGGTGTACTGTACCGGTACCGAACCGGTATACAGTTTCGTACCGTCTCGATACTCGGTATGCCTCGCCATCTGGTGTCGTACCGCATACCCACACTTTCATAGGATGGTATCGGTATGCGATTTGGTACCGCCGAGAAGCGAACCTTGGTACCAAGCATCCACCTCATGCTTGTGCCACCACAAGTTGAAGTTGTCACCTCGTGCATGAAAGCCATCTCATGTTAGAGTAGGAATTGAAACCTCATGCTTAACCTACCACCTCGTAAGTGATACCACATGTTTGATCTAACACCTCATGCTTGTCCTATTAGATTAACCACCTCATGTGTACTAATCTGCCAACCAACTAAATTATAGCTTGACACCCAGCAGCTAGCTTGTGGCGGCCAGACACCTGATGATTACAAGTCCATCTATGATTACAAGTCCATCTATAAATAGGAGGGTGTTCCCCTCTTTCTACTATTTTTCAACTCTAAAATTCTCAACTACTTGTAGGAAGTTGCAAGTGAAGAAAGGAAATAAACAGTGGTAACAAGCTAGAACATAAGTTGTGCTGTGAAGATTTGGAACATACCTTGTCACGTATCCTTACATAGTCAACACCCTATTTTTATAAATGATCGCATTGAATTTATGGTGATTCAGAACTTCTATTCCCCACTCTCCATGATTGTTTCCAAAGTCCTTATTTCTAACAAAAGTTGAGGTAGCTTATAAATTCTAATTTTGGCAATGTATCGGATACTGTGAATTTCTATATGCTACATATGCATGTTATCAGTAAATGATCGAAGTTTGCATGAATTTCTGATCTTTTCTCTAATGTTTTGTGGCAAGTGAAATTTGAGAGGTACGTTTTTTGAATGACTATTTGGCACCTGAATGTATCAACTGTAAGTTATCATGATTTGAATTTCTATCAATGTATCAACGAGATTGCATCTGACTCTTGTCATTCGGAATGTTCATTAATCATTACATTGTCTAAAACTGAAATGTTTCATTTGTTGTAAAATGAAATGAGCACTTCTGGTCAGTCATATTATGATAGTGAACCTGGCCAGCAGGGGCTAAGTTGCTGGCCTTCGTGTTCTTGACAATGACATGATGCAATGACCGTGGCTGGCAAGAGGTAAGTTGTTGGCTTTTGAGTTCTTAATAGAGACACGATGCAGTGACCTTGGTCAACAAGGAGTAAATTGTTGGCCTTAATGTTCTCAGTAGAGGCATGACCCTGTGCACCCTAGCTAGCAGAAATAATAGTTGGCATTAGTGAACCCCTAACCAGCAAGTATAATAGTTGGTTACTGACTAGTTCATATTGAAATGATTGTGATAAGTATTTCGAAATCTCCATGTATTCAAGTGTTTTAGTGTAACCTAGTGTATTCAATTATTCTACATGTTTCAGATTTCCCCAAACAAGTGTATTCAACATTTTTGCACAAAAAGGTGGGTATATTGATGATACTAATTGTTTCAAAGGCAGTCTAGTATTCCAGAACAAAGGTGTATCAATAAATGCACTTATCTGATATTATAAAATATGTTCACCAACTATTTGAGTTTTAATAAGAATTCCTATTGCTTCCATCGTTCTATTTTCCTAATACTATACTAATCGCTATGTTTAGCTACTCATGAAGCTGCATGAAGCTATGTACTTCAAATATATACATACATATATATATATATATAATGCAAAATAAGTAGTGTTTGTACTTAGGCTGCTAAAAGGGCTCGAACTATATCCAATGTGCATATCAGAGCCTCCTTCAGAAAGGAACTTAGTCTCATTTTGGTGTATCATAAGGTAAGGTGTGACAAAGGTACAGGAGCAGGAGTATTGAAATCTATACATGCTGGAAAAAATATAAATGTGTTTTGATGAGATATGTATACTTTAAGTAATGTACATGGACCTTGATTCATTCGGTGCCACAAGTTATACTAGTCTAATTTTGGATGATTGAATGACCAATAATTTTAAGATAACATGACTCAAGGTTTAAAATGAAGAATTATATGCTTATGCAACAATTAATCGAAATGAATATGGCCATTGATCAATTGAAATTGTTGCAATACTCGGACTTGGCAAGGCTGGGTTTCCAGTCGTGACACAAAATATGTCAACACAAATGCAATAGAGGGGATGCTTAAAACCTTCACAAAGTTCCAAATAATCACTCAAAAAGCTAGGAAAATGATGAATTCTTCCAGCATGCCAAATTATCTTGATTGACTAAAACCAAGGTCTGCTGTGTTGGAACCGTATCGTTCCGTGCAGGCCCCATACCAACACAGTAGAGGAGACAGGAGAGGGCGAATAGGAGAGAGAGGAGGGGTAGGGGGGAGAGAGGAGGTTCGGCGGAAGCCGGCGACCCAGGCAGAGGCTGGCGGAGGAGGCTTAGCAGTTGGGTCCCCTATTTCATTCGAAATTGGGGTCTGGCTGCTTTTTTATTTTTGCAACTTTAAGTGAAGTAGGTAAGTTTAATTTCACGATATTTAAGTGAAGTCGGCAAGCAATTTGCCGACTTCACTTAAAAGTCGCAAAAATAAAAAAGAAACCGGACCCCTGTTTCGAACAAAACAGGAGACCCAACCGCAAAGCCCAGAGTAGCGTCCTCCACGTGGCTCACCGGCCCTCCGCTGGCCGGCCTCCACCTCCCTCTCTCTTCCTTCTTCTCCCTCTCCCTCTCCCTCCTTCCTTTGCTAGCACTCTTTTTCTCTCTTTCCTTCTCCTCCTCCGGCAACGAGTTTCGTTTTCGTTATCGGAACCGTCCCAGTCCGCCACCGAGATGGCTCGGTACGACCGGAACCGCCCGGTTCGAAACGGTTCCGCTGACCGTGACTAAGAATAACAAATTAAACAAGATAATTAACAAAACAATTAATTTCAATGACATATAACACACATGATGAAATGGGATATATGAATAAGGCTTCTTATGATTTTGAAAGTTTTAAATGCTTGCTGTGTAGGAGGTTTCAAAACATTCACAAGAGTTTCTAGGGCTCAAAGAATGTCAAACTAGGTGATCTTAAGGACAAGATAGGCTCAGAGATTAGGAGTAAAAGGGAAGTGTCTGTATCAGATCAAGCTACGATCATGGCAGAAACATGATTCAGCAATGCAAAAATAAGGTAATCAAGAAAATATCAGCAAAAAGATGAATGAATGAAATCAAGAATGATGATATTCCAATAGATTAAGAAAATACAAGAGGCTAGATTCAAGGCATATGAAGAGTTATATCGCAAGTTAAAAACCAAGGATAGGAAGAAAGGCATTTATAAAATTACGAAGCTAAGAGAAAGAAAAACTAGAGACTTGACTCGGATTAAATGCATCAAAGATGAAGATCAAAATGTTAAAGAAAGAAGAAGTTACTTTGATAAGCTATTCACATGTAGACAATCTAGGATACCTTACTAGCTCCATTGAGATAGAAATGTTAAGTTCAAGGTTTGCAATATTGAAACCGGCACCCATGCCAGTAGACCAGTGATACAATATGGTACAGTATTGTGTCGTGCTATTCCGGTGCGTACTGAACAAAGTAACTTCTTCAAGAGAGGGATAAGCAGCAAGAGGAAAAGAGAGGGAGGGAGGGAGGGAGAGGGAGGAAGGGAGGGAGGAAGAGAGCAAGAGGGAGGGAGGGAGAGAGAGAGAGAGAGAGAGGCCAAGAGAGGGATAGAGAGGGCTTTTGAGCCTACATAATAGGGGTGGGGCCCTGTTTTGTTTAGAGAGAGGAAAAGAGAGAGAGAGAGAGAGGGAGGGAGGGAGAGGGAGGAAGAGGGAGGGGGAAGCAAGGACTTTTGAGCCCCATCTCCTCCGATGCTGCATAATAGGAGCAGAGCCCCTGTTTCAAAATGAAACAGGAGCTCCATCCCTTTTTTCTTGATTTTTTTTTAAAGTAAAGTCAGCAACAACTGCTAACTTCACTTTCTTTTTGAATTTTTTTAAGTGAAGTCAAAAGTAGCTGCCAACTTCACATTAAAAAACTCAAAAAAATAGAAAGGGAACAAAACCGCTGTTTTATTTCGAAATAGGGACTTCGCCCCTGTTACGCCGTGTTGGAGGAGAAAGGGAAGCCCTCTCTCTCGCTCTCTTGACCTCTCTCCCCTCCTCCCTCCTCCCTCCCCCTCTCCCTTCTTTTTCTCTCTTTCCTTCTCCCTCTCCCCTTCCCTCGTTGGTTTCTAGAACTAAGATGCAGAACCATGCCGGTCCACCCTTGGTAATAGCCCTGTATGCCTCAAACAAGCAATTTGGGATGGTACCACCTTCCATGGTTAAGCATACATGTAGAATTAAAGCATCTCGTATAAACAAAACTATCAAAAGATGAAAATAGAAAAAGCAATTGGACCAAATGAAAACCCTATTGAGGTTTGGAGTGTCTAGGTGGTGTGAGTGTAACTTTGTTGACTAATTTGTTTAATAAGATTTTAAAGATCAAAAAGATGTCTGATGAATGGAGGAAGAGCATTATAGTACAAATTTATAAGAATAAAAGTGATATTCAAAATTATTTTAACTATCATAGTATTAAACTCATTAATCATACTATAAAACTTCAGTAGAGTGTGATTGAGCACAAATTCAAGTGTGACGCAAAAGTATCAGAGAACCATTTTAGTTTTACGGCAGGAATGTTGACTATGGAAGCTATTTTTCTCCTTTGGAAGTTGATGGAGAAGTATAAAAAAAAGAAATAAAATCTTCATATAGTTTTTATTGATTTGAAAAAAGCATATGATAGAGCCCCTAGAGAAGTTCCATCGCCGGTGTTAGAAAAAAAGAGTTTCTATTAGATATATTAATATGATTTAGGACATGTATCATGAAATGGTTACTAGTGTCAGAACTACTAGTGATAATATTAGTATCTTTCTAATCACAATAGGTTTACACCAAGGATCGGCTCTATGTTTTTACCTTCTTGCGCTAGTTATAGATGAACTTATTAGGTATATTCAAGATAATATTCCTTGATGCATGTTATGGAATTAAGGTCAGGGGTAAACATAAGTTGAAATTATGGAGGAGTATGTTAGAATCCAAGGGTTTTAGGTTAAGTAGAATCAAGACGGGATACATGGAATGCAGTTTTAGCAAAATTTGAAATGGAGATAAATGTAAAGCAAAAGTTGATGATCACAAAATTCCTAAGAGTGATCATTTGTATTTAGGATCAATTATTTATAAAGAAAGGAAGATTGAAGAGGATGTTATTCAGATGATAAAAGCATCTTGATGAAATCAAGAAGTAGATATGGGATATTATATGATTGTAGGAAACCTGCCAAGTTGAAAAAAAGAATTATATGACAGACGTAAGACCAGCTACACTTTATGATATAGAATATTGGTGATTAGAAAACAGCATATGCACAAGATGAATGTAGCCAAAATGAGAACGATGGCATGGATGTGTGGTAATCCAAGAAAAGATAGAATAAGAATTAAGTCATTCATTAAAAGGTGGAGGCAGCACCAATTAAAAACAACCTGAGAGGACAACTTCAATGGTTTGGACATATACAACGTAGGCCGAGGCGTGCTCCAATATCAAGGAATAATTTGATGCATGTAGAAGGAATGAAGAGGGGTAAAGGTAGAGCGAAAATCATATGGAATGAAGGACTTGATATCTCAACATCCTGCAGAAAGTACGACCCTAAACCAAGTGGAATGGAGGAAAAGGATTCATGTATCTGACCTTAACTAGTTTGGAGATTAAGGCTTAGTTGACTTGACTCGTAGATTTCTAAGTGTGTAGAAATCAATTTACAGTCAATAATCCAGCAAAGAAGAGTGGAAACAGAAATATATAAGAGAGAATAGTAGAAAGTAGAGAAGAAATAAGAAGAATTTAGAGAAGAAGAAGAAGAAGAAGAATCAAGAGAGGGAACAGTAGTTGTATTAGGCATTTTCTTAATTCTTAATAAAAACTCATGTACGCCCTATATATAAAAAGCTCTGATCTCAAGAAATAAAGAGGAATTTTATCAAATAGAAGAAAGAAAGGCTAGTAACCACGAATTAGGTACAAAAAGATTATAAACATCTGAGAAAACAAAATTCCCCACTAACCAACAATTCTAATAATATACATAAGATGAGTTTTCAATTAATTGCTTCCCCAGTCACTCATGACAAAATATACAAGGCAGATGGGCAGCTTGCATATTTTTCTGACCACATGCATCACAACTTAAGGAATTATCTACTATATATACCAGGTTTAGGCTAAAAGGGTTTATTTTAGCTCATCATCATATCAAGAAAGTTCTATGCAAATTATCTTTGAACTAGAACTCAACTAAATATTCAATAGAATAGTAAAAGTTGTTCCATTAATAGACTAACCGTAATCATTGCTTCAAAGTCAGGTGCCATTGCGAAGCAAGCCCAAAGTGCCTCCTTCCTTATCTGCAAGCAAACGTCATCCAAGTAAAATTACTGAGCTATATGTCAAAAGAAAAGTGACAATTCTTTACAAATTCCACGATCTGCAGGTAGGATCTTTTTGGACTAAGGCAATCAACTTTTGTATTGCTATCCCATTTGGGATAGTACATAGTACTATTATCACATTAAATGAAAAGCAATTTTTGATTCAATTTAGAAATCTTTAAGCATACAAAACCTTTAAGCACACCATATAGCGAGCCCCTTGCCAACTTCACTTAAAAATCACGAAAATAAAAAGGGGCCCTCAGGGCCTCTTGTTTCGAACGAAACAGAGGAATCGGAGGCAAAGCCCCTCCTCTGCCTCCTCCGCGCAGCTCGCCGGCCTTCACCCGGCCCTCCTCTCTCCCTTCTCTCCCCCTTCTCTCTCTCTCTCTTTCTCTCCCGTACTCCCTCTCCCCTGCCCCGTCTACTATGTCAATACGGGGCTGGCACAGGATGGCATGGGGTCGTACTGACCCGTGCCGTTAGACAACCGGTCTGAGCCCTGGTTTTGACACAGTAGTCCATGATTCAAGGTTATAAGAGTAACAGACTGTAAATGTCAAATAATATGTACACTGAACGTTTAAAGATGTTTTTGTAATCACAACTCATTGTTAACATGAAAAGAATGAAAGATTATTAAGTCCCAAAGTGAAGGTGACTTGGATGAACAAGGGCTCAAAGATGAGAGATATTTTATTGTGGATGGTTGGATTGACCCTCTAATATGGGCCAAAGAAGAACAGAACCTAAGAATCATAGGATAAACAGAGGGGCTATCATAGAAGACAGGCATTAGATCAAGAATAGCTCTATACAGGACTATTAGTAGCAGAGAAAATGTAACAAGAAAGAATGAAGAAGAACGAGGGAAACGGATTCATGGATGCAGGCCTCTCCTGCATCCCAGACAGTGTGGTCTACTTCTAGAGTAGTTATTTAACTAAATGCCTTCTATCCAATTTAGCCAATAAAGTAAACCGCTTTTCCATAATAATATGATAACAAAATTGCAGTGCACATTATCAGCATTCTAGTGTATTACAATCAGGTATAGTACATCAAAATAGAATGATGACATTTGGGCTGAAACATGTAAGAATATAGTTGTGCTTTTGTCTTCAGTCTATTGAGCAATTTAGAGCAGGGCTTCAAATCTTAGCATGACAAGGGCATGGCCATCCTGTCCCATTCCCATGAGTTAACGGATTTGGGACTTGCAGGATCCCAAAAGCCATGTTCAAGGGCTGTCCCACCCATTTCGCCTACATCCCATCCAGGTCAAGGATGCTCATCCATCCCAGTAGTTTGGGACTCTTGATCCACCCATCCATAGAGCATCATCAAGAGGGAGGCAAAGAGAGAGAAGACCCTCTTTCAGGGCCTTCATCGTGAGGATTTCCCTGGTAAAGGTCTTGTTGTCTTGCTTCGGGGGCTTCATCATGAAAGATGAATGGAGAGAGGACAAGAAGCTTCAGAGCCTTCACTGGGAAAGAGGAACGAAGAGAAACCGAGAAGCTTCAGAGTTCGGAGCTTTCATTGGTAAAGGAAAATGAATAGGAGAAGCTAAGAAGGAAACAACCTTAGTCCTAATTTGTGAAGGTCCATTCCTTTCTTGTTTCAAATGGAAAAGCTCCAATCCTCTCTCCATTTGCCCATGGTCCATGTGTTCATGGTTGATGATCCACAATCTTACCTCTCAACTACCAAACTCATTTCATTTTTAAAAATAGCACGAGTCACACTTCACTGCTTCAGTCTAGGATTATTGTGTGTTGGATGAAAGATATGATGGCTGGATGCACATGGTGCCTTGTCTTGTTTTTTCTCAGATAACAGTGTGACTTGGTCCCACATGTGCCTGCCTCTTGTAATTATTGAGGCATCAAGCAGAAAGGAGTGGATAGAAAGAAGAAAGCAAGGCAGAGGAAGGGAAGGGATGGGGAGGAAAGCTGTGCTGGGATTGAGGGATTGTGATAGAAATTTTTCCGATAATTTGGGAAAAATAAAATAAAATAGGGGAAAGATGCCCAGTTCTTTTTTTTCGACATGAAATTGTGATATGATGTAGAATGCAAAGTAAGGATCAAGCTACAAGAATGTAATTTTTATTCTTTTTCAATGTATATTTACTTTTTATAAGATTATATTATTACAGAAAATTAATTACTAAAATAATAGAAAAATATGTAGGAAAAATGTAACATGTTTAGACTATTATTAGAGACATGCTACTTAATTTTTTCATGTTTTGAAAAAGTTTCAGCACATTCAGTACATCTGAATATACACAGCAAATGAAGCCAAAATGCTACTATTCATGTTTGAAGAAACAAATGAAGTATCTTTAAGGCATGTTTACTAAGAATCATAGGCAATTTTTTTCAGAATTTTTTGATTTTTAAATCTATTTTTAACTAAAAATTATTTTAAATTAGGAAAAGATTGTAGAAATTGTGGAAAAAGGTGTAACAAGTGTAGGCAACAGACAGCTAATATCTGCATACTTATCATGACTTTCAATAATTTTCTCAAATAGTCAAGTTAAGGTTATAATTATTAATTAGATAATTGAATAATATTTGGAATATTAATGAACATAATGAGCATAAAGTTGAGGAAAATTAAGATATAACCTCAAGTAATTTAGATGCATGAATAATTATATTCAGAATTTCTGTGATTCTAAAATAATTTTTAATAAAACATATTTAAAAATAGAAACTATGTATTAAATGTAGAAAAAGGTGGAACAAATATCGGCAACTTAAAGCTAATTTCTCAGCACTTACCATGAATTTTAATAGTTATCTAAAATAATCAAATTAAATTATAGTAATTAACTAGACGATTGATTAGAATTATAAAATTAAAGAACATAAAGTTGATGAAAATTAAGATACATCTGCATGAAATTTAGAAGCATGAGTATTTTTTTTTCAGAATTTATGGTTTTTCATTTAATTTTTAAAAATTAATAATTTTCTCATTTATTATGTATAGTCTACAATTTAAATCCTAAGTACTAGTAAGAGTATGACCATAATATTGCCTTGGATAAGAGCTGCTGATGACTGCAAGAAATGTGGTGTACAGGCTGGAAGGTGATGCAACTTGAATGCAAAAAGAGTAGACAATAAGTGAGATAATAAAAGAGTAGATGCCTATGATAGTAGGACTGCTAGTGTACTTATGCATTAAAAAAATTATTAAAATCAATGACCACTATCAGGAAATCTATGTTGACTGAGCAGTAGAAAATTTTTGAGGAAAAGGAGCTTTACAGAGAAAGCAGAGAAATCAAAATCTAAAATACCACAACGTATAATTAGGAGAATTGTTGCTACCCTATCATCAATGTATAGCCGAGGACTTGAGTTCATATATAGCTAGGTATTTTCTGAATGCAGGGAAATGCTGGGTCTAGTGGGGCACATTTGAACCAAACCTAAGAAAGACTACCATTTGGGTCCTCTCATAGACTGTCTCATCAAGTGGATGTGAGTGCAACTGGAGTAAATTTATTGTGGTCCACATGAAACTCAAAAATCGCCTAAACTCATGGTGTGGGATCTGGATTTTGTCCACTACAGGATGAGGCTAAAGCTCAAGTACGTGAATAGAGGAAAGAGCGTAAGCAAGATGACACATTCGAGGACTTTGCCCATGATGAGAATGACCCCATACTAGGCTGGGTTACAGATCAGAAAACATGACCTACCAATGTTGGATGAATGGAATACACTTGGTAGAATGGAAGCGTCAGTCACACTAGAGCAAAACCAACCATGGCCATTTAAAATGAGGACCCACACCATTGAGGAATGTCTAGAACATAGTATGCTGAACCGGCCCGTACCGAACCAGTCCGGTCCCTGACCGGTCTGGTATAGCAGTGAAAATAGTACCGGCCCGTACCAGTCCAAACCAGTCTGAACTAGCCCCGTACCAGCCCTCGTACTGTCCCGTACGAGGTCAAATTTTTTTGGCTTTTGGAGGCCGAACTAGTGGTACCGGTTCGAACCGGTCCGGTGGCCGACCAGTATGCCTACCGGTACCGGTTCGGCAATTCTTGGTCTAGAATATTTAGGCTGATTATAAGCCAAAGATCATGTGTTTTGGAGGTCTCTTAAATACGCATCAAATTGACACAGCATTAACATTATAAAGAGTACTAAATATTAATATGATAGCCAAAGGACGAAAACTAACAATCCAACATATCTGAAATTCCAAAATTACAGGAATAGATTGCATTCTTATAAGTTAGGAAACCCTTTAACAACAAGAATTTAATCAGATTTGTTATCTGACCTCCCATAGTTCCCTTTTGGCATCAGCATCTTCCACAAAGATGAAATCAGAGCCATTATGTTCAGATACAATCTTCTGAACCAATAATGTCTGTTCCCTTGCATATGCCTCTGACAAAATGCATGGGAAAGAAAAGTTTCAGTAGGACAGAAGACTAGAAAATAGAGACTACTTCATACCACATAAGAAACTATATTCAGAGAAGATGCACTTAATAATACAGGACAAATATCCAAAATGACACATTTAGTAACAAAGTAGATTTTAGGTTAAATTTCATAAACTATTCCATGTGAACAGAGTAATGTCAGAAAATAATAGAATTAAGGCTGACATAGGTGAGAACTTTAGAGTGTATCAAGAAATTGCAAGTCTGACACAAGATTGATGCTCGATAATTACTTAATGCCATGCAGTACCATAAACTACAAGGACTTACACTACATGCAAGCTTACAATTTTTAGTAGCATACCTGCAAGCAAGTCAAGAAGGAATAATTACATTAAAAATCACTATAATGATGATTTGCTTAACCAAAAATAACAAAATCAATTTGAGGAAACACAAACTTAACATTATGTCAGACAATTAGAGACCATATCATTATGTTAGATGATCTAGTTAATCAGTGTATAACATTATTCACTATATGGTAAAGTATCCATTTTAGGAAATGGATTAATGCAGTATAGCAGCAAATGGTTCAGCTAAACAGATTAGGGCAATCATCTGAAGCATTGGTGATGTTATTAGCTATATAGTGAACATGGTCAAAACAAGAACAATTTCAAAACTACATAAAGCTACAGTTATGGTTGGCCCGGTGATTAGAGAGCCACAACACAAAGCGAGCTATATTCTGACTTCCCAAAAGAAATAAGGGTACCATCCAGATGCTGTCGCCCATCAAGGCACACGCAAACACACACACACACACACACACAGAGATGCTGTTAAGAAGCTAGTTTTATAAATACCACAATATTTCTCTCCAATTTAGGTACTATTAGATCTTCCTTCACCTGTTTCCATATCTACGATCCTATATCACTTCAAAGATTTTACTTGATCATTGTTGCAAATTAGCAATCATCTAATTTAAGTCCTGTATCACTTTATCCATGCAAGCCTTAAGTTCCCTCAGGTCTCCCTGGCTTTAAACACATTTAAGCCTTAATCCCATATACATCATTTCTCTTTTCAAGTTCGTGAAATAATCCTCCCTTAAAACCCCCTTATTTTTATGATGACCCAACAGCAACTTCCATTCTATAATATATTTTCTGCAGCAAATCCATGCTCCAACAAACTCACCACAATTTTTTTCCCTTTTTAGTTGGAGACACAGGGAAGTAGATTATGAATAACCATCAAACTTTACTCAAAAAATAAGTTCTTACTGTTATGTAAGAATCTCAATATTTCTTGCATGTGACAACTTTCATTAAGCCAAATACCCATTTGCTAAGTTTATTATCAAAATATAGTTATAAAGTTTCATTTGTTATCTACAAAACATTATTCTAGATTCCTAGAAGATCCACTTATTGCCAATGAAATTAATTATGCTGGATTATAGAGTTTCAGTTTATTGTGCCCAAAATACACAAAAGAGTTGGATGAGAAACTAAAATGATCCCACCACAATATTATTTTACCATGTGTGATCGGCTGAACTAAGGGGTATTTTTCTAAAAAAATCTCAATAAGAGTCAACAAAAACACCCCTACATCAAATTTGTTCTTAAAATATATTTATAAAATTTCATTTTGTTATTCCCAAAATATACCTCCAGGTTCCAAGAAGATCAAGCAATTGTCCACGCAATTTATTCCGCTGAGTTTATTCCCAAAATAGGCCTATGTTCAATTTTTTATGCCCAAAATACACTAGTGAGTCGGTCAAGAAATTATGATCCACCACAGGATTATTTTAACACAAGTGATCGGCTGAACTAATTGGCATCCAAAACAATCTCAAAGATTCACTGAACGGTTCCCATAGCCATCCGTGTGAAGACTCAATATCTACATCATTCCAGCTATCATCGCATCAAGTGCACCTCGTCAATACTATTACAGTTCGACTTCAACCTATCTTTTAATTAATTCATTAAATTATAATGCAAAAGGAAGAAGAATCTATCAAACTCAGACAACTACTGCATATAATTTAGGAGAATTTACCTTCAACGGTTCAACCATTTAGTGGTTCCGGTCAATTTGATAGAGCCTAGGTGTGATTTGAGCTTTATAGGTTATATCCAAGGTCCGCTGTACCGACCATACCGACATACCAGTGTACCGGTACCGGTGCCATACCGAACCGAACCGGTACTGTACCGATTCGGCTGGTTCGGACCAAAAGCCAAAAAAAATTTGAGGTCGGTACGGGCCAATACCGGTTCGGTACGGGCCGGTATCGACCAATACGAGTTGCGAATAGTCGGAACCGAAAAATATAGCTGTACCGTACCGGTTTCGTCCAGTACCGGTACGTACCGGCCCGTACCGGCCCGTACCGATTGGTACGGCAGACCATTTATATCCACATTTTGTGAAATTTAATTTAGGCATAAAATATAAAGCATGCATATGTTCTCAGTACAAACACCTTTCATCAATTCAAAACATTAAAAGAAAAATATAGGAAGATAATTATTTGAAAAACATATATACTTTGCAATTTACATTAATTACAAGTTATTATTTTAAGTTATTTTTATTTGTTACATGTGCTGAAACATGTGCAGTACAACAAGTAATTAATAACCATGCTTCAACTAGGACATAAAAGTTTTACAATGAACAAATTTGAGAGGCCTGTTACTATTTGCAATGGCCAAAAGATATGTCAGGCATACTTCAGCGATATGGCTATATCCTAGTTAGAAAGGCTCGCATAGAATATGAATAAATTGGTGGAAAAATCTTAGAAATCACTTTTGAGTTTAGACACATGTTGAATGCTATGTTCACCATCATTGCAGAGAATAGTTTATATAAAACTTATGTTTTATAAGATCCATTACATAAAATATTAAATAAATTAGTGGAAAATTTGGTAAAGGCAGACAAATACTAATAAAAATCCATAGGCATTAAAAGAAAAATAGACTGATAAGGGAAAATAGAGGAATGCTTAGTCTAAAATCAGTAAAACAATGAAAGCAAACAAATGGAAGAGTGACCAAGGACAGAAGCCTTTATGATTAAACAAAAATGTATGCCAATAGCACAGAAGATGGAACTTAAAAATAAAAAAATAAAAAAAATAAAAAAAAACTTTAGTTCTGGGAAGAAAAATGTCAATCAAAATTTCATCAGTTATATAAATGAAATTGGATGTAAATGATTCTTCGTAAAAATTGCTTTTATAGTGACATCGATGATCTTCCTTTCTAAGTTGTTGAAAATTATACTATAGAGTAAACAGGAATGAAAATATAGGATCGCATGAAAAAAAGGTCAAGCCTATCTTCATTAAATTGGAGTGTGGCAAAACCCACCAAGAAGAAACAAAGGAGAGGACGAGAGGGGGAAATAATGGTGCAAACAAAGTTACAACCCAAACAAGCAAGTCCAATGGACTGCACACTAAAATGTAAATAGCAACTATGGATAAAACTTGTGTCTATCTGGAGGATGAAGATCAAGGGACAAATCATTTCAATAAGAAGAAAGGAAGACTATAGGCACAAAAGAGAATATTTTAGTGGTTGTTGGTTGTGGGACCTGTCACCTGCTTGACAACTTTCAAGATAATGAAGAGTGTCATGAAACCAAGAGAATATGCAGTCAAGTATCCAATAACCATTTTGATACTTGATCTGAACCTTGAAGCATTGAATGATCTTGATAATACAGACAAATTGACTAGAATACAGTTGGGGAGTGCAGAAAACAAAAGTAACAAGTTAATGAGAAATGCACAATAACTAATATTTAGGACCTTCACTTTCGTATACTAAGTATTTTAGTTGTTAGCAATTGAATAACTAGCATGATTCAAATTATCGCATCTGTCCTTCTGAAGGATTACTTTCTTATTGTTGAAAAGAAATTCAGCAATAGTAGTACTGCCAAACATACAACATAGTATTGTAGTTTACCTGTTCCTATAAATTCAAACATCAAGGTGGGAACTTCAGGTAAATTTTTCCCATTTGCCACATTTATTGCTTTTACTTGAACCTCATCCAAGAGCTCCACTCTCGAGACCTGGATAAAGTTGGAAAAAGAAGAAAAATGCAATTATATAGATATATATTGATTGTCTTGAAAATTTTGAAATAAATCAATGCGAAAGGTGAATGATATTAAGTTATTAACAGAACAAATTCGTAAACAAAAATAGAATCACTTTATACTTTCTGAATTAAAGTCCTTTCACCATCTCATATACCATTAAAGTGGAATACTTTTATATGGAGAACCAAACATAACCGTGTGAAAAATTCAAGTCAGCATTGCCTTCATTATTAGGTCTCTTTCAACAACTAATCTGTCAACTTGACTTCAGGGTTTTATCTATCTGATCGGAGCCAAGGCCCAGCACCTATAGTTTCAGAAATAAATTTTAAATATGTAATTCATAAGAAGTAGATCATACATGGAAAGGAAAATTGAAATGATGATTACCACTATCTTGCCCAGGGTCAAAGTCACTGAATGTTGTCCTTTACCAGTCTTGACTCCATTGATGTAATTTTCCTATGGCATTGCTTGAAATTTGAGAAGTCCTAGCTCATTATTAGATAATGGACAGTCTATGGAAAGGATCTATGGGGGTCTATGATAGGGATGAAACAGATACATTGCTAAGATTCAGGATTTGTATGCATTGCTGAGATTTAGGATTTAAGTAATAACTGGTGGACTAAGACTTGAAATAAACATACATACATACATACATATGTATGTGTGTGTGCGCGCGCAGGTGTGTACATATATAAAGAAAACAAAGGACTAGAAGGGGCTCTTGAATAGTTGATTTGTTAACAAAGTGATAGAGCTTGACAATGGCAAGCTATAGATCAATCAATAAAGTTTAAGGATTAATATTGGAGGAAAAATAGGAAAATAAAAATAGATCCTCACAAAATCAGGATATGCAAAATGAAAAATAGAAAAGTATGGAAGGAAAAGAGTAAAGGGATGATGAATTATAAAATTAAACTTACGCTGGAATCCACAAATTACATCTAATGTTTGAAGGTTTCACACCTCCATTATACAATCACACCACAACTCAGGAGAGCAAAAATACATTGTAGATCATCATTTTCGATTATGAATCATCCAACTCTATTGAAATTTGAAAGAATACTTAAGGACCATATTTCAAACGGAACGAAACTCAAACAGTTCTTCTTAATCCTGAAAGTAACCCCCATAAAGGCATGGTTGCCATTCAGAGTGTAACAACCCAGGACCTCACCCAAAATAGCTAGCCGGAAGGTATTATTTGGATTCCTTGATCCTGTATAAGTACCCAAGATCTACCCAGCGAATAACCGTTGTAGGACTAAACACACGCCCGCACGGGTCCTCACACTCCTCCCGTTCAAGCCCTGATATCCTCGTCAGGCTAAGGGTTCAAATCCATTCAAATCTAATCACAAACACCACGGTCGGTCCGTGGTAACCCCAATGGATCCATGCTGCAGTGTCCCCTAGTCCACATAAGTTATGGGCCAGGTCTGCTCTGATACCATTTGTAACAACCCAGGACCTCACCCAAAATAGCTAGCCGGAAGGTATTATTTGGGTTCCTTGATCCTGTATAAGTACCCAAAATCTACCCAGCGAATAACCGATGTGGGACTAAACACACGCCCGCACGGGTCCTCACACAGAATTATAGCAATATGAAGTTTATGAACAGTACCAAGGTTCGTCGTCGCAATACCGATGCCAATGCCATACTAGCACAGTGTCGGTGCGCTATGGTACGAATTTTTTTTGGCGTACCGAGTGTCGGTATGCCACCTATAACAGGCACCAGTACCAAACCGATATGATACGATACGCCCCATACCTTCCGGTTCATGCCAATTCGGCATACCATGAACAGTACCATGAACAATTCCATAAACCACTTCAGCTATCATGGTCATCAAGCTGCAAATAAGATTTAAGAATTTTTAATCACGGTCTTTCTTCAAAATGCCACTAAAAAGTAAAAAAAAAAATCAGAAATTTAACAAAAATATAGTAAATTGACAACTAAATTTAAGTCTACAAGAGATTCCTATGTCCTGCAGCCCCCTAATGCATCATGACATGATGCTCCATAATTCACTTCTGCTGTACAGGGACTTGCATCAAGTTCTTGAAGGTAAAGCCACATTGAATAATCTTCTGTCTGATGATTGACTCCTGATGAATGCCCACCATTGGTACAATGTTATCCTATCATTACAAAGATACATTTGAAGCACAAAAATCAGATTTAAAAGCAAATTAATAACTTCAAGGTTGTTTATAAAAAACAAATTGAAAGTTGTACATTTAGTTTCCAAAATCAACGAATACTTTCTATAACCACTTACAACTTCTCCTCTTCAATTACGGAAACCAACAGTCCCAAAAATTGCAATTTATCTCAATCCTACCTCAACCACACAACCTTAATAAAGTCCAAGATACATGAAAGCCACCTTGCAAGGACCTAGATAGTCATTTAGAAAACTTATATCCTTAGATAGTCCAAGATAGTTTTTCATAAATTGCTAGAATCCTTATATCCCTAAATAATTTTCAAAATTATTTCTAGAAACCTAAAAGTCAAACACACGGGCGTTGATTAAATTGTGGAGACCGGATGCTCCCTGCTCGGACACGAGGTCTGAAAGAGCGTATCGCTCTGCTAGTAGCCTCGGTGGTGCCAGGTGTGATTTACTCACACGTGGTATTCGTACCGGAGTCCAGACGGATAACCGAGCCAGGCCCACGGGTGGGGAGGGTATGAGTAAAACCGGCCGAGGTGCCCAACACATAGTCATTTCTGCTCGCATCGAACATTCGCCTGGTGGGATGGGGGCCCAGTGGGGGCTGCTACGCGGGGGTGGGCTTGTCCCTTCCTCCCTCCTTCCCCTTTTTCTTTCACCAAAAAAAAAAAAAAGAAACCTAAAAGTCTTGGAAAAGGTTAAAGATGCTAGCGTGTGACACTCAGCCCAAAATAAAATCCAGATACAGCCAATAAGCATGAAAGCCCTCTTGATCTACACAGAATTGACCAATATGAAAATAAAGCCCAAACATGATTTTTTTTTTTTTTTGTACAAAACAACATAGCATAGGATCTAGCAAATTTAAATTTTAACCACTAGTTCCATATTCTGAATTCCAGGAAAATAATTTACAGAATTTTTTCTAACAGTTGGAATATTACATTCAAAAGAATCCAATAAATAAAATTTTATTTTGCATAATTAATTTTATGAAATAACATACAAATAAATTTAACAATCAGAAATTTAGAGAACTGTTAATTATTACAAAGAAATTTATCTGCAGAATTTTTATTTTACAGAAAATAATGTTACAAATTTGATATACACAATCTAGTATTTAGAAAGTTAGAAACTAGATTACGATATTCAGAAAATTATATTGCAGAACTTTAAAACAGACTATGTTTGCTGGAAATGAGTTTTGACAGAAATTATTTTATGCAGAATTCTTTTTAAAAGAAAAAAACATATGCAGAAATTTTTGTTTGAATGCTTAAAATACTGTTCAAGAGAAGTATAAAATATTTTATAATGAAAACTTAAGACAACCATGGCTCAACTGAGAAGTGTACCATCACCCAACGGTCAACACTTCTCAGCACACAAGACCCAAGGCTTCCCAAGTTCTCAGTCACAGCAACAAATAAAGAAAACTCAGCAACTCATTAGACTTGCTTAACTCTTATAAAATAGTCCAAGACATGGACTTCAACACCTTTGAGAGCTATCACTGTTTGGATAGTGAAAGAATCCGGCCAACAGACTATTAGTCCCAGCCAACAAAGGTCGGATCATCACTTCTCCTAATTTGAATCAACATCAGTGCCCATAATCTCTCCTTGGAACTTTAGGATATAGGCCACAACATAAGTTAAATCCCAATCCAACTCTTACAGCATAACCTATTATAACTAATACTCCTAACGAGAATCAAGTCTACCAAATGAAACACAGGCATTCAAACATTCCAAATATGATTGGGACTATAACAATAACTCTCTACCAACTGGCAACTCAGACTAGCAACCAATGCCTCGGCTCCTACTGAGCTGAATTCCGACTGCTACCAAAGCCCAATTTAAGTTAGTATTTTAATGTTAATTTTAATTTGAACTTTAAAATAACAAAAGCATTCAGTATTGCAGGTGTTAGCACTATATAATAGGTGTTATATAAGTATGGAATAAACCCCTCTTTGACTTCATTAATATATTCAACTTCGAATCATTTATGAATAAAAAGTTGATTTCTTAGCTTCAATTCATATCCCAGATTTTCAGAGCTGAATTAAAATTTCAACTTTTAAATGCTTGTCTATTTCTCAAGTCTTAAAGGAAATTTATTTTACCTAGACATGGCTAAAGCCCAGAAATCCAGCAAGAAAAGTAATGTATTAATCTCCAAAGCATCTCAACTTAAATGACAATAAACAATATTTAATGCTTCAATGTATGTGGTGGGTTTTTACACGTCCACAAGCCTGTCAAGCATGTAATCTGGCATTTTGAGGTGATGGACTGCATTTCTAATGTCAAAAACATGGACATTGTTACTCAGCAGAAAACGTATTTGGTTATAACACCACTTTTCATCGCTCAATCAAGATGAATCTATATAAGAAGTCATGTATGGACAGCCTTCCCTAAAAGGTTTGTTGAACTAGTACCGGATACCATACCGGTTGGCAACCTGTATGTATGGTACCAGTCTAGTACCATATCAATACATGATATGATATGGCATACCAGTCATCTGAACATTACACCATTTTTTTAATTTTTTTATTTTTCATTCTTTTGCTTTTTAATCTTTTTTGTTTTAGTTATTATTTTAATTATTATGGCTGTTTAATTTAGGATTTTGATGTTGTTTTGATATCTTTTTTGTCATCAAATTGACTAGAACTGTAGTTGGTACACCCCGAACAGGCAATTCAGGGTGGTTCAGCGAAAGTTGCTCCCGTACCTTCAATTATATACATTCTACAAAGTCTAATTTGCACTGGCTGTATTTTCGAACTACATAATTGGGATCAAGGATGCGAATTCTACAAGATAATGTTCAATAGGAACATGGATGAATAAAGGACCAAGCAAACAAGAACTAAATTGATTTTAAAAAGGGTATTCACTTTATTTCATGTTTGCACCTTATAAGCAAACATCTGTCATAATGGATCAATCCGGTTTCTTATCTCCTAAACCTTCCAAAAGAATCAAAGACACATCTTGTTCTCCATGTCTCATGCCTAAAAAAAGGTTGGATCTGATGTAATTCCTACAAGCACCTCGCCTGATGTTGCAGATTAAGAAGTGCAACATAAAGCAATGATTGCTCGAAAGGTGGTTAAAAGGCAACATAAAGCATTTATAAAGGTATTGGTACAATGGGTTAATGCAATGCTTGAAGATAGTACATGGGAGTCATGGAAACCGTTACCATGAAAATTTCCAGACTTCAACACTTAAACTGAACGGTTTGATTAAGGGAGAAAAGAACAGTATAGCCCTCATATGATGGCACCCAGATAAGGCAATAGACATACGTCAAACGAAAGAAATATGCTCTACATTCTATTTCTTTGTGGTTTTCCTTTTATTGCTATTTTTTGTTTAAGGAGTCTTGACATATGGTGGTATAATTAACCTTTACTTCTATAATGAACTTTGCCATTAGGCCTTTGGTGGAGCAAACAGCTCCAAGTAATTGTGCTCATTTTCTTCATACAACTCAGGGACATAATTTATTTACTCTAATGGAACTCTTGATAATCACAAATATAACAAGTGTAAGTCACAGCCCTTTGAGCAATTTGGGCCTGGTCCATTTGATTGGCCCAATTGAATTTGGGCCATAACCCAAAAAAAAAACATCTTTAGGGCTCGTGGGCTGGCCCGAAGTGGCCAGGCCCAGCCCAATCCATGACCAGCCTAGTTCTGTGGGCTCGTGGGCCGGCCTGAAGGGGGGCCAAGCCCAGCCTGACCGTGCCTGTGGCACAATGAAGCAAAGAAGAGTCTTCTTCCTCCCCGATTTCCGGCAGACAAGAAGGCTTCCTGAGGGTAATTCGAGTTCGAATCGAACTCAAACATCTTGCCTATTTAATTCCCTTCCCCTCCTCTCATTTCCGCCACCAGAATCGTCGCAAAATGCCACCGATTTCAAGTCTTCCTCTCCGAGTCTTCTCGATTCCTCACCAAAAACCTTGTCGGATCGTCGTTGGATTAAGGTAAGACCCGAGCCACCCTCCTCTCTTCTTCCTTTGGTCATCTAGACATCGACTTCCTTGAGTTAAGGCGGCAAAATTACCGAGCCCTCATCCAAAAATAGAGTACTTTGTCCCGACTCCTTTTCTTCCTTGTTCATCGCCGTCGGTCGCCGGAAAAGGGCCAAGCTTTGCTGCCATCTAGGACCCCTAAGAGCAAGTAGCTGACAGTTAGGGAGTTCGCCATAGTTCATGCCGAGTTGATCAATTATTTGATGGTCTTCTCCCTCCTCTTTTCTTCTCCGCGTCGGCCGACTACCATTACCGGTGGTGCCACGGCTAAAGGCCATTGCCGGAGCTCGACCACCCTTGGCCGCATCACCCCTATTCCGAGAAGAGGAGAATGAGCTGTCCCCTATTTTGAGAAGAAAGAAGAGAGTATCCTCTCTTTTCTTTCTCTCTCCTCTCTTCTCTTCTCTCTCTTTCTCTCTCCTCTCTCTCTCTTGATTTTCTCTCTATAGGACTTTCTCTCTCTACTTGACTCATGGACCGAATACATTGATGATCCAAGATGGCCTGTTCCATTGATGGACCAAACCCAAACCCCTGGCCGAACTCGAGCTGAGATTCTCTCCTCCCTCTTTCTCTCTCTAGAAAGTCTTAGGGATTCTAGTGTAAGCTTTATTTTTTTTATTGCTTAGATCCAAGTTGACCCAATTTGGAGGCCCTGAACCGCTCCGATATCCGAGCGGTAGATCGGCCTATTACTTCAGCCCCAGCTAGATCTTTTGAAATTTGGCCACTTTTGATCTTTACTTGACTAGTTAAATTCTCTTTCCTCGGATAAAGTTATTCTGAATTGGTACCGGTAGGCATATCGGTGGCCTACCAGACCGGTTCATCGTTGTAGGTACCGTTTCAATACTAGGCCCGTACCGAGAGCCGGAGCCGGAGAAGACGAGGTAAAAGAGAGAGCGAGTGGGGGAGGGAGGGAGAAGGAGAGGCCTCCGCCACCAGCGGAGGGCCGGCGGAGGCCGCAGGGGTGCGATGGAGACCGAGGCCGCGTCCCCTGTTTCTTGCGGACGTGGAAAAAAATTTAAGATTTTTTAAGTGAAGATGGCAACTCACTTGCAGACTTCACTTAAAAATGTTCAAATTTTTTTCTGCATCCGCATCAGAAGGGACACAGCCGCCCCCGTGGCCTCCATCGCCCCCCCCCCCCGCAGCCTCCGCCGCCGCCCCCAAAGCCCTCCGATGGCGGCGAAGGCCTCTCCTTCTCCCTCCCTCCCCCGCTCGCTCTTTTATTCTTTTCTTTTCTGGCTCCAGCTGGATTCTGTCGGTACGGGTTGTGTACCATTTTCTATAGCTGAACCGTATCGGTCAAGGCCAGTTCAGCATACCATGGCTCGAACCGACCTAGGCAGTTGGACACTATGACCTGACCAACCTGATTTGGGGTCATGTGGTCGTTCTCCAATAGTATTTAATTTTGACTTCGCTTGACTTCTGCAATAATAATGAAATTTATGACATTTTAATTATATTAAAATAGGTGCACCTGACTCGTCTAACTAGAGTGAGATTTTGAAGTGATAAGAGGTAAGAAACCTAATACGTCAAAGTGTGTTTTCTAAATTTTTGGTAAAATAATAATTAGTTGATTAAATTTAATCATGATATCTATTTTATACTTAGTTAATAATTAGTTGATTAAATTTAATTAGTTGAAGTCAAGCATGTTAATATTATGATTATTTTAAAATATGTTGTGCTATGTTATGAAATCTGAAAAATGACCGGGCAAATCATAAAAAATATGTTTTATAAATATGCATTCTCAGCATAGCTATGATCTGTTCTGCCCCCGCCAATGGAGATTGTTCGTTGGGCTTGTCGACTCGTAATTTATGAGAAACCAGTTTCGACACCGTACCACCGGTGATTAGAATAATGAACACCGTTGCCACCGATGGTTAATAATAATGATTTTTGGCACTTTGTGTAACCCATGCCACTGGGTTACATGGCTATAGCCTAATTTCTGATTTCTAATTTCTGTTTCTGGCATTTCTGGTAAAAATTATGGTATACTTCAAAAAAAATACATTATTCAAAAATTAATTTATTTTTCAGTCAATATTATGTGCTTTTAACTAAATTATTTGGTATGCTTTGACTCCACTTGGGGTATTATGTTGCTTACTGGCCTAATGTAGCTTATTATTATGTTTCTCTATTTTTCAAATCCAGATGCATGATTGCTCGGAACTTGGGGAGTGTACTAGTTCTTTCAAAGATACTTTCAGTCATTAAAGTTTTAGTCAATCTAGTTAGAATATTTTATTTGGATTATGTTAGTACTTAGCAATTGTTGACTTACATCACCTTGGTGATATTGTAAGAATTATTTGAATAAGATGTTGATTAAATATTTTTTTAGAAATTATTATTGCTTCGATATGATCTACAGCCTTGCATGCCTGTATGGTCCGCCATACAGGTATGCGGCTCTATTACGCTCTGGGTTTGGGGCGTGACAACAAGTGTAAACAGTTGTAAGAAAAACAAACGAGGGCATAAAGGAGGTTTTCACTATCCATAAACAATGCAACTCATGTAAAAAATATCTAAGTTCATGCAAGTTGCCTATTTCTTTTTGTTTTTGAAGAGAACACATATTGTCAAATTAGAACCATCGAACATGTTATAAGAAAATAATTTAAGATGCCATATAAACTCTAATATATTTCTAAATAATCATGAAGACGAGGAAATGTTGTAAAAACACAATAGGCCATCCAAAAAGTAGAAATACACGAGATGGGGATTCACTATCTATTCTACCTGTATACCAGAAAGCATTGTGGCAATGGCAACATCAGCAGCATCTTTGATCGTGCAAAAATTGCACATTGCAACCTGAAATAATAAAATATTCTTCTGAAAAAACTAAAATGACAAAGGAAAAACCAGAAGAAAATTGTAAGAAATATTACGGATAGTACTACTTTAAAAAAAATGTGAATAATATTTTATATGCAAGCATGAAACAAGATATAGTATCCAATATCTTTCTCCTTCTTGTTTCAGGAGAGATTGGATTCTCAAGAACTAATAATGGATAAATCATAATCAGAAAAAAATACAAAATATATAGTAACTATAAAATTTCTTAGCATAGTAGCAGTAACAAATATTTCGGCTGCAAAACCTATGTTCTCATTACAGTATAGGGAGAAGAGGGGACAGAGATGGAGTTTGCTGAAACTTACTGAGGATTACTTTCAAGGTCCCATCTATTTTAGAAAAAATAAATTCTTATCAATGAGTATAGCATGTAATATTGTGCCCTTAACAGATTCCTCTAAGAAAGTGCTGGAGATCAGTATCATCTGATATTTTTGTATCCTATCATCAGTTTTCCA
This sequence comes from Phoenix dactylifera, assembly GCF_009389715.1. Taxonomy (NCBI): domain Eukaryota; kingdom Viridiplantae; phylum Streptophyta; class Magnoliopsida; order Arecales; family Arecaceae; genus Phoenix; species Phoenix dactylifera. The sequence continues at coordinate 645,529 of NW_024067756.1, forward strand.
CAATAATGTCAGACAAAGTGACTAAACCATCAAGTTCTATTGCTGTACAGACCATTTGATGGTGTTGACAGGGAAGATGAAAGTGTCATTCTTCTTGTAATTACGAAAAATAACTAAGAAATCATTCAACCAAGTTAATCCTTCACCAGGTTATCAGTAGATTCCTGATTATTCTCCCATAAAAACAATCAAGAGATCAGTTGAATGGCATGCAGCAACATTGAGGAAAATATATGTGCCTAAAATATAGATATTATTGTGCAATGATGTAATGCGTACAAAAGGAAATAAGATATACCACTGAATGCTGAGGAAGTTTTTGAAGCCGCAAAGTGACTTCTGTAATAACACCTAAAGTTCCTTCACTTCCAATCAACAATCTTGCAAGATCATATCTGATACATAACAATATTAAACGTTAGCAATATGCCAATCCTGGTGAAGAGTCCTTTCCTACTTTGTCAGATATGCATCCTCGTAACTGTAGAAACTTACATATGCATTGTCAAAATAAGTGTTAATTATGGAGATGAGAAGCATATTGTTTAAGGTGACATCCCAACAAGCCATTGAGAGGAAAAGGTAAAAAATTATTAGCAACATGCTCCTTACACAAATATGTTTCAAGAGCTATGCAAGTTGGTTCTATATCATAAGCACAACCATCTGTTGAAGCCAAAATACTTATAAACATGACAAAAGCACAAAAGGATGCCACTTTATAAAACATCAGCAAAATAACCAACAAGGAAACAAGTAGGTTACAGAATATACTGAAATGGTGCAGAATATAATTTTGGATTTAACCAATCTCTCAAAGCTTGGTTTGGAAAAATAAGATATAGTTGCATACTCACATGGGATATTTCAGAGTCATCTTGAATTCTAATCACTCAATCTGTTCACAAGAAATCCAGTGTTACCACTAGATTTTGGTCTATCATGATAATATTATACTCAATGGTGAGTATTTGCAGTTTTGCACAGAATTAATGGTCTTAGGGATTATTCTGGGTGGGTGTCTCAAACATAGAAGCTTGGTCAAATTCACAATTCTCTTGGCATCAAAATTTCATGTTTTAAAAGTAGAAAAATCTTTTCCAAAGAAAACATGATAGCGACTACCTGAAAGAGGAACTTTAGGAGCTTAACTGATGCTGCCCTCATGGATCCCAATGACCAGACAGTCAACAGAAACTGGAAGAGCTAGGTAGATATAGGGCACTGTGTGCCACAATGGAAGCACACCATGATGACCCTTTCCCTGGTTTTGATGTGCGCGGGGGGGGGGGGGTTGTTTCAACAACAACGCCATAGGGAACTCCAAGGGAAATTTGTATCTTCAATGAACACTCAGATTAAACCTTCCTGTGTCTGGCATGCAGTTTCATGGATGCTCCAAGAGGTCTTGTACCCTAAGATAACTACAATGCGGATGAAGCATGGGTCTCATATACAAGAGGAATGACCACCTAGATATCAAGCGTTGTTTAAATGCAGATTGTCTTGTATTACGCTCGGTGGAGAACAACTTTGTAAAACTGCAAAAAATGTTGACTGAAATTTTGTCATGCACCGAAGCAAGAGACAATAAAAGGTCGTCCAACCAATTGAGAAGCAGTTGCAGTGAAGATAGAAACACTGAAGTAGCACAGCCATCAACTAAAAGTGAATCAAGAGGGTCAGAGGCCTTAGTAGAAAGGGACCTGGCCTAACAATAGGCAGAATAGTAGGTGGCAGTAGGGATGAAAGGAATAAAGGCTTTACTTGACAAACACTCAACAAGAGGAAGATGGTTGAGATCAACAAAATGCACTAGTAGGTGAGAGAGGAAAACTAGGAAGAGCATGGTGAGAGAAACATATACTACAAGATACACAAGCAACATGCTGCAAGATCATAGTTACAATGCTCGCGCTCAACTGACAGCTTAAGAAGATGGATGATCATATAAACAATGTTCTGAACTCAGTGACCCTGGATTGAATTGCTATGGTGGTTGAGTCACAGGTTCCTGGTTTGGTTGCAGGTTAACCACATATTGATGGATGAACTACCCATATTGCTAAAGCTCGATCCCTCTTATCTCAAGAGCAAGACAGCCTATCCTTCTGTTGGCCCTCTCCTCAATACCTAGCTACCATGCTTCCTTCCCCACAAATCCAATCATTTAACCTCTCTCTCCCATAGAGATCCAGCTACCCACACTTCAACGCCTATAAGATCAGGTTACCTTGCTACCATCCTTACAAGATCAAGTTGCCCTCAACTTCGACTTCACTAGATCCAGTTGCTTGACCTTTTTTTCTTACTAGATCTCACATGCACCACCTCATCTTTTTTAGATCCAACCACCTCACTTTCATCTTCACTGGATCTGACTATCCTGCTCCTCGCTTTGGCTGACCTCACACATGAAGGAGGATCTATAAACGTATCAGATTCCGAGTCATATATTGAATCCTATTACGTAGAGCCACATGCAGCCTATGACCCATATGGATACAGATATGGATATAGTGCATCTAAGGCATCTTCCGGTGGCTACTATCCTACGTAGCCTGGAGCATATTACGGATCAGATTCTGCTACCAGTTTATTCAGATGGACCCATTCACAGCTATTTTATCATGCATTTTATCCACCAGAAAATACCTCTCAGAGCCAGAGCTTCAGCATGAGATCCGAGAGTGTTTATAACTCAGAACGTTTTTTATGGGATGAACATATAAGACTACAATGCCGCTTGATTAGAGAAATGGTCAAACATGTCTCCTGACTATGCTAATAATCCAGATATATACAAGAGGCATCGCTATTCGACGAAATTTTAGACATCGATATGTATGTTGTACTTTAAATATATTTAATTGATTGTATTATTTTATATTTTTTACCTCACAACTTGATTTTAGGATATTTCATGTTGCTTCTTATAGCATGCAGCATTTTACTAATCATTTTATATTTTGTAACATTTCAAAACAATAAAATGCATTATTTAGGTTAAACCAGAATCATAGAAATATCAAAAAATATTAAAAAAATTCAAAAAATATCAAAAAACATCAAATTAGACTTAAAATCATTAAAAAAAGTTGAAAAAGATTGATTACTAATTAATGAAACTTGAAAAACTCAAAGAAAAGAGTGTGCCGGTTCCACTAGCAGCCCAAGTGTACATGCATCAGTACCATACCGACCCGTCCGCCAACCAATAGGGTCCCAGTACCGGTTCAGCGGACCTTGACTACTAATGATACCAATCAATATAGATAGCTTTTCAAGTTCTTAAAATCTGTTAGTTTCTGCCATATGTTGGTATCAGCACCGTGGCAATGTCGTATCGTTCCAATGAAAAACAGTATAGAGTCTTCGCTTGAAACTATAGAGTGTTTAGGCATATAGGCTACTAAAATTATTTGCAAGGAAGAAGAATGTGCATGGCAATGCATCATTTAAAGATTAGATGTTGACTAGAAGTCTAATAATATAGAGCTTAAAGCCACTCCAAACTTGCTGTCAAGACCTATTTCCAAGATCATTCTATTATTTCCTTTTATACAAGTGTTGCATAAATATAAAAAATTGGATTTGGAGAGATGCCCAAGTATCTGAATCAGCAATAGTAGAAAAAGGAGATATGAGATATGTAGAAAAAATAATCTTGACTAATACATGTATCTTAAATAATCTTGACTAATATATGTATCTTAACGTTGTAAAACATGGCATCAACATGCACCAAGCTCCCACCACTGCAGGATCTAAGTAGGGTTTGATGTACATAGTTTTGCCTCCGTGAGTCAAGAGGCCGTTTTCAAGTTTCAAAACCATGACACCAAAGCGATAGTGGAGCAAACCTACAGTTCTACCAAGGACCACCCTTGAAAAAGAACATTACCCGTTATAGTCCTGACAATCCGAGGACCTGAAAGGGGCAAACAAAGGGCAGTCCTAACTATTGGCATTTCTTTTGCACAAAGTGGATGCCCCAGGATTCGAACTACGCCTTTGTGCTTGTCAACGTAAGCCTTTACCATTTCACCAAGCAATATCCCCTTTAGAAAAGTAATTATTCATCAAAGTCTTCAAATATGCATGTTTCCCATCTAGACTTCCTATTTAGCTCAAGGATTTTGAAAAATGACATTTTGCAAATTTAATTCAATATCCATGCTTTTGACTAATCTCCTACCATTATGATAATGGTTGAACTGCTCGATGGAGCAATCCAACTCTTTACCAATTTTCACAACCTGAAATCAAAGAAAAAAATGAAGACCGAGTGTCTAACACAAGGGTTTAAATCTCGGTGCTAGTCCCATCTTAGTTTACTCCTTGGATAGTATGGAACAAGGATGGCAAATTATGGCCAAGAGTCTAGACGAACCAAAACCCTAGTTCATCCCTATCAATCCATCCCATGTCAGGATGCAATCGACATTGTAGGGGCATCACAGTTCAAGACAGAAGCAGCATCCAGCACCCATCAGGCTTCAAAGCACCATTTTCTTCCTAGAACACTGCATTACTGGTGGGGCACGTCTGTACCACCAAGACATGGATCCTTGGTCAAATGTATGTCCAATTTGGATACATACACGACATGGATTCTAAGCATTGGACATGAATGTCTAGGTAGCATAGCTTTATAATACAATTTGGAGAACTCTCAACTACATAAAGATCGGAGTTTAAGGACAATGATGAAAGATCAGATGTATGAGGAAGAGAAAAAACCTTGAGCTAATGTATCCCCATCCATACTAGGTAATATCAGTAAGATACCAATACCAGAAAGCACCCCATGCTAGTATCATATCAACACCTAATTTCACCTCTATTTTACAGTGCCATCACCAAGATGTGTAGCATGGGTCAGTACAATACTACATTGGCCCATACTTCATGGATTAGGCATAGGTAAAGGTACCATCATACTTGAACCAATATTTCAACCCCTGGCTAAAATAATAATCTGGATATAAATTTCCAAACAAATGGTTGTAGAAATTTTATTTCTAAAGCTCGTGGAGTCAGCCAAATCATACAATAATAAATCAAAACTAGAAATTTCAAAAGACACCCTGCCACGACGCCATGCATCCCTCATTTGCGAAATCAAACTTCATAAAATGCGGACTTCTTGAAAGGAACCTTAATATAATTTTGAGATAGATGGTCCTTTTTAAAGAGGTAACAACCTTGCAGGTAATCTAGCAGATGATGAGATATTGTTACATAGCCATCTCATCATGATCATTAAACCAGTCGATCATTAAAAAATATTTAAAAAAGGCTATTCATATCTTTACTATGAATGTACAAACAGAAAGTGTTCACTTGAAATATCAGAATATATCAGTAGATCATTTATTTGAGTAGAAATATAAGGTAAGTTAATAAGTTTCATTTGGATACAATAAGAAGACTTCCTATCTGTCAGTTCTATAGAAGAGAATAATATATTCTTTTCAGAGATTATGGATTTAAAAGTTGGTAAAAGATTAATCAAATTTTAATATGCTCTGAAAATTTATGCAGTTTAAGTGTCAAGTTGATCATACACATAAGTAAAGAATAAAAATATGGCATGCACAGAAAAAAAAAACTCAAATGTTTAAGAGATGGATCATGAATACTAAGTTGAAAAAAAGCTGATCCAAGTAAAACACTGAGTAGTTGCTAAATTAAATAGCCCCAAAAGCAATACTTGGACTAAATAAGTAAAGACTGTATCTTTTCACATCAAAGAGAAGCTTCAGCCTACCCAGCAGCACTCTTTCGAGCACGTGAACCTGTCTTTATAAAATCACCATTTCCTAGAACAACCTGCAAAGAGATAACACCTGAAAATTTGTACCAAGAAATTACTCTTTGAAAAAAAGTTAAAGGATAAATTAATAAAGCTACCTGAAGATTGATGACATTATCCCGCATAGTTCCATACCTGAAAACTGATAATTAAATCATCAATTCTAATTAACAATATATTCAACCTAATAATTGGTAAATTGAGCTAAGAATATGCTGGTTGAGAGCTTGTAATGTTTAGCATAATAGCCAAAGTTTAGCACTACCTAACAGCTAAAGAACCAGAACAACGAGTAGCACACATGCCCCCAATAGTAGCACCAGGTCCTGCATGTCAAAGGGCTAGTAAGATGAGGAAAAATTAATTTAACTAAAGGGACATCTGGTGCCAACACCAAGGTTTTGAGAAGAACAGCAAAAAGTCAAATTCTTAACTACTAAAATATTTCATTCCACTAATACATGGTTGGACTTATAAATCAAGTAATATCGCATCAAAAATCAAGAAAGGAATATGAAATTATGAATGGTTATGACTTACGAACTTGATGGTAGTCTCTTTTGAATCCATCTCAAATTAATGGACAGAATTAAATACAAGCAAGAGACATCATGCCATAACACTCAAAGGCCAACCGGCAAGTAGGAGACCTATATATTGGTCATGCAATTTATGCTCATGTAACCAAGGGGCAATCTTTGAACTTTGAAGGTTCCCTAGACTTGGAGAGTCTAGACAGGATCAAGAACACAAGAAATACAAAGAACTATTTCATTTTTAAGACAAAATATAATTCAAATTGCTAACACAAAAAAAGATGGTTGTCCCCAGACTTGTGTCTAAAAGATAGGTCATAAAACAGTCAATTTTAAAAATTCTTCATATATCAGTGGACATACTTATAATACATATGAAAAATCCAATCGTAGGAACATAATAAGAGTAATCTTCAGCGGAATATAAGTGGTCATATTATGAAATTATTGTCACCACATGATCTTTTTTTTCCAAACACAGGCTCATTGATTATCCACCACAAGTAAGGCAGTTTATTTTTTCATAATAAATAAATGCACATCACCAAGGCATCTTTGTTCTTTTAATTGACGACATAAAGGACCAATCTAATGAAGGAATTTGCTCCATAATAGTTTGATTTTACATTCAGAAGTTCTTTATGTTTTAAGAAAGAGAGGGAGAGGGAGAGGGAGACCTCACCCGCACTTTAATTACCAGATCAGATTTTTGGGATGCACCAACTAGAATCTAACCGAAAACCTTTAGTTGCTAAGCAGAGATGTGACTACTAGGGCAAGACCTGGTTGACCAAAAATTTGTTGAACTGACATTTCTTTATTAAGTTACGTAAACGAGCATGAGATTTAGTGGAGAACCCGTACTGCTCTTCCAAAAATGGTTCTCCCCCACACCTACATCTCACTGAAGTAGACGTTGCTTCCTTGGTTCGAACTTGTGACACCTAGGTCACAATGAAGCAACCTTACCGTTGCGTCAAGGTCCACCCTCTTAAAATATATATGTATTTGATAGTGAAACCCCTAGGGGAAAAAATCTTAGACTTAAATAGCATAAAATTGTGAAAATTGTGAATAAAGTTTCAACAAAGTGGTGTCAAAGTTTATTAATGAAATGACAAAGACAAACAAATATTTGAAAAGAGTTAAGAAAGCAACACTACTTGCTCATCAAGACATGCATGCTTCTCATCTAAATTTGGATCTCTCAAACTAATGGAGATTGACCAGGAAGGCACTTAAGATTAATAAATCAAGATCCAAAAGGGTGGAGATCTATTGGAACTTCAGGAATAACACAAGACCTAAAAGATCATATGGATAGTGAATTTTCATCATTACTCTTAAAGGCTTATTTATCTTAGTGTCTATTTTATTCTCTTCAAAAATGTTGCAGCATTGCTACATTTTGTTAAATCTGGTATGGCTAAGTACAATTTTATTCTTAAAGAGTTTAAAAGTTAGACTAGGAAAGCATTCAAAATTCCATAATTTGACCAATAAAGAAAAGCAAAAGAAATTTTTACTATTCCCCACCAATGAAAAAATAAAAGAAACTAAATAATTACCTCAATATAAGTGTTTAGCTCAAGGTCCGCCGTCTCAATACCGAACCCCATACCGATGCCATACCAGCATACTGTCGGTACGGTACAAAATTTTTTTGGCATACTGAGTATCGGTACACCACGTACCAGTACTGAACCGATATGATACAGTACGGCCCGTACTGCGTACCATGGTTTAGCCTCTTATTCCTACCCGTAGGGGTAAAGAAAGAACTTGTTGCCTCTGGTCAACTAACTCATATTTTGCACTTTATTTCATTGAAATCTGAGATGATGTCTGGTTTGGGCCGGTACGGCATACCATGGTTTAGCCTCTTATTCCTACCCGTAGGGGTAAAGAAAGAACTTGTTCCTCTGGTCAACTGACTCATATTTTGCACTTTATTTCATTAAAATCTGAGATGATCAATGTTTCACAAATCAGCTATTATGGCAGCTATAGCGGTTTGCTATATCATGAGGAATGGCAACTTCATATAGTGCCTAGGCCTATAGCACCCAACTTGGTCTACCATATGACTATAGAAGATCGATGTATTCCCAAAGAGAAAAATTAGATCCATAACATCTATGTTAGCTTTTCTGCATGAATCCGTCCAAAGCTACTTGCTTTCTAGATGATCCCTCTAGAGGAGGGGGATTATACTAAATCCATTTAGTCTAGTTACTTCGTTCCCTATTTCCACTCGCAGGATCCTGAGAAAATAATTGGTTTCTACTGAGCTGAAACAATATGCTGATGGTTCTAGTAAACCAAAACCATCGTTTTATAGCTATTTGGCTTCAATTTCCCATTTACAAAAAAATTGAAGATCTAGTTACGATTGGAAATAAACTTTTGTATCTTCATCCATAGATTCTTTACTCATACTCATTCAATTGGAAGAGTTAATCCAATTCAAAAAAATTATGCTTCGTGACTCCATATCCATAATCCAATCTTTTTTATTCAATTTCTAATTGGCCTTTGGATACAAATCGTGAGAATGTATATTCTTCCTCAAATATGCTATTGAGAGGTAAAGGATTAAACCTTTTTAAGAAATAAAGTTTTGAACCGAGAGAAAATTGGTACAAAACTGAACTTTAAATCGGTATAAGCCTCGTACCAAGGCGTACCACCCCATGCTGAGGTATACCGGCCTATATCAAGGCATACAGAGGTGCACCGAGGTGCACCAAGGTACGTAACGGCTCGTACTGAAGTGTATCAAACCGAACTGAACCAATAAGGCACCGATATGGTACCCGATATCAAGATTGCAAATCTTGGCATCTGATATAGTAAGTGAAAAGCCGCTACAACGGCCACAATGCTATTGCTTTATAGTAGGTGCTATGCTCCAATGCTGATTGGGCATATTCTAATTGAACCATTTCAGCAATTAAGCAATATTTTGACCAATTTAGGGGTCCATTTACAAAATGGCTGGTTCATTTATGTGGTGCCCTAACCGAACAAAGAGTAGAAAGAAGTGAAGCGAAGAACAAAGGCATCCCTCCAAGCATTGTGTCACCAAAACTCCAACACCATGTGCTCCATAGTTGGCACACCACCTTCGCCAAAGAGAAAGAGAGGAAGGCTTCAAAGCAAGTAAGATGTACACAAGGAAGAGAGCTAGATCTAAGGATGTTGGAGATACAATAGCTGCTTCAATTTTACAGCCATAGAAACCAAAGAATCAAAAGATGAGATTGTGTCCGAGTCATCTAAGTCAAGTGAGGACTTTGTTGAAATGTTGGATTCCTCTAGTTGTGATATAAAGAAGCAAACCTCCTAGAAGTGGCGAATGATGATCGATCATTAAGATAATCAATCATCATTTGTCATTTAACTTTCTTGTCTGGACTCTAGTGAAGTCTATTAGCTGTTGATAATGATGTTTTGTTTGGTACATTATGTTATACGAATATGATTATGGAAATCTTTGAGTGATGTTACTATATTTGGTGCATGATGCTATTTGTCACTACATTGTAGACCTTTATATTATATGAATGTTGATAGTATACTATGATGTTAGATTGGCAGATGTTCTACAGCTTGTCCTTGATTTGTTTTTGCATTATGTTCATGTAAAGTATTGATTTTGCATACTTATTAAGGAAAAAATTCACATGTTTTAACAGCCTGCTTTGGGTTCATAATGCCCATTGTAGCATCTGCTATCCACTATCCACTATCCACTATGAAACTCTCCCAGTCGCTCCATGCTTGCTATCTGCTTTTTAATATAATGGAGTTGATGGGACTTTCAGCTCTCTTAATAGTTCTTTTTCAACTTATATTTATGGTCAATCTAAATGTAGCTTGCAAATCTTTTTGATAGATTAGCTCCAATCAAGGTCTGCCTACCAACCGTACCACCTTGTATTGACCATACCATACTGTATTGGTAAGGTACTAGTATAGTGCTCAGCAAGGTCCGCCGTACCGGTACCGATCGGCGTACCGGTGGCCGGCCGGACCGGTACGGTACCGGTCCGGTACGTACCGGCTGGTACCGGTTCCGTACCGGCCGGTACGCGGTAGTTTCAAAAACCACAGCGCGCGGCGCTGTGGTTCTATAAAAAAAAAAATCGTACCGGTGCGAACCGGCCGGTTCGCACCGGTACGAGGCCGGTACCGGCCGGTACGGGCTCCGAACCGGCCGGTTCGGATAAAAAACCGGAAAATACCGGTTTTTTATCCGTTCCGGTACCGGTCCACGACCGGACCGGTACGTACCGGCCCGTACCGGCCGGTACGGGCCGGTACGGCATTCCATGGTGCTCAGTTTCGGTTCCATATAAAAGCCAAATCAGTCCGTACTAGTCCGAACCAAGTGAAACCACCCCGTACCAATCCATACAAACCCGTACCACACGGTACTGAACCATACCACCTAGTTTCGGACAGTACCATGGTATGGAGTGCATACCATATCATACCAACCGTACCATACCAAACAAGTGGCATACCAATATTGTTTCAAATACCAAGTTTGCAGACCTTGGCTCCACTATAGTACATAAACTACCAAGCATTGGTTTTATAGGATAAGGTACCAATATTGTTCTGAACACCAAGTTTGCAGACCTTGGCTCCACTATAGTACTACCAAGCATTGGTTTAATAGGATAATGAACACAGAACAATCAATTTTCAACTCAAGATTCGCTTTTGACATTAATGGAAGAAAATGTCAAATTTATAACCAGGAAGTGATCATATATGTATACACTTGTGTCAGGGAGGGATGATGGATAAACAAAAAATTTGTTAGAACACAGAATTATAATCTAAAACAAATTTTATAAGTGTTTCCAACATGTCTTTGATTTATCATCACCATGGGTTCCTCATCTAATATTAAATTGTAGCAAAGAGCAGGAAACACTTAAAGAAGTGTAGTCTAGTTATTCCTTGACTTGATTACTGATATGGTATTAGTGAGGGCATTGATTTTAGTGGACCTCAATGCTATATAAATGACCATTCCCTAGCATAAGAAATATGCATGACAGCATTTTTGTAAATTGTGTGTTAAATCTCAACTGGAGATCTAGGACTTGAATTGATATCATTTTATTGTTTCCTCCTAAATCATTATCAATGTTTTATATGTATCTTTTGAAAAAGGTACACCTTATTATTCATTTGTTCAACAAGCATGTAGTCAGATATCACATTCCCACAGCTTGGGAGCTCACAGTTTCATGTTCTATTTCATTCCCCGATGGAGATTCTTTTCCCCTTTTCCATGCTTTGATACCAAGTAGCAATGCAGTAGAAATTAATTAAGAAAAAAAAGGATTACAGATGAAAGGACAAAACAGCTACTCTGGTTCATCATATAAAAACAAGCCAACAATCCAGAAAAGTAATAGAAATTCAGATCAAACTACAAGCTGCTTCCATATCAAATATTAAATAATCACCAATATAAAAGCTCCCTATTTGATAGAACTTGATAAGAAACTGCATCATAGGAGAACAGGAATGCAACGATAAACATTTACTAGCCTGGATCAAGTGGAAAAAAGAGACCATAGGGCTTCAAATACTCATTAAGTTCAATCCATCCAATCCCTGGTTCAACAACTACATCCATGTCCTCAACATGCAATGACTTGACTTTCTGCAGTAGACAAGATCAAAAGGTTATCATTAGATAGAAAAGCAATTTTCTTGGTAGAGGACAAGAGGTACTTAGTTTGACAAAAAGTGAATAACTGGCTAGCATAAAGGCAAAAAGATGGGGAAAGCACATGGGCACGGTCAAACCAAAAGAACAAATAATTATATATATCAAAAAGAGAAATCATATTGAGTCACAAATTCCAGGAAAACACCACCTATGCAGATGCACTTCTAGAAGCTCTACAAATATTAGAAATCCATCTATAGAGCTAGGTTTCATAAATATGCCACAGCTAAATTCAGCAGCCAGCGATGTCCAAACACTCATCAAGAAAGTATAGTCTCCTAGGAATTTTCTTTACATGCACCTTAAAATGTTTCCAAATTTTTAAATTTCAATGAATTATGATTCTCGATAATTTTTTTCAAGCCCATGAAATACGAATGCAAGGTTTACTACAAGGACCAGGACAACAATAACCTTACCGGTACCTTACTGATATGGTACAGTACAATATTGAGACACAGTATACCTATTGGCACACATAGCAAAAGGCATATAATGCGCACCCATATGGTACCATATCTAGAAGTGTTTGGTACCAGCATGGTAACTTACTGATAGACTAGGTTACATGCAAGACACACCGGCTTGACCCATGACTGAGGAAATAGGACTCATGATTGAGGAAACAGGACACTACAAATTTCCTTACATCTGACAAGGTTCATCCAAAATCTACATTTCAAGACAGGGAAAATCACTTGATTGAAGAGTAAGATGTATTCCCGTAATCAAAATTTTTTCTTCGGTATTGGAACCTCCATATTAGTACACTTCTACACTTTTATTATTCTTATATATTCAATGATTCCTAAAAATTCCATGCAATACTGTACTCAAAATGCCAGGTGAATTTTCAAGAATAATAGTTTTACTTGATAGGCATAGTTAGAGTAAGCACGATATATTAAGTGTAGTAACAAGATCAATGCATTATGAACACTAGAATGCAATACCAAATCCACCCTCTCCCTGAAAATATATTGTCTTAATTTTCTTTATTTTAGTACAAAATATTCCATTAAAGTTCAAATGGTAGGAACTTCGCATCAACCAGCCCTTTCTTTTAGTTCACGAAAAGCAAATGATATGTCTACGAATATGCAAGCTTCGCCATCTCGATACCAGATTCCGTACTGGTGCCACACTAGCACTGTGTCGGTATGGTACAATACGGAGTCTTTCTGGCGTACTGAGGGTCGGTATACCTTCCGTACCGAATCAGTATGGTACGTCCCATACTGCTCGGTTCTAGCCGGTACAACAAACTATGAGAATATGTTTATAGTATCTAACCAGTATATTTCCTGACATCAACCTCTGTATAAGCAAAGGAACTACAACTAGTAAGAAATGTACTTTCAGGAGCAGTTAAGAAAACAATTTGGCAATTCCTTAAATCATACCAAACATTTGTCTGCCAAACAATTCAAATGGCTGATTATAAATTTTGAGAACATCAGATTAATCCTACGATTAGGTAATAACAATACTCAAGAAGTTTAAATTCACCAAAATCCTTAAGCAAGAAAAATCTACTGCAATATGATTCCATCTTCAAAAACCATCATAGTTGTGTGGAGCAAAGCTTTAAGTCACAATCAGAATTGCTCTATGTCAGGCATGTTGGCTTGTACAGGTGATTTATGGAGTCCTAAGTTGAACAGAGGAACCGTATCCCCTCCGTACCGAGCCATCCTGGTTGGTATCAAACTATCAATTGCTATTGATTGGTAACAAGAGGGGTGGGGATCAAAACCAGCTGTACAGACCAATATCTACCGAGATAGGCAACAAAGGCACCCACCCCCTCTCCCTTTTTTGTTGTTGGCATTCAAATAAGGATAGGAAGAAAGGGGAAGGGAGAAAGAGAGGGGAAAGGGGGAGAAAATTCGAAAATTTAAAAAAAATGAAGCACAGGAAAACATCAAACCCTCATATAACCTTGACTTATGACCTAGACAAACATAAAAAAAAAAACATCAATTGCTAAGGCGAACAGAGGAACCCTATCCCCTCTGATCCTGGTTGGCATCAAACTATCAATTGCTATTGACTGGTAACAAGAGGAATGGGGATCAAAACCAGCAGTATGCACCAATATCTACCGAGATAGGCAACAAAGGCACCCACCCCCTCTCCCTTTTTTGTTGTTGGCATTCAAACAAGGATAGGAAGAAAGGGGAAGGGAGAAAGAGAGGGGAAAAGGGGAGAAAATTTGAAAATTAAAAAAAAATGAAGCATAGGAAAAACATCAAAACCTCATATAGCCTTGACTTATGACCTAGACAAACATAAAAAAAAAAAAACTAAGCAATGATAAAGAACATCAAAAGGAAGAAAAATAAAATGTATTGGTGTCCCAGTGCATGCATCAGGATATAAATGCATACAAAGTGCCAGTACCCTACCATCCCAATATCAAACCGACCCAATCCCCAATTTTTACAAGCACCAAGACAGGGACTTTGATGTAGACAACATTAAGATGCCTAGATAAGCTGTTTTGATGATAAACAATTAATGGTAAACGGTAGCAAGAGGTTCGCATGAGAGAGTGAAATGTTTCAGATCAAGGAAACTTTGGCTCGTGTGAATATAAAAATGTTGAGATACTGGAAATTACATTTGATAATGATTCTACTATCCTAATTTTAAGGAATTCAATGGTCTGAAAGCTCCAGATATTTCACGGGTATTTTATCCAGATATTTCACTGTCTAATTTTTCTCTACAGCTGCTGCCTCTCTTCAAAAATCAGTTGCATGGGTATTTTATCCATGGAATAGTTTGTGCAGGCATCCAAACAGGCCCTAAATTGCTTAGGAGGCCAAGGATCCTTCATCTTGTAGCAACATAAGTATTCCCCATTATAGAGCATTGAAACTTAGAAACCTCTTCCATTATCCATATCAACATTTTCCTACAGACCAAGGCTTTTCAAAAAAGCATCCAGTACTAAATAACATAAGGTCAACTAGATGAGGACATCCAAATGGATCATGCTTTTGGTGTTATACCAACTCTAGTAAGATCATCCTAATAAATATTAATTGTTTATATTTACGAAAATAAAATGAATTTCAAAGATTACCAATTTGGCAACCGAAAGTATAATATTTTGCAATATGTGAGATAAGATCAACTAGTATGCAAAAGTGAAGCCACAAATTGACCTGTTACGGGGGGTTCCCCGAATTTAGTCCCACATCGGCTAATCAGCGGGAAGGTCTGTGCCATATAATGGGGGGCTCAATCACCCTTCCCTTAGGAGGCGCCTTTTGTGGGGCAAAACCGTGAGGCGCCGTGAGGAGGGCTCCGGGTACGCTCGACCCCCAAATCGGACCCAAAGCGGACAATACCTTCTGAGGGACACTCTCTCTTCCCCTGCTCGGCTGGTGTGTGGGCTCTGCTGGTGACGGGGTGCAAATCCCGCATCAGATGGCGCTAGAAGGAGGGCCTCGGCCCTCCGCCTATCCAGCAAAGGAGCCGACCCGGGCACAGGACCTCCCCGCTGGGGGGGCTGTGTTACGGGGGGTTCCCCGAATTTAGTCCCACATCGGCTAATCAGCGGGAAGGTCTGTGCCATATAATGGGGGGCTCAATCACCCTTCCCTTAGGAGGCGCCTTTTGTGGGGCAAAACCGTGAGGCGCCGTGAGGAGGGCTCCGGGTACGCTCGACCCCCAAATCGGACCCAAAGCGGACAATACCTTCTGAGGGACACTCTCTCTTCCCCTGCTCGGCTGGTGTGTGGGCTCTGCTGGTGACGGGGTGCAAATCCCGCATTATGACCCAACCCACGTAAAAGGAAAAAAACACAGAAATTGGGATACCTTTGTGTTGCTGGAGGTCCAAACCGAGAACGATTGGCACTGCGGTGTGAACGGGGTTCCGTCTGAGTTGTCTTGGTTGGTGTTGGTTGCGCTCCACCTTCCGCCAAGAAACCTGCAAACAAGCCTTGCACCACCACCAGGGTGGTGATGGCCCTCCGACGGTCAAGTCAGAGGAGATTGGAGGAGGAGAGGTGATAATCGCAAGTAAGAGAGTGCTCTGGGAGATATTGCTCACCTCCCCTCCTTTCTCCCCCCAGCCGCATATATACCTGGCTGGGGGGGTCTCTCAGGGGGGTTCGTTATCGTGGGGCACGATGGTGTGGCCACTGACATGGCCGTTACAGGGCGTCGTGGAGCAGCACCGGGTACGGCCACGTCAGGGCATAGTGGGGCTCCGCTTTGTACGGCTGATGCAGGAGATCGTGGAGCAGCATCGGATACAGCCGTTGCAGGGAGTAGTGGAGCAGGAGGCCGCGGCGTGCCTCTGGGGAATAGCCTGTCGTTATCAAGAGATCTCCGACTCGGGGTCGGAGCACTGGATCAAGGGGCAGCCGACTCGGGGTCGGGCTGCGGAGCCGAGGATATCCGACTCGGGGTCGGATTGCTGGATCAAAGGGCAGCCGACTCGGGGTCGGGCTGCGGAGCCGAGGACGTCCGACTCGGGGTCGGAGCGCTGGATCAAAGGGCAGCCGACTCGGGGTCGGGCTGCGGAGCCGAGGATGTCCGACTCGGGGTCGGATTGCTGGATCAAAGGGCAGCCGTAGTCTTCCTGGGCGCGCGTGCCGGTCACGTGGGGCTGGCGGCTTATTTCCCCCGTAACAGTAGCCCCCCACTTCCGAGCCTGGAACCAGAAGGAGAACAGGTGAAGGGAGTGATGTTTCGGGATTGCCGCCGTTCCTCGGAGAAGCGCGCGCGCTTCGAGCTCCCCGCCCTTTTTATGGCGTATGGCGGTTATTGCCGACCTGGCAGTCTGAGGATTTCGGCGGACATCCTTCCTTAATGGTGTCGATTCGCCTTTGGGGCGCGAGCGACCCTTCGGCAGCCAGGCGTCCTCTGGCGTCATCGAGGCGTCACTTGCCTTTCCGCCTATTTAATCGGGGGCCTTTCCCCGTCCGTCTTCTTCTTTACAGATATTTTCAAGTTTCCCCTTTGCGCAGCTGTTGCTGCCGTCGGACTGTTCACTTGTTTCTCCTTTGGCGCTCTCGGAGCCGTTCTTACCTCTTTTCCGGTGAGTTTTCCCCATTCTTCTACTTAGGGCTCTCCATACTTTCCCCTCTTATACTAGTGTACTCCAGTCGCTCCGGTCTTTCCCCCCTTCCTGTCCCCGTCCTGACCGTAGGTTTATTGGCCATTAGGAATGGGCGAAGTGAGAGCAGACCAAATTAAGTCGGAGCTGGTCGCCACAGACTTAGACAGACTCGTGGCTCGGTACCACCTTCCCGAGGCCTGCAACGCCACGCTCCCGGGGCCTGAGGAGAGGATGTCCCATCCTCCTCCAGGGAAGATCGCCATCAATGAGGGCATTCTCCAGGCCGGGTTCCGCTTTCCCCCTTCGGACTTGGTCATGCAGGTGCTACGGGGTTTAAGAGTGGCACCGACGCAACTGGTGCCGAACTCGTGGCGGGCCCTGATGGTCTTCCAGGTTCTCTGCCGTATGCACGAGATCCCCGCCACCCTGAATGTTTTTTGGGAGTTCTACAGCCTGAGCGGCCACCCCCAGGACAAAGGGTGGTGGTGCTTCGCAGCGCGGCGAGGATGCGGCCTTGTCAAGGAGGCTCCTACCTCCATTCACAAATGGAAGGAGCGCTTCTTTTTTGTTGATGCAGATCCCTCTTGGGAAATCAGGGCGACCTGGGAGACCCCGATGAAGTCTCCGATCGGCCTATCGAGACTGTCAAGGGAGGAGTCCGATGGCTTGGCCGCCTTGAAGGGGTTGGTTGCCGAGGGCCAGCTCCCCCCGGTGGCCCGCCTTATTTCCGAGGATACTTTGGTGAATGTCGGTCTGAGCTCGGTCCCCACCGACCGTGAGTCCGCCACCGATTCTTTCTTGACTTTTTCCCTTCTTTCGTCCCGTTCTTTCCTTTGGTTTCTCCGTCTCCGACTATCCCGTCCTTTTTGCAGAGATCGACGACGTCATGCGGTCGGTGAAGACAAAGGCTGTTGGTAGGGCGTCCCTGCTGGAAGCAGCCCAGAGGAGGAAACGAGCTCTTCCGAGCGGGGCCCCACCGGCGAAGAAGTCCCGTAAGGAGGTGCCTCCGACGCCGACCGACGAGTCCGGGCCCACCGATCAGGGAGACGTCGTGGGCACGGACCGGCAGCTGACGCTGTATCAGCCCTCCGGTGGTAAGATTGCCGCTACTCCGGAGGTATCATCCGAGCCTGCCCGAGACGGACGGGTCGGACGTGATCGGTCCCCGACCCGGCCTTCGACTCGGTCGGCTCCTGATGACTCGAGGAGGGACGCGCCGAGGCCCCGACCGAGCGGGACCCTATCAATTCCTGGGGTGACCCCCGCCCCGAGCGCGATCGGCCGGACTCTTCCCCAGGCGATGGATAGGGGTAAGGCTGCAGAACCACCGTCCGGCTCTGGGGAGAAATCGGGGTCTGCCTTCACTACCGATGGCGCCCGAAATCTCATCGAAACAGTGCTGCTGGAGAAGGACCGTCGGCGGATCCGGGAGTTGGAGGTCTCTGACGTTGGGGCTGCCAGCTGTGTCTGTCTCATGTCGGTGAGTGTTCTTCTGGCCGCTTTTCACCATTTATTGGCTCTGTTGTTCTCCGCCTGACTCCCTTATTTTTTCTATTTCTTAGCTCGCCCAGTACATGATCCGTCTGGAGGAGTGCTACAAGGAACAGGCGGGGCTTCTGGCGAAGGCCGAGGACCGGCTGAAAGCAGTGGAAAAGGGAGGCCAGGCTGTGGCAGGCAGGACGACCGGGGACTTCGAGGCGAGGCTCCGGGAGGCCGAAGAGCGGGCACTCGGCTTTGCTGCCCTCGAGAAGCAACTGTTGGAGGCTCAGGAGCAGCTCAAGGTTGCCTCGGGTCTCGAGGGCGAGGTCAAGAAGGCGGATGAGCGGGCCGAGAAGCAGTCCCGGAAAGCTGCCGACTACCGGGAGAGGTGGGAGAAGGCCCAGCGGTCAGCCGACAACGCCCGCAACCGAATCCGGTCTCTTGAAGCTAAGCTGGGCGAATTGGAGTCGGCCTTGGAGAAGTCCCGTGCGAGCGATCAGGAGCTTCATTCGCGCCTGACGGAGGCTGAGGCTGCTCGCATTGCTGCCGAAGCGAAGCACAAGGAGGCTCGGGCTGAGCTGCTGAGGGTCTCCACCGAGGCGGAAGGCCGGATTGTGGCGAAGGTCTTGGAGGCGAAAGCCCAGATTATGGAGCGGGCAGAGGCGGCGCTGGCCGAGAGGAGTGCGGAAATCGGGGCGTCAGGCGGTAGAGGCTTATCGCCAGTCCGCCGAGTTCGCTCATGATATGTCGGAGGCAGTACAGACCTATCGTCAGTCCGACGAGTTTGTCCGTGACGCGTCGGACGCGGGGGCCGAAGCCTTTATCTTAGGCTTCGAGGAGGGCCTGGCAAGGGTGTCGGCTAAGTACCCCGAAGTTGACCTGAGCGAGATTTCCCTTCTCGACTCCTCTCCGGCGCCATTGCCTGCTGGTTCTCCTGCTGCTTCCCTACCTCCTGCGGACGAGCCCGACGTTCCCGACCCGGGAGTTCCTCCAAGCTGACCTCTTGTACCTTTCGTTGTCTTCTCTTTTTTTTTTATACCGGCGTTTTGCCAAATTGTATGGGCCTCGGCCCTGAAACAATGAAAATTAATGCAAGTTGAATGTTTCTTCATCTCGCCTTCGTCCTTCTTTTTCTTTTAACTCTCGGTAGCGTCTTGCTGACTCCTGGCTCCCGAAATTCTTCCGGCGCTAGGCCAGGCATCCGAGGGTTAGGCCTCAGGAAACTCTTCCGGCGCTAAGCCAGGCATCCGAGGGTTGGGCCTCAGGAAATTCTTCCGGCGCTAAGCCAGGCATCCGAGGGTTGGGCCTCAGGAAACTCTTCCGGCGCTAAGCCAGGCATCCGAGGGTTGGGCCTCAGGAAATTCTTCCGGCGCTAAGCCAGGCATCCGAGGGTTAGGCCTCAGGAAACTCTTCCGGCGCTAAGCCAGGCATCCGAGGGTTAGGCCTCAGGAAACTCTTCCGGCGCTAAGCCAGGCATCCGAGGGTTAGGCCCCAGGAAATTCTTCCGGCGCTAAGCCAGGCATCCGAGGGTTAGGCCCCAGGAAACTCTTCCGGCGCTAAGCCAGGCATCCGAGGGTTAGGCCTCAGGAAACTCTTCCGGCGCTAAGCCAGGCATCCGAGGGTTAGGCCTCAGGAATTCTTCCGGCGCTAAGCCAGGCATCCGAGGGTTAGGCTCCAGAAAATTCTTCCGGCGCTAAGCCAGGCATCCGAGGGTTAGGCCCCAGGAAACTCTTCCGGCGCTAAGCCAAGCATCCGAGGGTTAGGCCTCAGGAAATTCTTCCCGTTGGTCGACCAAGGCTGGCGCATGCTGAGGCAACCGGTCGGGGCTTCAGGCTAGTCTGCTCCCGGGATGGTCATCGGGTTAGCCTGGCATCCGAGGGCCGAGCCTCGGGACCTTCCACTCGTTGGTCGGCCAAGGCTGGCGCAAGCCGAGGCGACCGGTCGGGGCTTCCGGCTAGTCTGCTCCCGGGATGATCATCGGGCTAGCCAGGCATCCGAGGGCCGTCAAGCCTCAGGAAATTCCGCTCGTTGGTCGGCCAAGGCTGGCGCAAGCCGAGGCGACCGGTCGGGGCTTCAGGCTAGTCTGCTCCCGGGATGATCGTCGGGTTAGCCTGGCATCCGAGGGTTGTCAAGCCTCAGGAAATTCCGCTCGTTGGTCGGCCAAGGCTGGCGCAAGCCGATGCGACCGGTCGGGGCTTCAGGCTAGTCTGCTCCCGGGATGATCGTCGGGTTAGCCTGGCATCCGAGGGTTGTCAAGCCTCAGGAAATTCCGCTCGTTGGTCGGCCAAGGCTGGCGCAAGCCGAGGCGACCGGTCGGGGCTTCAGGCTAGTCTGCTCCCGGGATGGTCATCGGGTTAGCCTGGCATCCGAGGGCCGAGCCTCGGGACCTTCCACTCGTTGGTCGGCCAAGGCTGGCGCAAGCCGAGGCGACCGGTCGGGGCTTCAGGCTAGTCTGCTCCCGGGATGATCGTCGGGTTAGCCTGGCATCCGAGGGCTTCCGAGGGCCGTCAAGCCTCAGGATAATTTTCGCTCGTTGGTCGGCCAAGGCTGGCGCAAGCCGAGCGACCGGGTCGGGGCTTCAGGCTAGTCTGCTCCCGGGATGATCGTCGGGTTAGCCTGGCATCCGAGGGTTGTCAAGCCTCAGGAAATTCCGCTCGTTGGTCGGCCAAGGCTGGCGCAAGCCGAGGCGACCGGTCGGGGCTTCAGGCTAGTCTGCTCCCGGGATGATCGTCGGGTTAGCCTGGCATCCGAGGTTGTCAAGCCTCAGAAAATTCCGCTCGGTGGTCGGCCAAGGCTGGCGCAAGCCGAGGCGACCGGTCGGGGCTTCAGGCTAGTCTGCTCCCGGGAATGATCGTCGGGTTAGCCTGGCATCCGAGGGCCGAGCCTCGGGACCTTCCACTCGTTGGTCTTCCAAGGCTGGCGCAAGCCGAGGCGACCGGTCGGGGCTTCAGGCTAGTCTGCTCCCGGATGATCGTCGGGTTAGCCTGGCATCCGAGGGCCGAGCCTCGGGACATTCCGCTCGTTGGTCGGCCAAGGCTGGCGCGAGCCGAGGCGACCGGTCGGGGCTTCCGGCTAGTCTGCTCCCGGGATGATCATCGGGCTAGCCAGGCATCCGAGGGCCGAGCCTCGGGAAATTCCGCTCGCTGGTCGTGCGCTTGTCGCTCGCTGCCCGACGGGGTTTCTCCGTGGCCAGCCGCGATCATGTTTCTCCTTTTCTCTAAGCGTTGCCTGGGGAAACACGAGAAGGGCATTAAACGCTAATTAATGCGTTACCTGGGAAATCGGATCGCCAGCTGCTGCTTGCGAGGAGTGTTAGTTGAGCGGCCGCGATACGCGGGTTCTTCGAGGAGGATACGGCCTGGGCGCGAGCGGAGATATGTGGACCTAGGGGTACATGACACCCGGATTGTCCTGCACAAAGAATGCGGTTTAAGGAGAATGACGCTTAGGAAATCGCGGGGAGATACGCCTCGGGAGCCGGAACGGCTCCGGTTTCAATGCGCCTGCATTTATTGGAGCCACCCGCATCGGAACGACCAGGGGGCCGCAGTTTGGCTATAAATACAGGTGCAGGTACGATGGAGTTTGCCAAGCCGGAGCTGTTCAGGTTGCCATGGATCGCGGACCTCCTCCTTGGCATATGACTGAGAGACTCCTGTTGAAGGAAAGGGAAGGCGCTCCCCTTGCGACTTCAGCCAACTAGCCGTTTCATCTGGGATCAACAAGGAGGGTCTTCCCGGCGGAACTCCGCTCTAGGCGTTTCATCCGGGATCACATCTCCCCTCCTTGAAGTTCAGCCTCCCGATTGAGCTCTGCACCAGACGCTCAGTCCGGGACCGCGCCTCCATATGCTCTTCCCCCTCGAATTCCTTCTCTTTCCTACCACTGGGGAGGATGGGAATATCCTTTGGAGGCGGCGTTCCCCTGGGGGCAGCGGGAGCTTCTTCTGCGGCGGCTCCTCGTCTTTTTGGTGAGGTGCTGGATGGCGCCTCCGGTTAGAAGCACCCACTTCCGGTGGGATTGCAGCTGCTTTGGGTTGAGGGTTTGGGATCCTCGGTCCTCAGCTCCACGGATTCTCCACCTCTTCTTTGCTTTCTTTACTCCCTAATTCCCCTCTGGGAATTCCTTGTAATCACACGAGCACGCCATTGTAACCAGAAATTATTGAAATGAAAAGTGTTGCACCTTTTCAAATTGTCTTTCTGGCCTTGTTGTTCTACTGGTAATACATCCGCAGGTTAGCGGAATTCCAGCCCCTTGGAATTTCTCGGCCATCTAGGGCTTCCAACTGGTAGGAGCCAGGTCGGTTTACCCAACGAACTTTATACGGGCCTTCCCAATTCGGCGCTAGCTTCCCACCTTCCGTAGGTTGAGATGCCTTAGCTCGCCTCAGCACCAGATCTCCAATTCTGAAAAGCTTCGGTCGGACTTTGGAGTTGTAATATCGGGCCACCCTCCGCTGATACATTGCCATCCGAACCTGCGCCATTTTCCTTGCTTCTTCCAAGAGATCCAGGTTCCCTCGGAGTTGCTCCGAGTTGGCCTCGGGTCGGTGTGCGGCTACCCGAGGTGAGGGAAGTCCGAGCTCTACGGGGACAACGGCTTCCGTGCCATAGGTTAGGCTGAAAGGCGTCTCCCCGGTTGGAGTCCGATGCGTGGTCCGATACGCCCAAAGGACATTCTCGAGTTCCTCGACCCAAGCTTGCCCCGTCCGTCCGATCCGCACTTTGATACCTTGGAGGATTGTCCGATTTGTGACCTCGGCCTCGCCGTTGGTTTGGGGATGCGACACGGACGTGAACCGATGTTCGATCCCGAACTCCTCGCAGAAGTCTCGGAAATGCTTGTTATCAAACTGTCGACCGTTATCCGAGATGAGGACCCGAGGTACCCCAAATCGGACAATGATGTTCTTCTTTACGAACTTCCGGACTTGCGCCTCCGTGATGGTGGCCAGTGGCTCTGCCTCCACCCACTTGGTGAAGTAGTCGATGGCGACAATCAAAAATTTCCTCTGGGCCGAAGCGATGGGGAATGGTCCGAGGATATCCATTCCCCACTGTGCAAAGGGCCAGGGGGCGGTGATTGGCGCCAAGGGAACAGAGGGGACTCTCTGGATGTTGGCGTGGCGCTGGCAGGCGTCGCATTTCCGTACGTGATCCTTTGAGTCTTCCAATAAGGTCGGCCAATAGTAGCCTTGCCTCATGATCTTATGTGCCAGGGACCTAGCCCCCAGGTGCGATCCGCAGATGCCTTCGTGGACTTCGCTGAGGGCGTAAGCCGCTTCCGAAGGGCGGAGGCACCTTAAGAGGGGGGCGGTGAACGAGGTCCGATACAGCCTCCCTTCGTAGAGTACGTAGTGGGCGGACTTCATAACAAGTCGCCGAGCTTGATCTTCATCTTCGGGGAGGATCCCTTCGGCGAGGTAAGCTACAAGCGGGTCCATCCAAGATGGTTCCGGATCAATTGCCATTACCGCTTCAGCCTCGCCGATGCTCGGGGCATCTAGGGTCTCCAGGTATATCGCCCTTGACAAGTTGTGTGCCTCAGCGCCCACCAAGCGGGACAACCTGTCGGCCCTAGCATTTTCGCTCCTTGGGACCTGCTGAATGTCAATACTGCCGAGGTCGGGAATGAGTGCTTGCACCTTCCGGACGTAGCTCTGCATGGTCGGGCTCCGTGCCTCGAACTCTCCTCGAACCTGCCCGACCACCAGCTGGGAGTCGGTGAAGACCTTCAGACGCCGGATGCCGAGCTCCTTGGCGAGTTTGAGTCCCGTGACTAGGGCCTCGTACTCCGCCTCATTGTTGGTCACTGGAAATCCGAACCTCAAGGCATACTCGGCTATCACTCCATCGGGATTGGTAAGGACCAGCCCAGCCCCTCCACCTTCAGGGTTCGACGACCCGTCAATGTGGAGCGTCCAGATCGGGAGATCGAGGCTGGGTGTTTCCGGCGGCCTAGGTTCCGCCTCCTGCACAGTGCACTCAGCGAGAAAGTCCGCGAGCACCTGGGCCTTGATGGCGGGCCGGGGCTGGTAGCGGATGTCGAACTCACCAAGTTCTACTGCCCACTTCACCAGCCGTCCCGCATTCTCAGGATTGCTGAGGATCTGCCGCAGTGGTTGATCGGTCAAAAGGGTGACAGAATGAGCCTGGAAATAGGGGCGAAGCCTCCTGGTCGCAGTCAGCAGCGCGAAGGCGATCTTTTCAGCCTTCGTGTACCGCGTCTCGGCATCCCGGAGGACTCGACTGGTGTAGTACACGGGCTTCTGAAGTTTTGCCTCTTCCCGAACCAGTACTGCGCTGACTGCGGTTGGGGAGACCGCCAGGTAAAGGTAGAGCATCTCCCCCTCTTGCGGCTTGGACAGCAGGGGAGGAGACGCCATGTACTCCTTGAGCTGGTCGAACGCCACTTGACATTCAGCCGTCCAGAGGAAGTCTTTCGGGCGCTTCAACACCTTGAAGAACGGTTGGCAGCGTTCGGCCGATTTTGCCACAAATCGTCCGAGCGCGGCGACCCTCCCAGCGAGCTCCTGAACCTCCTTCACTTTGGTCGGAGGGGACATATCTTGGATAGCCTTGATTTTGTCCGGGTTGGCCTCGATCCCCCGCTGGTTGACAATGAAGCCGAGGAACCTCCCGGCCGAAGCACCAAAGGCGCACTTCGCTGGGTTTAGCTTCATACGAAACTTCCGCAAGGTGGCGAAGGTCTCCTCCAGATCCGCAATGTGCTGATCCGCATGGCGGCTCTTTACCAGCATATCGTCCACGTACACCTCCATGTTCCGGCCGATCTGCTCCTTGAAGATTTTATTGACGAGGCGCTGGTAAGTAGCGCCAGCGTTCTTCAGACCGAAGGGCATTACCTTGTAACAGTACAGCCCCCTGTCTGTTATGAAGGCCGTTTTCTCCTCGTCCTGTGGAGCCATCATTATTTGGTTGTAGCCGGAGAAGGCGTCCATGAAAGACAGCAGCTGATATCCGGAAGTCGCGTCGACCAGTTGGTCTATTCGCGGAAGCGGAAAGCTATCCTTGGGGCACGCCTTGTTCAGGTCGGTGTAGTCGACGCACATCCTCCACTTCCCGCTCGCCTTCCGGACAAGTACGACGTTTGCCAGCCACTCGGGGTAGCTCACTTCCCTTATGAAACCTGCCTCCAAGAGTTTGTCTACCTCCTGGTCGACCACCCGGATCCGATCCGGGGCACAGTGTCTCTTCTTTTGCTTTACTGGTCGGTGGGTCGGGTCGACGTTGAGGGCGTGAGAAATGACCTCCGGGTCGATCCCAGGTACATCGGCCGCCGACCAGGCAAACACATCAGCATTGGCTCGGAGGAATTCCACTAATCGGAGCCGAGCTTCCAAGTCGAGGTTGGCACCGACCCGGACCGTGCGGTCCGGGCGGCCTTCTTCGAGGGGAACTTCGATTACGCCCTCGGCCGGCTCCCCGTGCCGCAAGGCCACTTCGTCTCTGGCGTCAAGGGACTCGACGCTTAGGGCCTCTATGGGCTTCTTCCCTTTGAGAGTTGCTAGGAAACACTGCCGTGCGGTTGGTTGGTCACCTCGGACCTCTCCAATCCCGGCCGCCGTGGGGAACCGCATGAGCAAATGGTAGGTAGAAACCACCGCGCGAAGGGCGTTCAGTCCGGGTCGTCCGAGGATAGCGTTGTAGGCCGAGGGGACACGGACGACCAAGAACCCGAGTCGCACCGTGGCTTCTGCGGGTGCAACGCCCGCAGTCACAGGCAGCTCAATGACACCTTCGGCCGAGATAGCGTCTCCAGTGAATCCTATGAGGGGGGTGGATGTTTTGTGCAACAATTGTCGGGACAAGCTCATCTTTTGGAAGGCCTCGTAACACAAAATATCAGCTGAGCTTCCACTATCCACAAGAACACGCCTTACATCATAGTTCGCCATAGTGAGAGAGATCACCATGGCGTCATCGTGGGGAGTCTGAACCCCCTTTACATCTTCATCACAAAAAGTGATTACATTTCCGACCCGCTGCCTCTTCGCGACGGCCACTCCTGATGCTTCCGCCGAGCCCCCTGCGTTCCTCACGGGCCGAGAGCAGCCCCCAGTGATGGTGTGGATCACTCCCGCAACGGGTCGATTCTGCTCCCGAGGCTCCTGAGGGGCCGGGTCGACCGGACGCGGGTCTGCCGGGGGACGTCGGTCGTTTACATATCGACCGAGACGCCCTCGGCGAATGAGAGCCTCGATCTCGTCCCGAAGCTGGAAGCAGTCTTCGGTATCGTGGCCGTGGTCTCGGTGGTACTCACAGTACGCCCGAGAAGGCCTCCTCCCAGGGATCTTCTTCATCTGCCTCGGGACCGGGAGGTCCTCCCGCCCCTTGACCTCCATGAGGATCTGGGCCCGGGGGGCCAGGAGTGGGGTGTACCGGTTGAAGCGTCGGTGCGGAGAACGAGGGCGTGTGGCGCCGTGGTTCCTTGCTGGTGACGGGCTTCTGCGCCGGCGTTGAGGCGTCGGGCTCCTCCTCTGGGGTGCCTCTTTTCGCCTTTTCTTCCCGGGCTTTAGAGGGGCCTCGGCGGCCTCCTTGTTCCGGTGGGAGGCTGCCTCCTCGGCGTCTGCATACTGGTTTGCCCGAGATAACAGCTCCGGGAAGCTCCGCGGCAGGCGTTTGTCCAGGGAGAAGGTGAGTCTGCCCTTCCGGAAGCCACGCTTCAGGGCTGAGAGAGCCACTTCCTGGCTCAGGTTCCGGACCTCCAGTGTAGCCTTGTTGAAGCGGGTGAGATAATCCCGCAGGCTTTCTCCCTCGTTTTGCCGGACATCAAAGAGGGAGTCGGAGACCAGTCGCCGCCTGCTACTGACGGCGAAATGGCTGATGAAGAAGCGGGTGAACTGGTCGAAGGACTGGATGGAGTTAGCCTCCAGGCCGGCGAACCATGCCCTTGCCGGGCCACGGAGGGTCGCCGGGAAGGCCTTGCAGAGGAGCGGATCCGATGCTCCATGGAGGAGCATAAGAGTCCTGAAACTCTCCACGTGGTCCCGCGGGTCCGCCGCCCCGTCGTAGGGTTCGATCGCCGGCATTTTGAACCCCGGCGGGTTCGGGGTCCGCAGGATCCTCGAGGCAAGCGCCGGCTGGGAGGAGATCTCCAAGTCAGCGAAGGGATCTTTGGAGTGGCCCTTCAGGACCTGGAGTTGTCTGTGGAGATCGTCCACCCGCCGGTCCAGGGAGCGCGACCGGTGGGTGGGGGACAAGGAGCGGCGCGAGGGGGACCGACTGGAGTGCGGGCCCCTCGAGGACTGGGGTGTCTGAGAACGCGCCCGGGTCCGCCTCTCGTACCCCGCACAGCTCCGATGAGAAGGTCCTGGCAGAATGGACCGCACTCGAGAATCCTCCTCGCGCCGGCGCTCCTCTCCATGGGAGAGGAAGGAGCGCGGGTTGTGAGGAAGAGGCGAGTGCTCGGGGGGCAGCGGCTCCTGAGCCCGTTGCGGCACCCGAGAGATCACGCCCTGCAGATTCTGCACTGCCTCCGCGAGGGTGCGAACCTGCTGGGCTAGCTGGTCGAACTGGGCAGCTTCGACCGTCTGAATGGGAGAAGGGGCGGTGGAGTGCTGCTGAGAGTGCGTTGGGGACGCAGCAGCCTCCCGGCCGGAGGCGCGAGAGGCTCCGCGACCGGAAGCATTGGAAGCTCCACGACCACCTCGCCGTGCCATTATGATCGTTCTAAGATTCGGGCCCTTCCTCTAGCGCCAACTGTTGCTGGTGGTCCAAACCGAGAACGATTGGCACTGCGGTGTGAACGGGGTTCCGTCTGAGTTGTCTTGGTTGGTGTTGGTTGCGCTCCACCTTCCGCCAAGAAACCTGCAAACAAGCCTTGCACCACCACCAGGGTGGTGATGGCCCTCCGACGGTCAAGTCAGAGGAGATTGGAGGAGGAGGAGAGGTGATAATCGCAAGTAAGAGAGTGCTCTGGGAGATATTGCTCACCTCCCCCCCTTTCTCCCCCCAGCCGCATATATACCTGGCTGGGGGGGTCTCTCAGGGGGGTTCGTTATCGTGGGGCACGATGGTGTGGCCACTGACATGGCCGTTACAGGGCGTCGTGGAGCAGCACCGGGTACGGCCACGTCAGGGCATAGTGGGGCTCCGCTTTGTACGGCTGATGCAGGAGATCGTGGAGCAGCATCGGATACAGCCGTTGCAGGGAGTAGTGGAGCAGGAGGCCGCGGCGTGCCTCTGGGGAATAGCCTGTCGTTATCAAGAGATCTCCGACTCGGGGTCGGAGCACTGGATCAAGGGGCAGCCGACTCGGGGTCGGGCTGCGGAGCCGAGGATATCCGACTCGGGGTCGGATTGCTGGATCAAAGGGCAGCCGACTCGGGGTCGGGCTGCGGAGCCGAGGACGTCCGACTCGGGGTCGGAGCGCTGGATCAAAGGGCAGCCGACTCGGGGTCGGGCTGCGGAGCCGAGGATGTCCGACTCGGGGTCGGATTGCTGGATCAAAGGGCAGCCGTAGTCTTCCTGGGCGCGCGTGCCGGTCACGTGGGGCATGGCGGCTTATTTCCCCCGTAACACTTTGCTTAAGACTTTTTTTTGGAGCCAAAAGCCCTATAAACAGAGTTGTCCACTAAAATTCATATTTTTCTTGACAAACTAAAAGATCTCCTACTTACTTTGTTGCAGGCCATCTCTAAGATAATCTACATACTTACCATTGATGCATACATAAGCAAAGAGGAAATTTAGGTTTTACATCCCCTATCTACAAGGATATCTTCTGTATTTCCAATCTCTCTACCAACTTAGCAACTACTGTCGTTAGATAAACTAACATGGATGAACATCCATCTCTTTCTTTAACATAATAAAAATATATGAAGGCATTCAACTTAGTGATACTTCTACACCCTAGTGAAATAATATTCCGCAAGTGTTAACATAACAATGTGATAATCATATAAATAAAATAAGCAATGATATGGCAACAAGACAGACAGTTATTTTGATAACTCATAAATTATAATTAGGATATGAAATAGACACTATGAGCTCAATGCATACTTTCATTAATGACATGTCAATACAAACACCTCCATGAGGAGCTAAAGTGTGGCCCTCAATTGACGTAGCTCCACCATATGGTACAATAGGAACCTGCTTCCAAAGCAAAATTACCATATAAGCATTCATTAGAAGCCAAACATGACCAAATATACAGAACAGGAATAAGGGTGTGAATCATGAGAATTTAACTGAACTTTTCGTACAAACTGAATCAGCATATAGATATTAGACGAGCACCATTTAAACTCAAAAGCCTGGTTACTTAAAAAGAAGTTTTATTAAAGAAGCAATACCTTGTATTTGTTACAAGATGTGACAATCTTCTGTACGTCATCATGTGACCTGTAATTACAAGAAATTGAATATTTTTTACTCAAACAAGAGCAAAATTAGATTGAAGTTCTGCTTAGATTTCAGGAGATACTGAAAACCTTTTACTGTAATCGGAGGTAAATTGGAGGATTTGTTCACAGTAGGTACTCAATTCTGATCATATCGTGTACCACCATATAAGATGTTTGAGAAATTTCCAAAATTTGGAAGAACTAAAGTGTATTATGTTCTTTTAGCGCATGCATAACTAGAATATTCAAGCAAGCAAAGGTGTAAGTCATAAAAACTTTAAATCAACCATCATGAAAAAGTGAAGAACATCGCGTCTTTCTTTCAGCAAAAGAGAAATAAGCATTTTCTTGTGATACATGAAACTAGTGTGCAGTAAATCTTGCAAAGAAAAGATTTTTTTTAACCAATCTAAAGACAATTTTTAGAATGTAAAATTGACAGAAAACAATCTTCCAGCTATGTAGAACTTTACATACATTCCAACAAAAAAATAAAAGACACCAGATGCTCCAACTTGAAGGAATGTTTAAACTGAGTAAATATATTAGCATTCTAAAACTTGTGCAAATTCTATCAAGGTCTAATATACATGTGCCATTTGTATGTAACAAATATCCCAAGTTAAATAGAGGAGAATTCACGACCCTTTTCAATTCTTCCTTTTCCTTTTGTATCATCCTACTTCCGTTCAATCCCATAAACTTTCATAGCATGAAGCTTCCAAGTTTTGAAAGGCCATATTCAAGCAACAGGATAGGTTTACCATGGCAAAAAATTTGGTTATGTGGAATAGCAACACTTTTTTATGCTTTGAATGCAGAACTCAGAAAGCCATATTCAACTTCGCCCACATAGCAGTGGGACAACCGTCAGCCACCCCCTTTTGATACCACCATCATTTAACCATATCAACCTTAGCTTGAAATTTAAAGAAACCACAAAACATCTCGAAACCAATGATGACTCAACCAAGTTGAACTAAATTAATAAAAATACTTATTTTTAAGGGAAAAGATATAGTAAGACCGTCCAACTTTTCTCGAGAAACTAAGGTCTGCCATACTGCCATGTACCATCCGATACGGAGCGTACCGTACCGAAAGAAAATCAGTACAAAACACACATTCAAGTTGGTAAGAGCCTCGTACCCAGGGTCTGCTGAACCGACCTGTACCGGTCGGTTCAGCCCGAACCGGACCGGTACCGACTGGAACCGGTCCGGTTCCAGTGTGTAAATCGGTTCCGACCCAATATGGGTCGGAACCGAATGTTTCGAGCACCATACCGGTGCGAACCGAGCTGGTTCGCACCGGTACATGCTCGAACCGGTGCGAACCGCTCGGTTCGCACCGGTACCGGTTCGGTGCTGGAAATGAGGTGCCAGCGCTGTGGCACTATGATAGTGCCACAGCGCTGGCCAGAGGCACTTTCAAAGTGCCGTTTTGTGCGGCACTTTGAGCTTTCAAAGTGCCGTTTTGTGCGGCACTTTGAAAGCGGCGCTTTTAAATTGCCGCTTTGTGCGGCAATGCGACCGAAAGTGCCGCTTTGTGCGGCACTTCACGCGGCACTTCGAAAGTGCCGCGCTGTGGCTCACAGTGGCACTTTTCAAAGTGCCACAGTGACCCAACGGTTGGCTATAAAAGCCGACCGAATGCTGAAGGCTGAAGCCAAATCCATCAGCTTAAGTGAAGGAAAGGCAAAGAGAAAGGAGGAGGAAAAGAAGAGAAAGGCAAAGACAAAGGCATGAAAAAAAATTAGAAAGGTCGGAGAGCGTCGTTTTTCTTGAAGAAAAATCCAGCAAAAACAAAATAAGGTAAAATTCCCCTACATTGTTTTTTTAATATTTCATTTAAATTGCTTAAAAAAATTAAGTCAAAAATTGCCAAAAATTAGGAAATGATTCAATGATTCCATTTCGTTTTGAAATTTTTATATGTTGTTGATATATAATTTAATTTAATTGCCAAAAATTAGGAAATGATTCAATGATTCAATGACATTAACTGTTTTTTTACAGAATTTATATAATTTATAATTTAATTAATAAATTTAAAAATTAATTTTTAATTACAAAAAAATAAAAATTGAAAAAAATTAATGTGGTCGTAGGAATGGAGCCATCAAGGAGAGGGCAACCCCAAGAGCATAATATTGGCTGGGAGCATGGGAAGATGCTCGGTGAACGTCACCAGTTTCAGTGCAATTATTGTTACAAGTGCTTCAAAGAAGGAGGAGTAACCAGATTAAAGCAGCACTTAGCCGGTAATTCTCGTGAGATATCTGCATGCTCGGAGTGCCCACCGACCATCCGTCAGCTGATGAGGAAAAACCTCACTGAGATCAAAGCAGCCAAGGAGAGGGCTGCCAAGCAGAAAGCGGAGGTGGAACGCCAAGCTGCAGAAGCACCTTCCTATCACTTGATGGAGTCACGGGAGGTCGAGGGTCCAGATGAGGAGGAGGCACAGATCCAGGCTGCCATGCGGGCGAGTCTGGATGATCGATGGCAGCAGAAGGAGTTGGCGAGGCATCGGGCTCGATTTGGGCCCTCGTTTTTTGAGTCGAGCGCCGGTTCTGGTGGAAGCAGACAAGATCCAGAGTTTCAAAGGACAACATCTGTCAGGAAGGGCGAGGGCAGAGGACGTAGCCGGATTGCATCTATCCTGGGTGGTTTTGGTAGCCGAAAGAAGTCTTCCGGAGGGATTCCACCAGGTGCGTCAATCCATGATGTAGATCCGCATGCCTTTCCCAGAAGAGATTCGAAGCAGCAAAGAGTAGACACAATGTGGAAGAAGGAGAAGAAGGATATGTGGCGAGCTATTGGATCCTGGTTCCACTTCAGCCACATTCCAGCAAATGCTGCAGACAATACATACTACAAGTCTGCCATTTCTGCCATACAGACTGCCGGTCCCGGTGTTGATCCTCTAGGTCCGAGGGACATCTACGGTGAGCTTCTTGACAACAATAAGGAGGAGCTAGAGAATTGGATTGGTTCATATAAAAGCAAGTGGCCCACATATGGGCTCACTCTGATGTGTGATGGTTGGACCGATCCGACAAAGCGGGCCATCATCAACTTTCTGACATACTGTGATACGAAGACCTTCTTCCACAAGTCAGTTGATGCTTCGGATAAGGTGCACAACGCCTCATACATCCTCAGACTTATGGAGGAGGTGATTGATCAGATTGGAGAGGAGAATATCGTGCAGGTCGTCACTGATAACGGACCGCAATATAAGTTGGCCGGGCAGGTCTTGATGGAGCGGCGACCACAAATTTTCTGGACCCCATGTGCTGCACATTGCATCGACCTCATCCTGATGGATATTGGAAAGATCCGTAGGGTGCAACATACGGTGGAGATAGCCCAACGCATCACCAGGTATATTTATAGCCATACTTGGGTTCTTTCATTAATGAGAAGGTATGCAGGGGAAGAAATTCTTAGACCAGGAGTCACACGGTTTGCTACGAATTACATTGCACTTGATAGCCTTATCGAGAAGAAAGGAGCCCTACGTCAGATGTTTGTTAGTCCCGAGTGGCAGGAAAGTAGATATGCCCAGGCCGGCACTGAAGGAAGCAGGATGGAAGACTTGGTAAGCAGGCAGTCATTCTGGCAGCGGGCCAATGCGATAGTCAAGGCCATGGAATGCCGTACCGGCCCGTACCGGCCGGTACGGGCCGGTACGTACCGGTCCGGACCTAGACCGGTACCGGAACGGATAAAAAACCGGTATTTCCCGGTTTTTTATCCGAACCGGCCGGTACGGGTGCGTACCGGCCGGTTCGGGCCCGTACCGGCCGGTTCGGAGCCCGTACCGGCCGGTACGGGCCTCGTACCGGTGCGAACCGGCCGGTTCGCACCGGTACGATTTTTTTTTTTTTTAGAACCACAGCGCCGCGCGCTGTGGTTTTTGAAACCACCGGTACCGGCCGGTACGGACCGGACCGGACCGGTACCGTACCGGTCCGGCAGGCCACCGGTACGCCGACCGGTACCGGTACGGCGGACCTTGGTCAAGGCTATCAAACCATTATATGAAGTGCTGCGGGCCGTGGATAGCGAGAGGTATCCCCAGATGGGCTTTTTGTATCACATGATGGAGAATGCAAAGGCTCAGATCATGGAGGCAGATGTAGCCCATGCCCAGGAGTACATCGACATCATTGAGCGGCGGTGGGGAGCCCAAATGGGTAGGGAATTGCATCTAGTAGGTAAGCGATAATATTGATAATTATATTGATTGATATATTTGTATAGTTATACTAAGATGGTGTCATCTATGTACAGCATACTATCTGAATCCCCGGTTTCAGTACGAGAGTGGAATTGGTATGGATGATGAACTTCTTCATGCTCTGCGTAATGTTATTTATAAGATGGAGCCTGATCCAGAAGTCGCCGCGTTATGTATAGAAGAGGTAACTATGATTTAGTAACATATGTAAATATATCAGATCTTATATTATTGACATACTACAACAAGCTTCTTTCCACAGACCAAATTATTTAGAGAGGGTAGCCACAGCTTTGGACAGCGACCAGCTGTCGTGAGCAAGACAACTATGAATCCAGGTACAATACAAATCTGCAAGACATTTTTGCATCTGAATTATCTTCAACTATGAGGCCATCATATATATAAAATGTAATTATTTTCAATATTTTTGCAGCTGAATGGTGGATTCATTTTGGCGGATCCGCAAAAAATCTTAAGCGGATAGCTATCCGGATTCTCTCCCAAACGGTCTCCTCGACTGGCTGTGAGCGCAACTGGTCCACCTTCGGCCTCATCCACAGCAAACAAAGGAACCGTTTGACACAAAAGCGCCTCAACGACTTAGTTTATGTGCACTACAATCTACGGTTGAGGCTAAAATGCATTCAAGAGGAAGTGGAGCTCAAGTATGCAGATCCCATCTATAGGACTTTTACAGATGATGATGATAATCCTATGCTCGACTGGCTTGCGGCCCAGCAGCAGGAGCCCGAGCTTGATGAGCCGGGATCGCCTCGACGACCAGCCAGTATCATAGCCACCAAGGCTATGGTCGATCCACAGCAATGGGCTGAGCGCAACATTCCACGCACTCCTACAGCTGATATGAGTGGCTAGAGGGGAGCCAGTCACCGCATGACTGGTCCGATGCTCCCGTTATGATCCTCTCATGCGAGGACGAGGACGAGGACGCTCTACTACCCAGTCGACTCGATCAGGAGGGGGTCAATCCCAACAAACAAGAAAAGGAAAGGAAAGGGCCCCAATGGAGAGTGTCGAGGAGACTTGGACCAGCAGCGATGAAGATTCTGGTGGTGATGGATCTACTAGCCATGGAGGAAGTGGAGGACAGTATGGTACTAGTTATGAGACACAGCCGGAAGGAGATTTTCGATACACCGGTGAGTCTCAGTTTACACATGCTACACAAGATACGGACCACGGTAGGCCGTCTGATATAGGCCGGTCAGATACCATTGCATATCGAAGAAGAGCTCCTCGAGGTCGTTCAAGAGGCCAGGATGCAGCTGCAGATGACCTTCCATATGGAGTCGAATCCATTGATGTATCAAGTTCCGAGTCTTCCTATTATCCGCGGCCTCAGCCAGCCTATGGATATGGTGCATCAGAGTCATCTTCCGGTAGCTACTATCCTGTGCAGCCCAGAGGATCTTACGGATCGGATTTTAGTGCCGGCATATTCGGATGGGCCCCTTATCAAGACACCTCTCAGAGCCAGAGCTTCAGCGAGAGATCCGAGAGTTCTTATGATCCAACGCGCATTCCTCGAGGATTGAGCATACAAGACTACAATGCCGCTTGGTTAGAGGGATGGGTTGATCTGCCTCCATATTATGCTGATGATCCAGATATTGACGAGAAGCATCGCCATTCGACCCGATTTTAGATATTCGAGAGTGATTTAAACGTATGTAATTGATTGTATCTTAATTTGAAAATTTTTTATGTTCTTCATCTCATTATTTGAATCATTTGGAAGTAATAAGTTGCATCATCTAGTTTTAACCTTAAACCTAAACATAAAAACATCCAAAAAACTTCAAAAAAAAAAAAAACGACGATGGGGTCGCTAAATGTACCCTATCGGTACGGTATCGGTTCGGCTCGGTTCGGCAACGGTACCGTACCGATACCGGAGCCGACCGGTACGTCGGTACGATCGGTACCGCGAACCTTGCTCGTACCACTCATACCGAGATGTACCACTCTATACTGAAGCGTACCGACCTATACCATGGCGTACTAAGATACATACTGGTTCGTACCGAGGCATATCAAGATGAAAATTGAGAAAATAGGTAAGAGCTATTCCGAAGCAGAGGTATACCAAACCAATAAGGTACCAATATGGTATCCGGTACCGAGATTGTGAACCTTGCAAGAAACGCTTTGCTCCCAAAATTTAAATTTTTTTCAATTAGCCCCTTGACAATTTTAAAATTTTGGGAGTAAGATGTTTCTTGAGTTAAGTTGGTGGGATCTTACTGTATTTTTCACAAATTATTAACAGAAAAAACTTTCATCAACATAATCACTAAATTCTTGAATGCAAGATTTTCTGTACCAATACCGACGCCTGTAAAAATCAGGTACTGATATGGTACCATACTGACACTCGGTATGGTCAAGCATACCAATTCTGAATCGGCTTACATTTTTTTTGTTTTCCAAACTCTTTGATATTTAATGATGTTTGAAGAAGTTTTTGAGTGATTTGAACATTAATTTTGATGTTTTTTAGGTGTTTTGATGCTCTTTAATGTTCATTTCTTTTTTCATGCTTCTTGTTTACAAAATGACCATAATTTTAATGGTAAAAGCAGTTAAAGAAAATAAATCATTATATTCATAACGAAAATCAATAAAATATAGAATACAAAGTCAATTTAAATACATATCAATATTTAAAATTTTGTGAAGTGGCGATGTCTCTCATAGATGTTGGGATTGTCTTCATATGCAATGGGCTCAACCCAATGCTTTATCCACATGGTCGCCTGCTCCTATAAGCTCATCGGACTGCCATAGGGTACATAGCTAAGATAGTCCCTATCCGTGTTGCAGATGGTGTCGCTTTAGGAGTTGTCTACTCGATACAGTGATTGTGGAGCGACACATCTGAATATGCCGGCATGAATTTCCGACCTGTAAAGTGCTCCAAGCTCATTTAGGTAGCTACTAGAGGGCGACATATCTGAAGCACCATATCAATAAGGAAAGTAGCCAGCCTATGGGTAATAGGATCCCATACAACATTCTGAACTTGATACGTCGATCCTACCCCATGTGCTATGTCATCTTTAGCAACCTCGCATTCACAACTTCAAGGACCCCATCTTCTGCATGCAATCATATCCTCACCGCCTATTGGTCATGTACTATGGTCCCTATCCTATGTGGCATGAGTGAACCTTGACTCCTCGATGAATCGAAGACCACCTTAATATCCTCCTTGGCCATGAAATGCATATCCTGCTACTCTCATGTGATGATCAATGCACCTAATCATGTAAGGGCTCCTGGCGTCCGATATGGAGATAATTCATATTTTCAATTACCCAATTGCCAAGACCCCAAAGTTCAATACAAAACAATCAAATTCTCTTATTTTATAATATAATCTAGAAAAAATGGGTTGTTACACAAGACATAGATAATTCATATGATAATTTCGTTGGACTCTACACCGACATTAGGTAATTGATATACACCAAAGTACAAACCAAAGCATAATGACTGGATGAACAAAAAGGTAATTTCTAGCCTAATTCAATCATATTATTATATTTGAAGCACCCAAAGAAATAGTCATTGAAAACAAAGAAATGGCCACCCTTAGCTGATCAAATCAACTTATCAACTAAAGATGTCAAATATCACCAATCATCAAATCAACCAACCAAAATGGTGGTCATTATATGCGATGATGGCATCAGCCAAAAAGATGGTTGATTTTTACATTATTACGACAAATTGTCGAGGAACTTTCAATTCAAAGGCAGCTGACTATTGTCAACCATCAAAAACCAATTAAATATTAGATTTCTCATTATAAGTAAATATAGTCAATGATAACATGAAATTGGCTAATACATGAAGGTGGCGGATTTGTGTGAGATCTTGGTCAATTGCCAAACAAAATTGGATTATCTAGCTCAGAAATTATCTTAAGGAGTGACAAGAGGCAAAGTTTATCCCCGATTTCTGCATAACAATCAAAGCATGACATGTGTAAAATAAAATATAACACATCACTATTAATATCTAAGGTGTTGTCAAACGCTCCAGCCTATAACCTCCATACCAAAAAAACTTTTAGCATTTGTTCTTTTTCCTCATTCTTAGACATTCATAGGCAATCAAATATTATGTCATACAACACATAAGCTGAAGTGGTATAACAAGAAATGTTAAAGTCATTGATTGCCATTTGAAGAACTTGAATAATCTCATACAACAGATAAGCTGAAGTGGTATAAACAAGCAATCCTTTAAAAGTCAATTGGTAGCCATGCAAGAAATTTAATGGAACTGTCCCACAAAATTTCTTTGTTATTGACTTTGACCTACTGAAATTGCATTATAGAAGTCAATAGAGTATTTTAATTACGTTAAGTTTGAGAAAATGAGATTTACTAATGCAACTAAAACACCTTTTTCCATTTCATAAGTCAACAAAGTGCAACACATATAATTATTGTTATGACA
Organism: Phoenix dactylifera; assembly: GCF_009389715.1. NCBI lineage: Eukaryota > Viridiplantae > Streptophyta > Magnoliopsida > Arecales > Arecaceae > Phoenix > Phoenix dactylifera. The sequence goes on from NW_024067756.1 coordinate 684,316, forward strand.
ACTGAAGAAAATATGCCTTGAGTGTGTATCTATAAGTCTAGTTTGTCATATTTCACTCTGCATAAAACCAAATTTAATCATTAAATAATAACCTAACCAAAATGTGCAACTAAATCTCAAGCACATTATATTTAATTTTATGATTCACATTAAAGTTATTGGATAGAAGAAGGAATCATCATGTTCTGATCAAATGAATCATCAACTCTATACTAAAAGATTTTAACAGATGCATACAACTGAACTCAAAGAATGTGAAACCAATGACTGTTTTCAAGAGAAAATCCACTTACATTATCTTGGTTCAGTAAATTTCTCACTTTATGCTTTGTAGCAGAAAGCTTTTGAACATGATCCATCACCTCTCTTAGATAATAAAAGCAGCTTAGTGCAATTTAAAGATGACTGATTTTGCAATGCCTTGAGTACTCTACACTTTACATGCTGCTGCAACATTTTCCTTTGCCCTTAAACATATTAGAACTTATGCTGTGCAGTTCGCTTAAAGATGCAGTTCCTTTTTTAAATAGAATAATTCCTTTTAAACCTGTATAAAGATATAGAAGAATAGAGAAGAGAGAGAGAGATGCCAGAAGAGTCACTTTTGGAAAGGCCAATCATACTTTAAGGCATATGGCCATGCAGAGAACACATATCACATTAAAGTAACTATCAATTACAGAGTGGAGCTAGGTTTTGTAAATCATCGCATGCACCACAAACAGCCAATATGAAAGACTAAAATAAATCCCATTATGTATAAATAAAGTAGGCTGAAGAAGGGGAGGAATACAAGAAAATAAAAGCAAGAAATGCACCTTGGATAGACAACCACATCAGGAACATTTACAGCAGTATGGAAACTGTTTTGTGGCTTCCCATGGTAGAATCTCTCATCATAGTCCAGTGTGATGTTACCCTGTCCAATGATCCCAGCAAAGAAAGTTTATAATCTTTTATTAGAATTTATAGATTATTTTCCCAATTTTCAATCATATGGTGATTCCAATTTTTAAATTTATTTATATTTTGTTCTGAATTTGGCTTTTCTCTTACGGATGTCTTAAAGAGTTATATCTCTTAGGATATGGTGGATTTCCAAGGAACACCATTTCCATAAGATGCATCCTTAGAGGCATGGACCTCCTTGCCTCTCTTTATGAAGGTATGTGGCCTTTACGAGAGAGAGAAACATGGAGAGTCAGAAATAATTACGATTTAAGAGGACATGTGTAGGATATGTGTTAATTATATCAGCAAATGGTAAATAAAAAAATAAATAAAAGCATAAAACAAATACTAAATAGACAACGAAAAAGCCTACGAATGGCCCGGGCTATGGAGGCACATCTATGACATTGTCCTTTCAATCAAGGCCTACTGGACCTATACCGGAGCTCGTACTGGCCAATGGCTAGCTTGGTACAATACGGGTCCATACCGTACCATGCCGGAGCCTATTGAAACAAGGAGAGGGAGGGCAAGGGGAAGAAGGAGAGGGAAGAAGAGTAGAGAGAGAGGGGGAAAGGGAGAGGGAGAGGGGGAGAGGAGGAAGGAGGGGGGAGAGAGAGAGAGATAGAAAGAGAGAGGCAGAGGAGCTTCGAGCTGCTAAAAATTGTCACAAATTAAGCTCAATCAGACCTAATCTCAGCTCGATTACACCCCTAGCCTCTAGTCACTCCAAAAACTTTTAACAGTATGCAAAAAAGTGGAAGAGAGAATGTTCATTATTTCTAGGTTCTTTGCACACAGAACCACAACATCTAAGGGAAAATAGATTATTTTAGCCCCTGCGAGAGGCATTCCAATATATAGAAAGACATAAGATGCGTCCACTGTATATCAGCATCTGCTTGATTCCAAAAGGCATCAAAACTAAAAGAAATTGACAGCCATTGGTAGCCCCACTTGGTTCCAACAGTCAACCTCTTTTAAACTTCCAAAGTAAATACTATTTTCAACATGAAGAGAGATTCATGGAGTGATGCTTTTAAGGCATCCCCAAGAGAACAAGAAATGGGAAGGAGTACTCCTATAGGCCTATGATCCCTATTTTTAAGAGTATTTTCTATTTTTTTTCCTTCACATCTGTTCTAAGGTTGGTTCACATTCACCATGGTGCCATCTTCTCAGAGTGCACCATAAAGCAGCCATGATGAGGTTCACCATATCTTTGAGAGTAGCCCGCTGCCTTTCTATTTGCATTAACACATGGGGAGACTCCCGTAACTTAGGACTTGTTTGGTATCATTGTTGTTTTTGCGTTCTTGCTTCTAGAAATTAGTGAAATACCATATGGAGATTTACAATGAAAATAGCATTTGCGCAAAACTCCTACTATTCTTGCTTCTATTTTCACTCCTTTAGAAAGCAAGAAGTCGTTGCTACCAGAAGATCTAAAGACATCACAAGAAAACAAAAATGGTTTTATCATATTTGTTGTTCAGTCTAGTTCATTTTTGTTCTTGGCTTTTTGAAAACAGAAACAGAAAATAAAAGCAAAAACAAAGGAGACTTCAAATTTTCTGATTTACGTAGAAAATGAGAAGCAAAATTTACTAAGAGAAGTAACATTTATCCAAAGAAAGCAAACCAATAATCTCCAATAGACAAACCATAAAGAATGCAAAAGGAATTCCTTATTTTACTTGTAAGAAAGATCTCAGCTCTTCAATGAACTCTTTCGGGAGCTCCTTGCGAGAACCTTGTACCACTAGCTCGGTGCTGTCCTTCCCTCCAATTCTACAACCGTCAAGAATAAACCATCACTACATATATTAATGAACAAATCGAGCGAGAAGAGAGGATTTAAGGATGTGAAACCGGTGGTCGAGGGCGGGATCGCAGAGGGATGGATGGGGACGGAGATCGAGAGCGAGGGCTCCAGCAGAAGCGGCGGCAACGGCGAGAGGGATTAGCGAGCGGGTCCACGAGAGGAGGCGCTCCTTGGCGTCGGATCCAGGAGCGAGGGCAGTGATGGCTGGAGAAGGAGAGAAGGGGTGGCGGGGGGCTCGGTAGAAGAAGGGCCTGGAGGCGAGGCGAGAGAGCCAGGCGGAGAGGAAGCCCATGGTCGATGAGGAAGGGATGGGAGAGACTAGTCTGGAGAGCTCAGAGCTTCCTTGTTTTTGGTTGGCCTTATTGCCGCGATCCGTGGGAGTGACGTGGCGGCGGTAGTGGAGAGTAAAACGCAGGCACTAATAAAGCCAGCGAGGGGAGGAGCCTCGCTCTCTGGGACACGTGCTTTCTCAACGCGTTCATTGTGCTTTCGTGCCCCCCATTTTTCTTATTCCAGCCTATCTGGCTAGTTCTTGTGAGTGTTCAATGAGTTTGTCCCGCATTTTGTTGCACCAAGGTCAAAAATGGCCTACGGGTACGGGCGGCGACGGTCCCAAAACATCAGCATTTGCAGGCATGATAGGGCTAAGGGCATGTGTTTGATATTACTTAAAGAAATTTTTTTGTAATTTTAAAAATAAAAATATGTTTAAAAAATATTAATAATATTATCAAAGAATGTATTTATAAGAGAAAAAAAATCAGAAAAATACTTTTAGGAGCAGCTAAAAAACTGAACTTCAGGCTTCTCCTTATGGGGTGGTTCTATATACACCCCCCTGTTGCTCAGGACACCCCCCAAAAATTAAAAAAAAATTAAATACTCTCTACACCCCCCCATTTGCTAAGGACACCCCTAAAAAATTAAAAATTCCTAAATTACCCCCCACCCTCCCCACCCCCTCACCTAAATTGCTCTCTACACCCCCCAAACCCCCCCACCCCGCTCTTCCCCTCCAAAACACCCGCCGGCTTCTCCCTTCCGCCCAAAAAACCTCGCCTCAAGCACCTCGCCGGCGGCCAAACCCCCTCCGTCTCCCTTTGAACTGTTCCGCCCAAAGCACCTCGCCAACGCCCAAAACCCCCCCGTTCCCCCTTCTCCCTCTCGTCGCCGGCATTCTCCCGATCTCCGACCACCTCGCCGGCTTCTCCCGGAACCACCTCCCCGGCCATCTCCCGAGCAACGAGCACCTCGCCGGCGCCTCCACGACCACCTCGAGGTAGCTCCCCCCCCCCCCCCCCCCCGCCTCCCCAAATCGTTCGGCACTGGTTCTTTGAACCAGTGCCTTCGGTTCGGCCCCATGGGGCCGACCCGCTGCAATTGGGTCGGCCCCATGGGGCCGACCCAATGTATCTTGGTCCCCATGGGGCCGAATCCAAATTTTTTTTTTTTTTTCTGTTGCTAGACTAAGGATTATTTTTATTCCCAAATTTTAGCCTAGATCACGTCCTTAGGGTGAATTGGATACCCAACATCAAGGACAAGTTTTTCATTACTAGATTAGATAGTAATTTGAGAAGTAGGGATAATTTAGAATCATTATCATATAGCATTAACATGGTGCATCCAAATATGATGATCTTGTTACCTTCATCGATGTCATTCTTGATCTTGGAATGATTATCTCATATCAAATGCTCTATCAAATAATAAAACCACAACATTAGTTAACGAACAAAAACTAAAAACAAAAACTAAGAACTGCGGCATAGTTTTAGGTAAAGTCTATTATTGAGTTATGTCTTGAGTTTACGAGTCGTATACTTTTGAATTATCATTTATGTATGCAATTGAAGTAACATTGAATTATTTATCACAAAACCCAATCATGTAGATTCCAAGAAGTAACTTGTTTCTTTTTTGGCTTGTTTTATCATTTATCATTTATGTATGCAATTGAATTATTTTCTTTGATATAGCCTAACATTGAATTTCTATATTTTCAGACATGGATCCCGGTCCCTCCAGAGTTAGACCTACGGCGTCAGCTAGGAGACGTCGTGCTAGGATTGCTTCTCCCGAGCCTGCTCATATGCCATCGCCCTCTCCTGAGTCAGAGCATGATGATATGCCCGCTAGGGGCGAAGACGATGAGTCCGTTGGACCATGTCCAAGAGGTCCAGAGGATGAGTCTGTCCTGATCAGTTTCAGGACGCATATAGCAGCTTACAGTACATGACTCTAAGAGCCCAAAAAAATTTACAACTTTCAAAAATTGTACATATATAAACAATCAATCTAACTCTACTGTCTCGCTAATTATAACATTAAGTGAGATGCTCTCTTTGAACTGTTGAATCCGGGCTTCATATGAATTTTCCCATCCGGTAGCACAAGGAAGATGATATTTTCGCCAGTTGGTCGCTACTGGCGGAACGGGATGTCCCGGCAACAAGAACACCTTCAAAATTAGAAATAAGAAAATATTAATAGCTACAAAATTATAAATAAGCAAAATTAAATATTCGCAAGTGTTGTGAACGTAGTACCTCAACAAAATAATTTCCATTTACGAATCCGATAGCGATATCTTTGCGGGATAGAAGAGGTACTGGCACAGAACGGAGAGGTAGGAAGGTCAGACATTGTTGCAACGAGAGATGGTATAGGACAACATTATAGCAGGATGCTATAAGATGACCCATGTCCGGCATAGTCATCCATCTGTCATATGGTGGACAATCATCATAATATGATAATGCATGAGTGATCTCAGCAATCGTCCCTTCCACACCATATAATGTGCGATAGTGGTCCGAATGACATTGCAACTCTTGCAATAAATCCTTCCTAACACGTACCCAGTCATCTTCTCCAAATCCCAGTAAGTCAGCTATTGCCCTAAATCCGCAATTCCCATCAGCTTTTACATCCTTGATATGCTGGATGTATGGTCTCAAGGCAGAAGGAATAGCATCAATATAGATAATGGGCGTATGTGACTGGGCTCTAGTACGAAAAACCTGCAAATAATATCAAATGATAGAAAATATGTAACAATGGCAGAAATATCCAAATAGTTATCCGTCTCAGCACATCCCGTACCGGCACGGCACGGCACGTCCCGACATGTCCCGTATCGGCACATCTCGGCACGGCACGTACCGACATGTCCCGTATCGGCACATCTCGGCACGGCACATCCCGTATCGGCACATCTCAGCACGGCACATCCCGTATCGGCACATCTCGGCACGGCACGTCCCGACATGTCCCGTATCGGCACATCTCGGCACGGCACGTCCCGACATGTCCCGTATCGGCACATCTCGGCACGGCACGTCCCGACATGTCCCGTATCGGCACATCACATACCGGCACGGCACGGACCGTCCCGTAGACGTTGTAATACCTATTGTAAGGAAATAAATATTTGGTACTTACCTTTTGCTTGGGCTGCCTCTTTTGAATCTGAGTAGATGGATTGCGGATGGTAACTTTCTCAACACCAGGTGAATAACTATCCTGTCAAGATAGAACCAACTCAAACGCAGACGGGTCACGTCGAGTAGACGTATCAACCTTCATTGAAGCGCGCCCACGTGAACCGGTCTTCCGTTTTGCAGGCTCTAAAAGAGGTGTACTATCTGGACTTGCAATCTCTCGTAACTTCTTGATCATCTGCAATTGAGAAGCCCCATCAACTTCTTGAATCGTAGCGCAATCAAATCTAACTCTGCATCACAACTCAACTGAATTGGCTGCACGGATTATATACTCGATTCGGTTGTAGCATAGCCCTACATATAAAATAATTTATCACCAAGAATTAATGAATCAGAGGATCTGTTCGGCACAAAATTCAGCACGGCACGCGATTTGGCACCAGAAGCCTTCTGTTCGGCTGCACAGTGCCGAACAGAAGGCTTCTGTTCGGCAACCCTCAACCGAACAGAAGCCTTCTGTTCAGCTGCACAGTGCCGGACAGAAGGCTTCTGTCCGGCACTGTGCAGCCGAACAGAAGGCTTCTGTTCGGTTAAGGGTTGCCGAACAGAAGGCTTCTGTTCGGCACTGTTCAGCCGAACAGAAGCCTTTTGTTCGGCGATCCAGTGCCGAACGGAGCACGAACCGTGAAAAAAAAAATATTTCGAAACAAGGTGGAACACGTACCTTTGCGGCCGATTCTTCGTCCCAAATCACTAGTTGCTTGTCCATGCTTCGAATGGGGCTTAAATCTCCTTCAAAGATCGCCTAAACGATGTAAATGGATCGAGGGGTTTAAGGGGGGTTTGAGGGGTGTTTTTTTTTTCTTTTCAAAACGAAACGGAGGAGGAGGAAGGGGGGGTGTACTGAGAAAATTTCAAGGGCAATATGGTAATTACACTAAAGGTTAGTTTGGGTATTTTTTTTTTGGTTTTTGGGGGGTGTCCTTAGCAATAGGGGGGGTGTATATAGAACCCCCCCTCCTTATGTTCTAATAAAACAGATGCAATACAGTGGCTGCCATTGCTCTATACAAAGCTTCTGCATTGGATCGAGCTACGGTACGTTGCTTTTTACTGTTTCATGATAAAAATGAATCAACAAATGTGATGCAATACCCACTGACGGATCTCCAAAAATATCCTAAACTTTAGAAAAATTCCCACTCAGCATATGATTGGTTGCTAGTTGGTCCAACCCCTAATATTTATGGAATTTTAATTATCATGAACTTTTTCATATATGGCAACATTGATTGCCATTTTTAGGCGAGAATCCATTTGTTTGCACCATGTCTTGATATAGCACATTTTTAGGCAAGAATCCTCAGTTAAGAGTGTCAATGAAAATTGGCCGATAGATAGTATTTAAGAACGAAGACTAAACGTTTTGTTTACTAGAAGAAACTGAAGGCTAATAACATTGTACTAGATAAGAAGAGGGGGAAAAGGAACTCAGAAAAGATATCAACCTGGCAGAATTCATTCTAGAAGGTGGGCCCGAACATTGTCATTATTAAGGAGCTAAAGTTACATAAAATTAATCGGATATTTAAGCCCCAGGTTACATTTTATTATGCTTTAAATGGAGAGTGGTGAGTAATGAAGAATTGGAGTGATATTTTCAAATTTGAAATTAAAATTGATAACTAGCATAAGAAGTGGATTACCGGCCATAATTAACCAATGCATGCAGTGGACTAAATTCTAGACATTTTCAGACAGTTATTAATCAAGAGAATGAAAAGTATAAAAGGAAAATGGGCAAAGAAAAGAATTGACTCTTCGGACAATAGATGAATTTGAATGAATCTTTTAATTTTTTCAGTATTTTCTTCTTTATTATCTTTTAGCTTATCAAAAGTTTATCAGTAGATTAGGTAGCATTCTAGTAATTAAAAATTCTTGAAGGTTCAAGGCACTCAAACCCAACATCTTCTCCTCTTAATTCCGATAACAAACCAATGGCACATCCATGTAATTTCTCAATCCAATTGCAAGCTTGTTATCCCATCTTGTTGAAAAAGAGGGAAATAAGTTTTGGCATGCCTGATAGGACTAATTACTTGGAATACTATTGAAAAAAGAAGTGATGCACAAATCTCAAGCATCACTTAGTCTAAGAATCCTATGAAAAATGTTGCTACCATGAAGGGATAGCATAATAGTCCACTAATACGGCAATCTCCATATGCTGGTTCTGGAACTCAATAGGAAATACCCCCATAAAGGGATCTTGGCCATGAAGGATAACCTCCTTATGTGGGATTGTTCCAATGGATAGTGACTCAGCTCTATGATGCTATCACATAGTTCAAGTATCATTTGGATAAAAGCCAGAAGGATCTTCTGAAAGCAGTAACAAGTCAAGTTGCTATAGTCATGAGGCTGTTTGTTAATCAGTAGGATTCTTCTTCGACTTAAATTGCTAAGCAAGTTGAGAGGCTAATTACAGTTTTGGCCGATAAGCATCTATTGCCACATTCATCTTCCAATACATCCGAATTGCACAAGTGCCAGAAAGAAATCTCCAAGTAGTTAGTAAACCACCATGCCATGATCTACAATATAGAAATATGAAGATTCTAGAGAGGCTAGACTTGCAAAAATAAATGATAAAGGAAAGGCCAAATTCTATCTAGCTGAACTCTATGGAACAAAAGGGTATGTTCAAGATAATGTCATATCCACAAATGCAATGAATCAAGTCCCTCAAGCACAAATTGTTGTGTTGGCCGGCCTTAGGCCGAACATGGCAACTAGGATAGAACCTGAAATGTCATACCAAGGGACCAATGGGAAGACTTTAATGAAGGTAGGAACTAATACTAGAAGGTATGTCATTCCAATAATTAATTCAGTTCCTGTTGTGAACACTAGGGAGCATGTGCCTCATCAGCTAATGTAGTACCTATTATGAATGTCGGAAGGCAATTTTTTTTTTTTTTGGTTAAAACGGCAATTCATATAGCTCTAAAGTGAGTACATCCTGCCAAATCAGAAGAAAGTAAAGACTACAATGAGGGCGGGAGCTCTACCGTGGGCGTCCACAAGAACTCCCCAGAATGCCTCGCAACATAGGAGGCAATCCAGTCTGCAGCCATGTTTGCCTCACGAAAAGCATGTACAACCTGGAACTCGCCCAGCTCCGCCACTAATCTGTGTGTGTCAGGAATAAGGGGGTGACCATCTCCGAACCTATCCACACCCCGTATCCACTCAATCACCATCAATAAATCTCCCTCGATGTACACCCGCTCGGCACCAAGCACCCGTCCACATATGATATACCCTCCCAAGCTGCTCAAAGCTCTGCCACGACGATGGTGAGACCTAGAGTACGCGACCCCTGCTGCAACCAAACCACCATGATGGTCTCTGATCACAAACCCAACCCCTCCTGACCGCCCATCCAAAGACACGCTGCCATCAAAGTTCACCTTGAGAAAATCAGGGGGTGGGGGCACCCAAGAAACAAGAGCATACCTGGGCGCTGTAACAGCAAAGCGGGTATCCCAGATGTCCTTGGCCATCCCAAGAGAATACATAGCCGTGCATGAAATCACCTCCCCGGCCTGAAGCACTACTCTACTGACCACCAACCTCGGAGGAGACCTCCTGCCCTCAAACAAGCCCGCATTCCTGTCCAACCAAATGTAGTAGGCCAGATATGCTCTAATCACCCCTACCTCAGCAGATCTAGGGCTCCGAAACGAGTCTCTCAGCAGCTGTAGCAAATCCTGTACCGACACCACCCACTGGGGTAGCGAGACTGGTGACCCTCTCCATATCTCTTTAGCCCTGGGGCACTACAGAAGAACATGCCCAATAGTCTCCTCAGAATCCGTGCACACCCCGCAGCATCCAGGAATCCACATGCCCCGCCTTCCTAGCACGTTACTAGTAGGAAGGCATCCCCAGGCCACCTTCCAAAAGAAGAGTGCCACCCGTGGATAAATCTACATCCTCCATATCCAACCTCCGTCGATCTGCCGTACTGGCTCCCCACTGAACAAAACCTGTAAGTCCCTCGCACGCACCTGCGACCGCCCCGTCGGCATCCATACTAACCCGTCTGGTGCCCCCCGAGTAGGTACCGAGATAGCCATGATCATCTCCGCTAAGTGCTCCCCCAAAACCTCCCGAATTAGCCCCTTCCTCCATCGACCCTCCTCCGAGGACATCAGATCACTAACCATGTGGCCTGCCAATCGATCAGAATCCACCATGGTCGGCAACCGGCTGAGCGGCTGCGTAGTCACCCAGCAATCCTCCAGTACATCGATGTATCTACCATCACCAATGGCCCAACTGATCTCCGGAAGGACCAACATAGCTCTGGCACATATCTCTCTCTACACCGGTGAGTGATGGCGAGCAACTCTCACTCCAGACAACAACACCCCATACTTCGCCCTCATCAGCGAGGACCACATACTATTAGGCTCTAGAATAAATCTTACGACGTGTCGGGCCACCAACACCTCCCGCCTCACCAGCAAAGACTGCACCCCCAGACCTCCAAGCCTGGTCAGCCGACACAAAACCTCCCATGCCAACAAATGGACACCGCCCCTCCCTCCATGCTTCCCCCAGATGAAATTTCTAAGTAGCTGCTCAATAGACCTCAACACCGACACTGGGATGAAGGAATTGGAAAGGAAGTAGATAGGGATCGAAGAGAGAACTGACCAGACCAAGGTGATCCTACCCATTATCGACAAAGAGTGCATCTGCCAGCCCTCCAACCGCTGCCTGATGCTGACCTCGAGGGAAGAGCAATCCCCGCCACGCAACCGCCGACCTAGAATCGGGACTCCCAGGTATCTCATGGTACCATCCTGCTCGCCCACCCCCAAGATCTTCAGAATAGACTGCTTCATCGCCTGTCTAGTCTTCGGGCTGAAGCTAATAGCTGACTTCGAAAGATTAACCTGCTATCCAGATGCGGCACAATAGTCCCGAAGAATCCTGTAAATAACCCGTGCATCCTGCTGCGTCGATCGGGCAAGCAACAAGCAATCATCAGCAAACAACACGTGGAAAATCGGTGTAGCCCCCACCACTGGCCTGTAAGCCTCCAGCTCCTAAGTAATCACCGCCTGATGCAAGGCTCTAGACAGTGCATCCGTGCAGATAATAAATAACAAGGGGGATAGGGGACATCCCTGGCGCAGCCCTCCTGAGGATGTGAAGAAACAAGACGGCGTGCCATTCCCCAGGATGGCGAATGATGGAGCCCTGACACATCCCATGATCCACCGAATCCTTGTCTCATGAAAACCAAACCCCAGCAAAGACTGCTGTAAAATGTCCCAATGCATCCTGTCGTAGGCCCTCTCCATATCAAGTTTGACTCCCATCAAGCTCCTCCTCATCGGGCCCCTACCCAAATCAAACATGAACTCCTGGGCTATTAGGACATTGTCGGAAATGCTGCGCCCTCCAATGAAAGCCCCTGCTCCGGACAAATCAACCTCGAAAGAATATCCCTCAACCTAACAGCAAGTATCTTCGCTGTAGCCTTGTACAATGTGGTACACAGGCTAATCGGTCGGAAATGATCCGGCTCAGTAGCATCCTATCGCTTCGGTATCAAAGTGATAAAGGTCCTCTGCCAATCTAATGACATCACTGCTGTACTGAAAAACTGCTGTATAGCCACCGTCACATCCTGTCCCACTATCATCCAATACCTCCGAAAGAACAAGGGTGAAAAATCATCCGAACCTGGTGCCTTGTCCCCCTCGAGGGACCACACTGCCTCCCTAATCTCCCTCGCCGTCATCGGCCTAATCAGCTCTGCAGTCTCCTCCTCCAACACCCAGACTCCAGGCACCGGCAACACCACTCGTCTCCCACCCCCTGTCATCTCCGTCCACCTAGCCCTGAAAAACCCCTCTACCACCCTCCGAATCATGTCTGAATCCTCTGACATCTTCCCCTGATGACTCTGATCTTGTTCTGGTGCCTCCTGATCACCATCGCCTGATGAAAATACCTGGTATTCCGGTCTCCCTCCAAGATCCACTGAACTTTGGATTTCTGTCTCCACAATGTCTCCTGCTGTCTGAGGAGAGAATCATGAGTAGCCAAGTGCAGTCTAAGCTCCCCCACCTCCTCCTCCGATAATCCTCCCCTCTGTGCCTCCTTGGACTGTAGCCTGGCAATGACCTCCTCTTCCTCCTCCGTCCTCCTAAAGATGTTTCCCACCTCCTCATGGTTCCACCTCCACAACCGCCTCCAGTCAATTCCAATTTACGGGACACCCGATACATAACATCTCCCCTAATCGGGGCGCCCCATGCCTCCCTCACCATATCCCAGGACTGGGGGTAGTAAAGCCAAAACTTCTCAAATCTAAAGGGGGAAAGAACAGGAGTATATACCTCTATACTCACCAACAAAGGGCTATGATCAGAAGCAATCCTCGGTAGGTGTCTAACATGATGATCTGGAAAACCCTGAACCTACCCCGCTGTGGCATAGGCTCTGTCTAACCTCTCCCAAACTCAGGCCCGCCCTTGCTGGTTATTGCACCATGTGAACCTAGGGCCCGAATAGCTCAGATCAATCAATCCATTAGAAGTAAGAAAATCTTGGAACTCCTTAACCTTTCTATTGTGAGAAAAGGTCTTCCCTCCCATCTTCTCCTGTGAGTCAACAATACAATTGAAATCCCCCGCCATCAGTACTGGGTGGCCCTCACTGATCACCTGAGAACCTTCATCCCACAGTATCCTCCTTTCCCTATATTCAGTACTAGCATACACCGCAGAGAGAACCCAGGGACTCCTATTGCCCTCCGAAATCACCATAATTACCTCCTGACTACAGACATTGAAACTATCCAACCTACAACGCCCCAATCCGCAAGTTACTATGATGCCTCCCGACAATCCTTGAGATTCCACAGCATAGAATCCCCACAACCTCGGCAACGCCCTTCTAGCCCTCTGTAGACTTCTTCCGGAAATCCGAGTCTCAAACAAAACATAGATATCAGGGTTGTGCAACTGCACCAACCTACGGAATGCGGGGCCAACGGAGGGTTTCCCGGCCCCACGAAAATTCCATAGTATAATCTTTATAAAGCACCCGAAAGAAGGCAATTTTTCACTACATTGCCTGAAAGCCACCCTTACAATTTTCTACTTGGGAGAAAAATACCCTAGTGGGTATATCCTTTCCAAATTCTAGGATATGCATGAAAACATGGGACGAGGGAGCCATGCCAAGCTGCTATAGGTGGTTATAATATATTTTGGAATCCATTATACTAGCCAATTCCACGTTGTCTTGTCCAAAACCATCCCAAATCAAATCCTTCCTATCGTGGATAGGTTTAACAAAGTCTGCTCAAGCGACAGCCCTAAATGGTATGACCAAGCTTATGAATTTCCTAGGGGCTATAATGTGCCCGAATTTTCTAGATTTTTAGGAGATAATAGGGTATCAACCATGGAGCATATAGGAAGGTTTTTTGTCCTATCTGGGGATTCCAAAAAGTAATGATTTCCTCAAATTAAAACTTTTTACAAACTTGCTAACTGGTTCTACCTTTACTTGGTATGTCAATATGCTACCTAATTCTATTCATACTTAGCAAGATTTAGAGTATCAATTTTATGCGCAGGTCTATAAAACTAAATTTGAAGTGTCTGTAGCCAATCTAGCTAGATTGACCTAGCAATCTGATGAATCTATTGAAAAAAATTTGATGAGGTTCAAAGTGGAAAGAATTAGATACTATTCTTCATTAAGAGAGGCTGAATATGTTAAATTTGCCCAAAATAGCCTTAATTTAGATAAATACTATCTTCCATGACATGATAGGCCAATTTAGGAAAATCTATATTGATGATGATGTGCTGAAGTCCTAGAGTGTGGAAGAATACTTGCAGTGCCTATAAAATCCCTTCCAAAGGATGAGAGTACATAAACTAAAAATGGATCTGCAAAAATATGCTTTTAAAGTGTCTTATTAATCAAAACCATATTAAAATCTTATCTTCTTTCTATGAACATGTTCATTGACTTTCAAAAGAAAAAAATAGCCTCCGTAGTCAACCTTTTGGCATAAACCAAATTAATTTTTAATATTTTTGTGTCACATCCCAATCTATAAATGAAATTAGTGAAAGAATCAATCAAGAAAGAAGAAGAGTTCTGACCAGTGTTCAAGGACATGGTTGTTGAGAGAATGGGTTGGCCAAATATCAAGAGCAAGGGCTTTGCCGGTTGAGTCTGCAATGGCGATGGGGATGACGAAGCATGTCCATGAGAGTACTTGCTCCTTGCCATCGAATGGTGGCACTGGGAGAAGCAAGGGGTTTTGAAGACGTGGGAGATCTGGTGGGTTATACAAAGTTAGGATTATAAGAGTAGAGAAAGAGAGGCAAGAGAAGGAGGTGGAGAGGAGCCCTATGGTACATAGGTACTAGTGGAAAGAGGGGAGAGAGAGAGAGAGAGAGAGAGAGAGAGAGAGAGAGAGAGAGAGAGAGAGAGAGAGAGAGAGATGCTTACTTTGTTTGCTCTTCATTGGGAAAGGGAGGCAATGGATCCTCACTCCAACTCCTGAATCCAAGTTGTACGAATTTCAATCTTCAACATCATTTGGCTATATGGTAAATTTTCATAGAATGCACATAAAATTTTAAGACTCTATTTTAGACCCACAAAAATGCTGCCATTCTACTTCAAAAATTATTTTATAAATGGATCATGGGAGACTTTATCCGTGTGCATTCACTAGGAAGGGCGAAGAGAAAAATGGCAGCAATTAGTTTAAATAAGTAATGAAAGGTCATGATAAATTATCATGATAGCATTTGTGATGCAGGACAACTGCAGGAAGAAAAGGGAAGGGGGAAGAAGAGGAGGGGGAAGAAGAAGAGGAGGAGGAGAGGAGGGGGAAGAAGAAGATAAAGAGGCTAATTTTCATTCATCATTCATCAAAACCCTAAACATGAGGATGGACCCATATATATAGGGTCACAAAATAACAAATAAACCCCTACAAGTAAAACAATTCCAAAAACGCCCTAAAATGACAATATGCAAATAAACCCAAATGACAATATGCAAACAAACCCAATCAATATAAAATAAATTCAACTAAAATAAATCAATCTAAAATAAAATCAGGCTGGCTGAATCGGCTGGGACCCGCTGAGCTAGCTAGATCCTGTGGCGATCGGCTGACCTGGCACTGGTGTCCACACCAACTCTCTCCGGGTGGAAAAAAGTCGACCTCGACGAAAGCGGCTCGGTAAAGCCCCGATAATACTCCAACAAGTCTGGGTCAATCGGCAGTCTCTCCTTGTGCTGGATCCAAGTGTAACCGGACTTTGGTCGTCCACGCCATTGAACCAGAAAACGCTGGATGCCTTCATCACTATCAAAAACTATTTGCTCGGCTAAAATAGAATCAATATACTCTTTTTGTGCTCGATGGAGGAGAAAAGGAAATGAAGATGGCATGGAATCAATAATAGGATAAACATCGGGAGCAAGAGAGTGTGCAGCAAAAGAATCAACAGGGATTGCAACCAAATCTGTAATATTAAGAGTAAGGCTATGACCAAAATTAAATGGAAAGTCAATGATATAGGCGTCAGTGCCATCCTTGTGCAACACCCTGAATGGTCCAATACTAAGAGACTGTAATTCCTTAAGATGGATCATTACATAACCCCAAGTTTGAAATTCTTTAGCATGAAAATCAGCTCGCACTTATATTGAGCAGTACATGCATGAATGCCTTATAGATTTCCTGATGCAACTTATGAATGTGTTGTGCAAATGCATATGCAGGCTCAGAAATCCTAACATCAGTTTCGATGAGTTGTTCGAGGGCATATCCAACTACACTCATGGTGAACTGGTTAGACTCGCTATCTGACTGTGCAAGCAAGCTAGGTGTAGTATGGGTGCATCCTAGGGTTTCAGGTTTGTCATCACACTTTTCCTCAATGTCCTGAATGTCATCGAGGTTTGGTTCATAGATTTGCTCCTCTAAGTCAGTTATGTCACCTTCCTGCTCTTGCTGAGCAATAACGAAAAATTTGTTAGCACATTGGGAGGTAACGTGACCAAAATCTTGGCATTTGTAACACCGAATTTTGGAATATGGTTTGAGAGGCTCACCAAGGATTCCCTTGCCATTAGTGTCTCGGCCTGAGACATGGGCAGTAGAAGGGGGCCTAGGAATAGTGGACCCTATAGAAGGTTTGGACCCTAAGAAATTAAGGCCCGTGGAAGTGCTCCATGTGTCAGGGCGCCTTACAAATATTGACTTAGTGTTCCATCGGTTAAGTAGATCGTTTTGATAGTTAAGGGGTAGGTATTTTTCTTCAAGTCTCTCTTTCATCTCTGCCCAATCAGTTATTTCATATTGATGTCTCCTAGCTAACAGATGTTCGGTGCTTTGCCAGAAAAGTTTAGCTCGACCGATGAGCTTCATTCTGGCGAACCGAACCTTCTTTTCTTCAGACAAATTATGCCACTCAAAGAAGTGATCCATTTCATACAACCAGTCTGAAAAGATCTTTGGGTCATTGCGACCATCAAAGGTAGGGGCTTCAACCCGGATGCCTTTCGTCACACCTTCAACATGGTCACGAGGTTTTCTGGGCTCTACGTTATGTCGGTAACCTCTATCAATATTAGAGAAGGGATCAGGTCCTCTAGAGCGAGGGTAGGCATGATGATGACCTGGAACATACCTATTACCAAAATTGCCCTGCCGAACAGAGCCTTGTTGTTTTAGAATTTGTTCTAGGGTTTCGTCCCCTTCAAGACCCGGTAAATGGGAGGTACTTCTTGGATTCAATAACTCTCTGAAGTGAAGCCTCAATTGAATCAAGTCGGGCATTAACCTGGGTGGACATTGTGGTTAGGTCATGAATTTGGGCATTGTTGGCTTGGACTTGGGCATTAATGTTTTGGACTTGAGCATTAGTGTTTTGGACTTGAGCATTAGTGTCTTGGATAGCTTTTAATAGAGTTTCGATTTTGAAATCCATGTCTAATTGGTACTCAGAATGAGATGCGACACGATCACTATGTAGATGCATAAAATGAATGAAGATATGTATGATCCTACCAATTATAGAGGTTCCTAAGTAGACCTAATGCATGAAAGTAAGTCGAAATTTCAAAGTATATGCTCAATAAAATCGGTAGCTAACTCTAGCAATTGAAATCAGCTTAGAATTACCTAATAAATTCAGGTAAGTAGTTGCAGTCAAATAGTACTAGTTTTCAGTGTGTTGCAGGCTTACACAAGAGCCTCTAAGAACTTTCAAAGATTAGGTAGCCCTACAATTAATAACAAAGATAGGCCACTACTAGGGTTTTGGTGTTGTTTAGAGTGGATGTGTTGAATTTTCAGAAAGCAATATCAATAAAGCACATAAGAGTTAATTAATTCTAAATTTAGATAAACAAATAAAATTTGCAGTAAGGGAAGAAGCCTGACTTGGGCTGGGGCGACGATCGATGCGCGGTTGCAGCTGATGGACTCTCCAGTTGTCGACGTGAGGGTCGGATCCAGTCAACTTAGCAGGCTTGAATGCAGCTTCAATAACTTGGTGGATGATGGGCCGGTTGATTGGGCTTGGGCCCGTGGAGGGATCAGGCCTGAGACAGTAGGCCTTGTGACAGAAAATGGAAGGGGCGGGGAAAAGAAGGTGATGGTGTGAAGTGGGAGAGGGGTTTGGGAGAGGCGGCCGGCGGTGAGAGAGATGAACAGTGGGGTATGCGGCGACCGGTGATGAGAGCACAAAAGTGCGATCTACACGCTGCTTAAATTAGTATTACTGCTAACATATAACGATAAAATCACTAAGTTAATATTATATTTTTGTTTGGCACAGGTTAGTATAAATTAAAGTTTAAATACGCATTTGGTAGGGTTTAGAGGGATGCATCATGGTCCCAAACCGCGCGGGCCCAATCCTGCCATGATCTGATCGAGCACATTAGCACCCAAACATCCAAGCCCGCGTGCGATCTCTCAGTGATCCTCGCATTTCCTCCTTTCCGGATTAGCACCCGCACTCTTCCGGAATAGAGATTCCCACTCTCACTTCATCACAAAGAAAAAGAACTTTTTAACCTCCAATCCCATGAAGAATAGCTGGAAATACTATTCATGCTGAAATCACTGTTCATATGAACAGTGTTCCAAGATGACACTGTTCATATGAACAGTGTTACGTGAACACATGTTCATCTGAACAGTGTTACGTGAAAGCACTGTTCATATGAACAGTGTTACGTGAAAATACTGTTCATATGAACAGTGTTACGAAAATGTTTTGATGTCACTGTTCTTCTTCCTCCCGCAGCGTCCCAACCTCAGCAGCACGTCATCTTCTTCGCGTGCGTCCTCCCCACTATAGAAAAATGGAGATTTTCCGACGCTTTTATCCCGACGCTAGGGAAAAGCGTCGGAAAATCCCCCTTCACCGCTGAACTTTGCCGACACTTCTAAAAAGCGTCGGTACAGCTTAGAAATCAACGACGCTTAAAAAGCGTCGTTAATGGCCGGACCTACGACGACGCTTATAAGCGTCGTCGGAGGCCAAATTCACTCAAATATCATCCTCCCATCGATCGATGCCCTAGCTGTTATAACCCTCTCCTCCTCCCTACGGCCCCGACAATCCACCGCCTTCCCCCCTCTCTCACCTCCATCCCGCTGAAGAGGAGGAGGAAAAGGAGGAGGGAAGATGGTGAGGTGGAAGACGGAGATGAAGCTCTACGAGTTCTCCAGCACCAGGTTCGGCATCACCTCTCCCTTCTTTTTTAGCTCTTATAACCCTCTCGATCCTCTCCTCTCCTCCTCCCTACAGCACCGACAATCCACCGCGTTCAGATGACTCCAGGCAAGCGAGGAGGAGGAAAGATGACTCCAGGCATTCAGATCTCCAGGTTAGGGTTCTCTCTTGATCCGCCTTACTCCCTCTTCCTCGGGCTTCCGAGGTCCCCTACTTCTTGACTGCAGCCAAATATTTAGGATTTCTAGGGTTTATACATTTTCTTGGCCAAGAGACCATGGATCCAGAGATCGACGAGTACATCCGTGAATCCAGTGAGAACTCGCTCGGCCTCCCAATCTCTGACAAGATCCTCCACCTCAAGAATCCAGTGAGATGGTGGCCTCGGGATATGCTAATTCGTTCCCCAATTTCTTTTTATCAATCGTTTCTTGGTGGTTTCTACTCGCTATGAAGAAGGAGAAGGGCCGATTCCGCCTAACTTTCCCTTGATTTCTTAAGGTACGACCATAGCCGCCTTATCTCTTGTTGTTTGGTCAAGGTCGCCTTCTCTTCCAATTCGATCCCGTCTTCATACTTCTCAATTTTAGTTCTTTTCTTTTAGATCTAGATCTTTATTTCCTGTACTCTAAATCGGATGTTCTTAAAGTATGCTTTCATATCTTTTGCTACTTTCTGGATAGAATTAGGGTTTCTGGATCAAATTAGATGTCTGTCTTCACTGGGCGGTCTCCAGGTCCACCTAGTGAAGAAATTTTTTTTTTTAAAAAAAATGTTGGCTAACGCCGACGCTTATAAGCGTCGGCCTTGACGCTTTTAGCGACGCTTTTAAGCGTCGCTAAAAACCTACCTTTTGCAAAGCTTTTAAGAAGCGTCGGAAAAAACTTTTCCCACTCAGGTATTGCCGACGCTTTGGTGATGCTTTGAGAAGCGTCAGCAGGACTTTAGCCGACGCTTATAAGCATTGCGAAAGGTCATAAAATGCATCAGGATAGGTTGGTTTTCCTGTAGTGCCCGCTGCCCAATCCCGGCCAAGCCAACGCCCGAACTCATAGCCAGCACCTCCCCGACGTCCTCCGACTAAGCATGTCTTCATCCCTGCCATCTTTCTGGAACAACGGATGTTCTCCACGGATTTTCTATCCTCAACGTCTTCAAAGCAAGCCATCTTCTCAGCCATTTCCATACAGTTTTTTATCAACTCCCTGAGTTCTTCTCAGCAAGGTCCCAACCGAAGCACATTCATCCGTGTCACTGCCAGCGCGTTTCAACCACGTCCCCACCGCATCCATGCCACGTCCCCGAGCGCCTTCCATCCCGGAACTCCAGCCTCAACCGTGGCCAGGATCGACTCTTCCCACGATCCTGCGACGGCCTCCAAGTGATCCCGCATCCAGCGCATCCAGATCAGCTCCCTCCGGCTTCATCCTTCCCGTGATCCCAGCCTCCACCGCGGCCGTGATCGGCTCCTCCCAGCCTCTTCCCAGCCGTGATAGGCAATCTTTTGAGTAGAATGACTCAATATTCAATTATTGTCATGTCTTATTTTAAGTCTTCTAGTTAAAAAAAAATATGTTGTATGAATATTTTGTATCTTAAAGAAACTAATGACTTTTCTTCAAGAAAGAAAAAGATTTTGCTAACAATGCAAAATCTATGAGCAAGAAATGAGATATTTCAACTTGAGGGACACCTCCATGTAAGGTACAATAAACATTCACATACAAACAAGAGAGAGAATTTTCTTCAGCCAAAAAAACTTTCACATAAGAAATCTAGTAGGTATTTGACTTGAAGAATGCAGAATGAATCGGTAACTTCAGATACCTCTCTTGTAAATTAACTAAGTAAAGTTAATAACTTAAATCTGATTGTGGCATGATTAAAGTCTTTAATTACTAATTTCTTGATATCATGCCTATAAATGTATTAACTAACTTATGCTTTTGGAAACTATTTTATGGTTTGCCTAAATTGAAATATGCCTTTGCCTACGTAATGTATAACCATGAAATACACAAGTTTATGCTTCAAATTTTGATTTAAAATAACTTGTGATAAACTATGAATTCTTGAGCATAATGAAAATATTGTTTGCATGATATACATCTATATGATACATTAGATTATTTCTTCATTATACTCTTTCATGTAAATTACTTGAGACTAACAAAGAGAGAGAGATAAAGAAAAAAAAATGAACATTATTCAAGGAAAGTAAAAGCTAAGTAAAAGCAAATACTCCAATCTTAAAGAAAAGCAAAATAAGCATAATATATTCCGCACATTTGTGAGACTTGTGTGAGCATTCTTTTGGAAGAAATAAAATCCGTAATTAATTACATTTAAACAGGAAGACTTTGGAGTGAACATTTTTAAAGGAAACGGTTTAACCTTTCTATATTGCTCATCATAGGGATGGTGCCAATGGAGAGGCTAGTGGTAGTACGCGGCACTATTTGACCCAACTATTCGATGTAGGGCATATTAAGGATGGCACAAGAGGGAGGCTAGTGGTTGTACCTTGTGCCCCTTCCAACTCCACCGGATAGGGAGCAAATAGAGTATAGAGCATAGTAAAGTAAAACAAAAAGGAAATGAAGATCAGAATGTTCACTAAGTGCTTAAAGGAAGAAATTCAAAAATGAGGAAATGAATGACAAGATAAACGAAAGTATATAAGAAGCTTGTGAAAAGCCAAATGAAGTTTCGATCACTTGAAAACACACCTTAAGGATAAAATTAGTGTAGAATTATTGTTGCCCAAGGTGACAACCCAAGAGGGGGGGTGAATTGGGTTTTCTAAAAATTATGTTCCCTAATTTTTACTTTGAATTGAATGCAGCGGAATGATAAGATGTTATTTACTTAAGCTCTAGGCAATTACAAGTAAAGTAGTAGAAAATTAAGCTAGAGCAATTATACTATGGCCTTAGGGTGCAATTGATCTAAAATTAACTTATAGTTATATGATCAATTTTAATCTATGTGTATGGTAAGAATGAAGAGGAAGCTAAGTAAATTCTAAACAATCACTTATAACTCTATACAAAACAAAGCTAGAGATATTACACAATCAAGAATGAATGTAAGGCATGAAATACAAGAGATAAGGCATCACAAACACAAAGATGTATAGTGGTTCGGTGCACCCCAGCACCTACATCCACTCCCCAAGACCTCTTGGGAATTTTACTATAATCCCTCAGATTACAGCCGGTTGTTTTACAAGCTCACAACCCAACTTGTTGTTTTGCGAGATCACAACGAACTCGGTCGGTTTTCATAGGCTCACCGACTAGAACCAACCGATTGTTTTTCCGGGTTCACAATCAAACCCAGTTGGTTTTTCCAAAGGCTCACCAACCACAACCTTACCACGATTGTTTTCCGGATTCACAATCAACCCAGTTGGTTTTTCCAAAGGCTCACCAACCACAACCTTGCAACGTTGGTTTTTTCTTTGGCTCACCAACAAACCTTAACCCCTTGATTC
Source organism: Phoenix dactylifera (assembly GCF_009389715.1). Classification (NCBI taxonomy): domain Eukaryota; kingdom Viridiplantae; phylum Streptophyta; class Magnoliopsida; order Arecales; family Arecaceae; genus Phoenix; species Phoenix dactylifera. The sequence goes on from NW_024067756.1 coordinate 706,855, forward strand.
AATCCCTTGATTGAATCAAGTTACAAGATATTAGAACAAGAGTTTAAATCAAATACAAGCTTCTCAAATAAGCAAATATAGCAAATATAAACAAGCAAAGTAAAGAGAAGAAGCCCTCAAACAAATTTGTAGATGAAGGAACTCGGCTTCTTCTTTACTTAACCCTCTTCTGATTTTGCACGAAGTAGAGGATCACCGAGGCAGCACACAGTTGGAGAGGAAGCTTTAGGATTCACTTGGATGCTCTTCTTCTCTCTCTTTTACTTCGAATGGCCCTTTTGTGCTTTTGGAAGATTTCTCTTGTAATCTCTTTGAAATCTCTTTCCTAAATATTCTCTCCCACTTCAATACCTTCTTTCCTAGCTCTCCTCTTGTTTTTATAGCTTTAGAGGGAGTGGAAACAAAAATCTAGCCGTTAAAGACAAAAATAGAGCCGTTGGAATTAAGAAAAAACTAGCCGTTATGCCTCCCAGCGTGCTGGAGTTGACTCGGCTGAAGTAGGAGTCGACTCGGCTGAAACAAGAGTCACTTGTGAATAGTAGTCTGTCGGCACTGTAGCTGGAAGTCGACTCTGCACTGTAGCGCTGAAGTAGGAGTCGACTCGAGCACTGTAGCACTGAAGTAGGAGTCGACTCGAGCACTGTAGCGCTGAAGTAGGAGTCGACTCGAGCACTGTAGCGCTGAAAATCAACTCTCTGTCTTTTTGTTTGTTCTCAGTCGGAGTCGACTCGTAGAGTATCGGAGTCGACTCGAGCACTGTTTCTTGAAACTCTAGAGTGCCAGAGTCGACTCTAAACTTCCAGGAGTCGACTCGAGGACTATTCTTTTGAATCTTTCTTTGAATTTGCTCCTCTAACTTGAATCATTTGAACTTGAAACTTGGGTCAATAAAGTGTAGCTTTCTTCCAACTTTTCTTGAGAGCTTTTGAGGCCTTCTTGTATTTTTCCAACTTGCTATGTTTCTTGCAAAACAAATTATCTTTCTTCTTGCAACACAAACATTAGTATTTATACTTCAAGGTTTTGTGATCATCAAAATCAATCTTTAAATCAATCTTTGGGTCATCAGTCTCCCCCTTTTTGATGATGACAAAACTTGGAGTATATGCAATATAAAATATATTGTGTTCTAGAAGTAATGCATAGCTAAGTTGTTTGAAGTAGAAAATATATATCTTTAAAATATACTTCATGATAATGCTTTAGATTTAATCAACTTAACATAATCAACACATAAAGCATTATGAACATATACTTAGATATTTCTCCCCCTTTTTGACAACATCAAAAAGATAGTGAGACATTAAGCACAAAGAGAAGAATACTCAAATATTTCTTTTTCTTTTTGTACTCTGATTTGCATGTCAAATTATTGCAAGAATATGAATCATATAACTCAAGACAATAATGTTAGAAAAAGATTAATGAGCATAGACCAGAGCCAATTCAGATAAATTCAGAGGAGAACACATCGAATGTGATTCCAAAGATAGTTTTCAAATCAAGTGTAGGTGGAATCTTTCTTAAGTTAATTCAAGAAGTACCACAAATGATATTCAAGGAAAGCACGAATGGAAATCTAACCTCTCTTCAATAATAAGTATGAAAGCTTGTTCATTTAAGATCTTTTGCCCAATATATTAAGTATTTTATCAACATGAGAGCAATTTAATTAATTTTCAGAGTATAAGATCAAAACTTATATACTTGAAAAATATATCATCATGTTGGATCATTAATTCTTAATGACTTCAAAGTTCTTTTATGGTAATAAGAGCATTAGGGCACAAATACCAAAATATGGATTCATGTAATTTTTGATACATCTTAGAGCTCTTTTAAAGACTTTCTTTTATTCCTTTAGAAAACAAGCACAATTTGATACATAAAAATATGAATTGGCACAAAGTTGAAGTTCTAAAGAGCAAGCCAATTAGGACTCATTAGTGAATTTCAAAATAGATTTTCTAAGAGATACTCAAGAAAATTCAACACATTATTCTCCCCCTTTTTCATTAAATTAGAGGCTCTTAAGATCAACTATTTGAATTGCAATTTGGTTCATGATTGATGCATAAGATATACTAACCAAATAACAAGCCTCAAGGTGTATCGTAAAGATTTTCAGATTAAATTTCAGATGATACATATTGGAGAGTATTAGGATCACTTTTCATTTAGTATTCTTTCTCGCTCCTTTAGTTATGGATTTATGCGATTAAGTTCCATATGATCTTTCCTTCTGAAATTTTCTTTCTCCCCCTTAATTGATCGTTCCAATTTAAGAGTTTAGAATTTAAAGATAATGTTCAATAAAATTGTCAATCTCGAAAATATATTTTTTATAAGTTTCAGCATATTTTCATAAGACTCAAGGTTTGAGATAAGACAACCTTTATAGAACTCAACTCAAGGCAAGCAATGGCAACACAAGGAGGTTTATCAAAATCAATCCATAAAACATTCAAGATATTCATCAAATGGATGTAACCTTTTGCATTTAGATTGAATATCTAAAGCTCCCCCTCAAAAGATGGATTTTTCTTTAATCATTCTTTTATTTGTTGAATTTCAGATTTTGATGATAAGCGTGAATAGAACTGAAATTCTATGATATCGAGAATGTAGAGTGATCTAGAATTATTCAAAATTTGTAGCAATTACTCTTTCTAATCCTTCAAGAACAAGTTATGCTTTCTCTTAATCTTAGAGAAAATGTATAGAAATATTAATCAGAAAATGATTCATTTGAAGCTCAATTTCTTTCAAAAGCATTTACATTTTCTTTCTTTTAAGAATCATTTGAGTTAGCTGAAATATTTCTAGCTTTAAGATCATTCACTATATATATATATTTTGATGGAAGTCTTTAAGAATGTAGGAGAGAAAAATATATAGATGATCATTGAGGTATATATATTTATAGAACTCAATTTCTTAATCATAGTTTTTTCATCAATGTATACATGGAGCACAATAACTCTTTTCAATATCAAAATAAAATAATATATTTAAAAATATTTGTTTGCAATCAAGATCATCGAAAGACACATCATTTAGACCAATATTAGTATACTTTAAAGATAAGAAATGATATGTTTCAGATGCGTATCGGGGCAAACAATCAAGGCATCAGAATTATTCTATTTTTCTTAAACTATAGTTTTTATCTAGAAATCATATTGAGTTTAAGCTTTTATACAAAATCAGATTCTGAATTTCATAAAGATTTTCAATAGAGGCTTTCAAAATCATAATTTGAGATATGTATCTTCCACATTGTAGCTCATCTTAAATCATTACGATTGAAAACACATATTTCAAACATATTAGAGCATATTCAGAATCTTTGTATTTAATGTTGAGTTTTGGTACGAATTAGAACATTATATACCAAATTTAGGCAAGTTGAAGGATAAAACAAAATCAATTCATTTTGTCTAAATAGAGATATCCTTCTCTTCTCCTTTTTACAAATTTATTCAACTTTCAGATTTTAAAGATGATTGTGAACGACAAATCTGAAAATTTTTTTCAATACTACCAAAAAAAAATTTATGTAGTATTTCAAACATTCAATCAAATTGTCCAAGCATGGAGCATTACAAAATATTGAGAATCCATAATTCAAGACATCATGCCACATGCAAAATATATTATGTGTTAAGTCATGCATTAAAATATTAAGAACAAGCATGTCAATGATCAAAATCAATTCTTTTCAAATAAACTCCCCCTATTTAAATATAATCTTGCACTGATTTCATCCTTAAAGTGTGTTTTTAAGTGATTAAAAATTTGATTTGATTCTTCTTATATACTTTCATTTACTTTGTCTTTCATTTTTACTTTCTTATGCTCTATACTCTATTTGCTCCCTATCCGGTGGAGTTGGAAGGGGCACGAGGTACTACAACTAGCCTCCCTCTTGTGCCGTCCCTAATATACCCTACACCGAATAGTTGGGTCAAATAGTGCCGGGTACTACCACTAGCCTTCCCATTGGCACCATCCCTATGATGAGCAATATAGAAAGGTTAAAATGTTCACTTCAAACTCTCCCTGTTTAAGTGTAATTAATTACGGATTTTATCCCTTCCAAAAGAATGCTCACACAAGTCTCATAAATGTGCCGAATATATTATGCTTGTTTTGCTTTTCCTTAAGATTGGAGTATTTGCCTTTACTTAGATTTTACTTCTCTTGAATAATATCTATTTTCTTTTCTTTATCTCTCTCTCTTTTTGTTATTCTCAAGTAATTTACATGAAAGAGAAGAATAAAGAAATAATCTTATGTATCATATAGATGTATATCATGCAAACAATATTTTCATTATGCTCAAGAATTCATAGCTTCTCACAAGTCATTTTAAATCAGCATTTTAAGCATATACTTGTGTATTTCATGGTTATGATATAGGCAAAGGAATATTTTAGTTTGAGCAAACCATGAATCAATTTCTAAAAGCATAAGTCAATTAATACATATATAGACATGATATCAAGAAATTAATAATTAAAGATTTTAACCATGCCACAATAAGATTTAAGTTATTGACTTTGCTCAGCTAATTTATGAGAGAGGTATCTAAAATTACCGATTCATTCTGCATTCTTCAGGTCAAATACCTACTAGATTTCTTATGTGTAACCTTTTGGCTGAAGAAAGTCCTCTCTCTTGTTTGCATGTGAATGTTTATTGTACCTTTCATGGAGGTGTCCTTCAAGTTGAAATTTCTTATTTCTTGCTCATAGATCCTGCATTATCAACAAAATCCTTTTCTTTTTTGAAAGAAAGTCATTAGTTTCTTCGAGATACAAAATATTCATATAGCATATTTCTTAACTAGGTGACTTAACATAAGATATGATAATAATTGAATGTTGAGTCACTTTACTCAAGAGATTGCCTGAATATAAGCAAACATATGTCACTTGAACTAAAGAGATAGTTTCATTAACCAAGATGGTTCAAGGACAAGCATGTGAAGCAATAGGAAGATTCATCAAGGTCAAATCAATTTCTTATTTTCAAAATCAATTTAGTTTAGATTTTATTTGCTTAAGATAATTATCAATAAGACACGCTAGCTAAGTTTTAATCAACTTACTTAAACAGTTGTTTCTATCAAAATTCAGATTATGATTTATTTGTTATCAATAAAATATGATTCATTAGAGTTAGATTGAAGTCTTGCACAAGGGCACATAATGAGCATATAATCTGGTCTACTAGCTATACGATAAAATACTTATTCTATCATGCTTCAATATAGCTTTAAAACAATAGATCTACTTTGCTCATCCTTTTCAAATTCTACAAGATGGGGTCATAGACATACCTTCTTCATGCCAATCTTCTATAAGAGTTTTCTTGTGGACTAACTTTGGTCAATGAAGATCCCCTTTCTTGTTTGTCTTAATTTGGAGTTCAAGAAAAAAATGTTAATTCATTCATTATACATATTTCAAACTCACTTTGCATGAGCTTAGTAAAATCTCCATATAAATCTTCATTAGTAGAACCAAAAAGGATGCCATCAATGTATGCTTTGAGCAAGCAAGATATCACAAATTCTTCTTTTTAATGTATAGATTTATTACTTTTTATCAAAAAGTTACTCAAGCTTTTATATCATGCTTTTGATGCTTGTTCCAAATCATATATTGCTTTATCATATTTGTAATGAGTGTTTTCAAATAAGGGGGTTATTCTACATAGACCCTTTTTTAATGAAATAACCACATAGGAGTGCATTCTACACATTCATTTGACAAAATATAAAGCTCATAAAGTAAGCAAATGATAATGGTGATCTTAACTTCTAATCATGCAAGAATTTCATCAAGATCTATTTCATCTTTTCTTGATTTAGTCCTTTAGTAGTCATCAATTTTTCTTTATTAAGTGCATTTCTGAAAAATCTAATTTGGTTCTAATTATTAACAAGTTTTCAGATTGTTATATGTAAAAGATTAACCATATACATATATAATTTGATTTCAGTATCTTGATACTCAATCATTAGTCTCATAAAGAATAAAATGAATTGATATTTCTATAACTAGAATCTTTTTATTGAATGTTCTATATGCATTGCTTGATGAATGATATCCAAAGATAGAAATATCTTTATCAGATTTGGCATTATTTTCAAGAAACCATATCAAGCATAACATATACTGCTGAAAAATATGACAGATATGCAATAGATCATTTTTTATTTTTCAGAAGATCAAATGGAGTTTTCATCAAAAAATAGATCTAATAGAAACCATATAGATGACAAGCAATGATGATAGCTTTTAGATGACCATCATACAACATTGCCTTTTTTATTCTTCAAGGATTCTATTAATCCTATTTTACTCATGGTGTTCTTGGTGCATAAACAATTGTATTCATTATTATTTTCTGTGCACGGCTTAATACAAAATTGGTTTTCACAACTATGCCATGATACTTCTTTATTTTTATAGCTTGCAAACCTTTTTCATTTGAACCCTTTTTGTGAGTTTGTGCCAATGTAGAAAATATTTCAATTTGAGTGCCAAGAACAAAACTAATGTAAGCTTTTGAAAACTTAGTATGGAAACAACATATTTAGATTTAGAAATTGATTTTTGGTTGTTTCCTTGGTTAACATGCATAGCAAACTTTGACCTTTCAGAAGATAATCTAAGTAAGCCAATGGCAAGGTCTTTTGAGATTAAGCACATACTAGCATGAGTTGATTTTATATGCCAAAGATGGTTTCTTTAATCTTGGTATTCATAGTGCATATATTCAAAGGCATACCAAGTACACATTTTCATATCTATGATCGATAAACAATAATGCCATGGATAAAAACTCTCAATCAAGCATATAGAGAATTCATAGAGTTATTCTTAATAAATTGATTAATCATTTAGCAACTTATCCAATAGTGAGTAAAGCATACTATAAAATGAAGTGATTTGATTATATTTCCAAAAGTATTTTTTATATCACAAAATTGATCAATACTTGCAATTCATATTGTAATCAAATACTAAAGCAAAAATAATGATGAGATGCAAGGGTTACTGATTTCATTATTATTATTTTTTAATTACTTTTCATATATTTTAAATTTCATTTTTTGACGTGTGTCTAGAACACCCATTTGTATGAAAGTTCTATTTGTTCCATGGGTATCTTGGCACACCTACATCTACATCCTCATATTTTCATTTTGGGTACCCAAGCTTGCTTGGGTCCTTGAGAGTTAGGACATATAGTTCCTTTTGGAACCCAAATTTGTTTAATTGTAATAACTTTACCATTTGATTTAATTATGTTAGAACGATAGGTAAAGTTGTTATGCCCATTCTTTTGATCATGTTTAAAATAAGTTATCTTATTTAATGGTTTGCTTGGTGAATTGATAACCTTTTTCTCTAGAGATTTATTGTTAAGTAAAGGTGTCAAGCCAAGTTTTGATTTATGTTAAGCAACATATTGGCTTTCAAACATCATTTTTAATCTTTATGAACTTACAGTGAATTTATTAATAAAAGATTTTAATTGGTTAATTTCTTTACTTAAGTTTTGATTTTCTTTAATTAAACTCTGATTTTTTTGAATCAATTGTTCTAAATTTAACCTTAAGCTTTCATTTTCAGAATTTAGTTTATCTTGTATTTCATCACTAGAATTTCTTTCTTTTGAAATTTTCAGATTTAGTTTCTTAAGATTTTTATTCTTCATAGCTAATTTTCTACATTCACCATACAAATCATGAAAAGCATTTAATAATTCATCATAAGGGAATTCTTCTTGAAAATCATTTGATGTAAAGGTAGATTCAGATTTTACCTTATCTTCTTGTGCCATGAAGCACAAGTTAGTTACCTCTTGTAGTTCTTTGGAGCTAATATCATCATTGTTGCTCCTAGCTTTCATTTTCTTGTTTGACTCTTTCTTTCTTTCATCTAGCTTCCTCTTCTTCTTTGTCTTTAGGAAGCTTTTGAATTTTTTTGTTGTTCTTTCTTTCTTTCTCGAGTCGACTCGGATTTACTTGGAGTCGACTCGACTGACTTGAGAGTCGACTCGAGATCTTCGGGAGACGTCTCGCTCTCAGAGGCCTAAAAGATGATTCTCTGTCTTTTGAACTGTTCTGCCTCGGAGTCGACTCGGGCCTTGTTGGAGTCGACTCGGCTAACTTGGGAGTCGAAAAATACTTGGAGTCGACTCGTTCACAGGATCTCCAAGACTGAGTCTCTGCCTTTCAGACTGTTTTTCTCTAGGAGTCGACTCGGACAAACTGGGAGTCGACTCGGCCATTGTGGAAGATTCTGCAGTCTCATTGTTAGTATGCAATTGAAGCACATGTGAGCTAATCTGAGATTTATCATAAATATTTCTTAAAGTATCCCATATTTCTTTAGCAGATAAGCATGCAGAAATCTTATGAAATATAGATTCATGGATAGCACAATATAGAATGTTCATAGCATTAGTATTCAATTGTGTTAAGTCTTTTTCATTGACAGCTTGAGAGAGTGTGTGAGGGCCATTTATAATGATATTCCATATTTTATAGTTTTGTGATTGAACAAAAATTTTCATTCTAGCTTTTCATTGAATATAGTAAGTTCCATCAAAAGGTGGAGGTCTGTTTATGGAAAGTCCCTCGGCAAATAATGTATTATGTGGGGTTGTCATAATCTTTAGCTCTAGTCGGTTAAGACTATAATTAATAGAAGAGCACCTGCTCTGATACCACTTGTTGCCCAAGGTGACAACCCAAGAGGGGGGGTGAATTGGGTTTTCTAAAAATTATGTTCCCTAATTTTTACTTTGAATTGAATGCAGCGGAATGATAAGATGTTATTTACTTAAGCTCTAGGCAATTACAAGTAAAGTAGTAGAAAATTAAGCTAGAGCAATTATACTATGGCCTTAGGGTGCAATTGATCTAAAATTAACTTATAGTTGTATGATCAATTTTAATCTATGTGTATGGTAAGAATGAAGAGGAAGCTAAGCAAATTCTAAACAATCACTTATAACTCTATACAAAATAAAGCTAGAGATATTACATAATTAAGAATGAATGTAAGGCATGAAATACAAGAGATAAGGCATCACAAACACAAAGATGTATAGTGGTTCGGTGCACCCAGCACCTACATCCACTCCCCAAGACCTCTTGGAAATTTCACTATAATCCCTCAGATTACAGCCGGTTGTTTTACAAACTCACAACCCAACTTGTTGTTTTGCGAGATCACAACGAACTCGGTCGGTTTTCATAGGCTCACCGACTAGAACCAACCGATTATTTTTCCGGTTCACAATCAAACCCAGTTGGTTTTTCCAAAGGCTCACCAACCACAACCTTACAACGATTGTTTTCCGGGTTCACAATCAACCCAGTTGGTTTTTCCAAAGGCTCACCAACCACAACCTTGCAACGTTGGTTTTTCTTTTGGCTCACCAACAAACCTTAACCCCTTGATTCAATCCCTTGATTGAATCAAGTTACAAGATATTAGAACAAGAGTTTAAATCAAATACAAGCTTCTCAAATAAGCAAATATAGCAAATATAAACAAGCAAAGTAAAGAGAAGAAGCCCTCAAACAAATTTGTAGATGAAGGAACTCGGCTTCTTCTTTACTTAACCCTCTTCTGATTTTGCATGAAGTAGAGGATCACCGAGGCAGCACACAGTTGGAGAGGAAGCTTTAGGATTCACTTGGATGCTCTTCTTCTCTCTCTTTTACTTCGAATGGCCCTTTTGTGCTTTTGGAAGATTTCTCTTGTAATCTCTTTGAAATCACTTTCCTAAATGTTCTCTTCCACTTCAATACCTTCTTTCCTAGCTCTCCTCTTGTTTTTATAGCTTTAGAGAGAGTGGAAACAAAAATCTAGCCGTTAGAGACAAAAATAGAGCCGTTGGAATTAAGAAAAAACTAGCTGTTATGCCTCCCAGCGTGCTGGAGTCAACTCGGCTGAAGTAGGAGTCGACTCGGCTGAACCAGGAGTCACTTGTGAATAGTAGTCTGTCGGCACTGTAGCTGGGAGTCGACTCTGCACTGTAGCGCTGAAGTAGGAGTCGACTCGAGCACTGTAGCACCGAAGTAGGAGTCGACTCGAGCACTGTAGCGCTGAAGTAGGAGTCGACTCGAGCACTGTAGCGCTGAAAATCAACTCTCTGTCTTTTTGTTTGTTCTTAGTCGGAGTCGACTCGTAGAGTATCGGAGTCGACTCGAGCACTGTTTCTTGAAACTCTAGAGTGCCAGAGTCGACTCTAAACTTCCAGGAGTCGACTCGAGAACTATTCTTTTGAATCTTTCTTTGAATTTGCTCCTCTAACTTGAATCATTTGAACTTGAAACTTGGGTCAATAAAGTGTAGCTTTCTTCCAACTTTTCTTGAGAGCTTTTGAGGCCTTCTTATATTTTTCCAACTTGCTATGTTCCTTGCAGAACAAATTATCTTTCTTCTTGCAACACAAACATTAGTATTTATACTTCAAGGTTTTGTGATCATCAAAATCAATCTTTGGGTCATCAATTATATATAAATAGGGAGAGTTTATTTGAAAAGAATTGATTTTGATCCTATACATGCTTGCTCTTAATGTTTTAATACATGATGTTATGACTTAATGCATATTATGTTTTGCATGTGACATGATGTTTTGAATTATCCGTTTTCAATATTCAAATAACAAAGATCTTTCCTAAATATAATTTGTAATGCTTCATGCCTATATAATTTGATTGAAACATGTTATTACCAACAACAACATCATTTTGTTTTAGTGAATATATTCTGAAAAATAAAAGAAAAGAATAATTTGAATTTGCAAATTAGGCAAAAATGAATTGATTCAGATTTATCTTTTATCTTGCCTAACATTGGTACATAATATCCTGATACTTGTTAAATTGCTCCAATTTATGCCAAAATTAAATGTTAATTACAAAGATTCTGAATGTGTTCTAATACTTTTGAAATATGTGTTTTCAATTTTAATAACTTAAGATGAGCTACAATATAGAAAATGCATATCTCAAATTATAATCTTGAAAGTTTTCTTGAAATTTTTTATGAAATTTAGAATCTGATTTTGTATAAAAGCTTAAACTTAATTTAAAATTCTTCTATCATTGCATTTTTGTAACTTTCATTATATTCTTCAATGATTGCATCATTTTGGAAAACAACTCAATATGATTCCTAGATGAAAACTACAGTTTAAGAAAAATAGAATTAATTTTGATGCCTTAGTTGTTTGCTCCGATACGCATATGAAACATATCTTTTTCTATCTTATAAGTATACTGAAATTAGTCTAAATGATGTGTTTTTCAATAATCTTGATTGTGAACAAATAGTTTTAAGCATATGATTTTGTTTTGATATTAAAAAGATTTATTATGCTACATGTATACATTGCTAAGAAAACATGACTAAGAAATTGAATTTATAAATATACACTTGAATGATTTTCTATATGCTTTTCTCCTACATAATTAAATGCTTCTATCATTAAGAGAAAAAGCTATTTTTAGAGGAGAGTGAATGATCTTAAGGCTAGTAATATTTTAGCTCACTCAAATGATTCATAAAGAAAAAAAAATGTAATTGCTTTTAAAAGAAATTTGAGCTTCAAAAGAATTATTTTCAGATTAATATTTTAGTGCATATTCTCAAAAGTTAAGAGGAAGGCATAACTTGTTATTGAAAGACTTAAAAGAGTGATTGCTATAAATTTTGAAAAACTCTAGATCACTCTATATCACAAAATTTCAGTTCATTCATGCTTATCATTAAAATCTGAAATTTAATAAAGGAAAAGAATATTTAAAGAAGAATGTATCTTTTGAGGAAAAGCCTTAAATATTCAATCTCCTTGCATTCTGCATCTTTTTCAAAAGTCACTTACATTTGATGCATACTTTGAATGTTTTATGTTTGATTCATAATCATTCTTGTCAATTTCTAAATTTAACCGCTTTACTTACAAAGCATGAATTAATATCAAGAGCCCTACATAAATGAAAGAGAAATGAATTTTCTTAAAGCTAAATCATTAAAGGTTACTCTATGTAAATTTGGCAAAGAACTTTTAGTATATTTTTAATGTCTAACTGATCTAAAACTGATATCAATTTAAGCATATTTTGGTATTAGACTTTGTGATTTATTGAATATCTTTTGAAAGTTGAATTTTTATTTGCACTTAATTGGTAAATCATTTATTTTGAAAACTAATTGAAAAGGATTTCATTTGTCTTATTATCGAAAATTTATTTTGGAATCTACTAATGAGTCTTATTAGCATATATCTTAGTGTTTCAATCTTGAGCCAATTCATTCTAATTGATTTTGATGCTATAATCTTTAAAGGAGTAAAAGAAAGTCTTTAAAAGAGCTCTAAAAGAACTCTCAAAGCTTTGGATTTTATGTATCATATATTGTATAAATTCATGTTTTGGTATATATGCCCAAATATTTTTATATCATAAAAGAACTTTAAAGTCATTAAGAATTAATGATTCAACATGATCTTATGTTTTTTGAGTATATAAGTTTCGATCTTTATCTTATACTGGAAAAAGATTGCTCTCATGTTGCTGTATACTTAATATATTAAAAAAAATGTTAAATAAAAGATTTCATCTACACTTGATTTGAAAACTATCTTTGGAATCTATATTTAGAGATCTCTTCTGGCTCGTATGTCTCATTTTTAAAGCCAAATGTTTCATGCTTGATTTTAATGATATTGATGTGAAGTAAAAGAACTTTAAAAGAATGGTATCAAATTTGATGTGATCTTATCATAATTTTGAAACTACCTTAATTGGCTCCGTTCTATACTCATTTTCTTGCCCTGACATTATTGCCTTGAGTCACATGATTCATATTCTTACAATAATCTGACATGCATTGAATAAAATATTGTCTTGTGCTTAATGTTTCATTATTTTGCAACCTTTTTAATGTTGTCAAAAAGAAAGAGAAATATCTGAGTATATGCTTATAATGCTTTATGCCTTGAATTGAATATAAATCAGTTTAGATTGAAATATGTTGAATATGTTAAAGCTTATTAATTCTAAAGCATTATCATGAAGTGTGTTCTTAAAGTGTCTCCTAGATTATGTATTTGTTTTTGTTATGGGGGAATTGAGCCGCCATGCCCACGTGATCGGCACGCGTATCCAGGAAAGCTACAGTTGCCCTATGATCCAGCACTCCGACCCCGAGTCGGACCTCCTCGGCTCCGCAGCCCGACCCCGGGTCGGCTGCCCTATGATCCAGCACTCCGACCCCGAGTCGGACCTCCTCGGCTCCGCAGCCGACCCCGGGTCGGCTGCCCTATGATCCAGCACTCCGACCCCGAGTCGGACCTCCTCGGCTCCGCAGCCCGACCCCGGTCGGCTGCCCTATGATCCAGCACTCCGACCCCGAGTCGGACCTCCTCGGCTTCGCAGCCCGACCCCGGGTCGGCTGCCCTATGATCCAGCATTCCGACCCCGAGTCGGAGATCTTTTGATAACGACAGGCTATTCTCCAGAGGCACGCCGCGGCCTCCTGCTCCACTACTCCCTGCAACGGCTGTACCCGATGCTGCCCACGATCTCCTGTATCAACCGTACAAAGCGGAGCTCCACTACGCCCTGCCATGACCGTACCCAGCGCTGCTCCACGACGCCCCGTAACGGCCATGTCAGTGGCCATTCTATCGTGCCCCACGACGACAAACCCCCCTGAGAGACCTCCCAGCCAGGTATTATATGCGGCTGGGGGGAGAAGGGGGGGGGTAAGATATACCTCCCAGACACTCTCTCCCACTTGTGATTATCATCTCTCCTCCTCCAATCTCCTCTGACTTGACCGTCGGAGGGCCATCACCACCCTGGTGGTGGTGCAAGGCTTGTTTGCAGGTTCCTTGGCGGAAGGTGGAGCGCAACCAGCACCAACCAAGACAACTCAGGCGGAACCCCGTTCACACCGTCGTGTCAATCGTTCTCGGTTTTGGACCACCAGCAACAGTTGGCGCTAGAGGAAGGGACGAATCTCAGAACGATGCGTAATGGCACGGCGAGGTGGTCGCGAGCTTCCAATGCTTCCGGTCGCGGAGCCTCTCGTGCCTCTGGCCGGGAGGCTGCTGCGTCCCCAACACACTCTCAGCAGCATTCCACCGCTTCTCCTCCCATTCAGACGGTCGAACCTGCTCAGTTCGACCAGCTAGGCCCAGCAGGTTCGCACCCTCGGCGGAGGCAGTGCAGAATCTGCAGGGTGTGATTCTCGGGTGCCGCAGCGGGCTCAGGAGCCGCTGCTCCCCGAGCACTCGCCTCTTCCTCACAACCCGCGCTCCTTCCTCTCCCATGGAGAGGAGCGCCGGCGCGGGGGAGGATTCTCGAGTGCGGTCCATTCTGCCAGGACCTTCTCATCGGAGCTGCGCGGGGTACGAGAGGCGGACCCGGGCGCGTTCTCAGACACCCCAGTCCTCGAGGGCCCGCACTCCAGTCGGTCCCCCTCGCGCCGCTCCTTGTCTCCCACCCACCGGTCGCGCTCCCTGGACCGGCGGGTGGACGATCTCCACAGACAGCTCCAGGTCCTGAAGGGCCACTCCAAAGATCCCTTCGCCGACTTGGAAATCTCCTCCCAGCCGGCGGCTTGCCTCAAGGATCCTGCGAACCCTAAACCCGCCGGGGTTCAAAATGCCGGCGATCGAACCCTACGACGGGGCGGCGGACCCACGGGACCACGTGGAGAGTTTCAGGACTCTTATGCTCCTCCATGGAGCATCGGATCCTCTCCTCTGCAAGGCCTTCCCGGCGACCCTCCGCGGCCGGGCAAGGGCGTGGTTCGCCGGCCTGGAGGCTAATTCCATCCAGTCCTTCCACCAGTTCACCCGTCTCTTCATCAGCCATTTCGCCGTCAGTAGCCGGCGAAGACTGGTCTCCGACTCCCTCTTCGATGTCCGGCAGAACGAGGAGAGAGCCTGCGGGATTATCTCACCCGCTTCAACAAGGCAACACTGGAGGTCCGGAATTTGAGCCAGGAGGTGGCTCTCTCAGCCCTGAAGCGAGGCTTCCGGAAGGGCAGACTTCACCTTCTCCCTGGGACAAACGCCTGCCGCGGAGCTTCCCGGAGCTGTTGTCTCGGGCAAACCAGTATGCAGACGCCGAGGAGCAGCCTCCCACCGGAACAAAGGAGGCCGCCGAGGCCCCTCTAAAGCCCGGGAAGAAAAGGCGAAAAGAGGCACCCCAGAGGAGGAGCCCGACGCCTCAACGCCGGCCGCAGAAGCCCGTCACCAGCAAGGAACCACGGCGCCACACGCCCTCGTTCTCCGCACCGACGCTTCAACCGGTACACCCCACTCCTGGCCCCCCGGGCCCAGATCCTCATGGAGGTCAAGGGCGGGAGGACCTCCCGGTCCCGAGGCAGATGAAGAAGATCCCTGGGAGGAAGCCTTCTCGGGCGTACTGTGAGTACCACCGAGACCACGGCCACGATACCGAAGACTGCTTCCAGCTTCGGAACGAGATCGAGGCTCTCATTCGCCGAGGGCGTCTCGGTCGATATGTAAACGACCGACGGTCCCCCCGCAGACCCGCGTCCAGCCGACCCGGCCCCTCAGGAGCCTCGGGGAGCAGAATCGACCCGTTGTGGAGTGATCCCACACCATCACTGGGGGGCTGCTCTCGGCCCGTGGAGGAACGCAGGGGGCTCGCGAAGTATCAGGAGTGGCCGTCGCGAAGAGGCACGGGTCGGAAATGTAATCACTTTTTGTGATGAAGATGTAAAGGGGGTTCAGACTCCCCACGATGACGCCATGGTGATCTCTCTCACTATGGCGGACTATGATGTAAGGCGTGTTCTTGTGGATAGTGGAAGCTCAGCTGATATTTTGTATTACGAGGCCTTCCAAAAGATGGGCTTTTCCCGACAATTGTTGCACAAAACATCCACCCCCCTCATAGGATTCACTGGAGACGCTATCTCGGCCGAAGGTGTCATCGAGCTGCCTGTGACTGCGGGCATTGCACCCGCAGAAGCCACGGTGCGGCTCGGGTTCTTGGTCGTCCGTGTCCCTCGGCCTACAACGCTATCCTCGGACGACCCGGACTGAACGCCGCTTCGCGCGGTGGTTTCTACCTACCATTTGCTCATGCGGTTCCCCACAGCGGGCCGGGATTGGAGAGGTCCGAGGTGACCAGCCGACCGCACGGCAGTGTTTCCTAGCAACTCTCAAAGGGAAGAAGCCCATGGAGGCCCTAAGCGTCGAGTCACTTGACGCCAGAGACGAAGTGGCCTTGCGGCACGGGGAGCCGGCCGAGGGCGTAATCGAAGTTCCCCTCGAAGAAGGCCGCCCGGACCGCACGGTCGCGGTCGGTGCCAACCTCGACTTGGAAGGCTCGGCTCCGTTAGTGGAATTCCTCCGAGCCAATGCAGATGTGTTTGCCTGGTCGGCGGCCGATGTACCTGGGATCGACCCGGAGGTCGTTTCTCACGCCCTCAACGTCGACCCGACCCACCCGACCAGTAAAGCAAAAGAAGAGACACTGTGCCCCGGATCGGATCCGGGTGGTCGACCAGGAGGTAGACAAACTCTTGGAGGCAGGTTTCATAAGAGAGGTGACCTACCCCGAGTGGCTGGCAAACGTCGTACTTGTCCGGAAGGCGAGCGGGAAGTGGAGGATGTGCGTCGACTACAGACCGACCTGAACAAGGCGTGCCCCAAGGATAGCTTTCTGCTTCCACGGATAGACCAACTGGTCGACGCGACTGTCCGGATATCAGCTACTGTCTTTTATGGACGCCTTCTCCGGCTACAACCAAATAATGATGGCTCCACAGGACGAGGAAGAAAACTGCCTTCATAACAGACCGGGGCTGTACTGTACAAGGGTAATGCCCTTCCGGTCTGAAGAACGCTGGCGCCACTTACCAGCGCCTCGTCAATAAAATCTTCAAGGACCTGATCGGCCGGAATATGGAGGTGTACTGTGGACGATATGCTGGTAAAAAAGCCGCCATGCAGACCAGCACATTGCAGATCTGGAGGAGACTTTCACCACCTTGCGAAAGTTTCGCATTGAAGCTAAACCCAGCGAAGTGCGCTTTGGTGCTTCGGCCGGGAGGTTCCTCGGTTTTCATTGTCAACCAGCCGGGGGATCGAGGCCAACCCGGACAAGATCAAAGCCATCAAGATATGTCCCCTCCGACCGAAGGTGGAAGGAGGTC
The DNA here is from genome assembly GCF_009389715.1 of Phoenix dactylifera. Classification (NCBI taxonomy): domain Eukaryota; kingdom Viridiplantae; phylum Streptophyta; class Magnoliopsida; order Arecales; family Arecaceae; genus Phoenix; species Phoenix dactylifera. Next base: position 724,098 of record NW_024067756.1, read on the forward strand.
AGAGCTCGCTGAAGGGTCGCCGCGCTCGGACGATTTTGTGGCAAAGTCGGCCGAACGCTGCCAACCATTCTTCAAGGTGTTGAAGCGCCCAAAAGACTCCTCTGGACGGCCGAATGTCATGCGGCATTCGACCACTCAAGGAGTACATGGCGTCTCCTCCCCTGCTGTCCCAAGCCGCAAGAGGGGGAGATCTTCTACCTTTACCTGGCGGTCCTCCCCAACCGCAGTCAGCGCAGTACTGTTCGGGAAGAGGCAAGACTTCAGAAGCCTGTATACTACATCAGCCGAGTCTCCGGGATGCCGAGACGCGGTACACGAAGGCTGAGAAGATCGCCTTCGCGCTGCCTGACTGTGACCAGGAGGCTTCCGCCCCTATTTCCAGGCTCATTCTGTCACCCTTTTGACCCGATCAACCACTGCGGCAGATTCTCAGCAATCCAGAGAGATGCGGGAACGGCTGGTGAAGTGGGCAGTAGAACTTGGTGAGTTCGACATCCGCTACCAGCCCCGACCAGCCATCAAAGGCCCAGGTGCTCGCGACTTTCTCGCTGAGTGCACTGTGCAGGAGGCGGAAACCTAAGCCGCCGGAGACACCCAGCCTCGATCTCCCGATCTGGACGCTCCACATTGACGGGTCGTCGAACCCTGAAGGTGGAGGGGCTGGGCTGGTCCTCAACCAATCCCGATGGAGTGATACGCCGAATATGCCTTGAGGTTCGGATTTCCAAGTGACCAACAATGAGGCGGAGTACGAGGCCCTAGTCGCGGGACTCAAACTCGCCAAGGAGCTCGGCATCCGGCGTCTGAAAGTCTTCACCGACTTCCCAGCTGGTGGTCGGGCAGGGTTTCGAGGGGAGTTCGAGGCGCGGAGCCCGACCATGCAGAGCTACGTCTCGGAAGGTGCAAACACTCATTCCCGACCTCGGCAGTGTTGACATTCAGCAGGTCCCGAGGAGCGAAAATGCCAGGGCCGACAGTTGTCCCGCCTAGGTGGACGCAGACCGCGCACAACTGTGTCGTGGGCAATCTGACCTGGAGACCCTGGATGCCCCGAGCATTGACCGGGGCCTGGAGCGGTGATGGCAAGTTTGATCCGGAGCCCGTCTTGGATGGATCCGCTCGTCGCCTACGCTCGCCGAAGGAATCCTTCCCTTTGAGAGACGAAGATCAGGCCCGGCGGCTTGTAAAGAAGTCCGCCCACTACGTACTTTATGAAGGGAGGCTGTATCGGACCTCGTTTACCGCCCACCCTCTTAAGGTGCCTCCGGCCCCGCGGAAGCGGCCTACGCCCTCGGCGAAGTCCACGAAGGCATCTGCGGATCGCACTTGGGGGGCTAGGTCCTTGGCGCATAAATTCATGAGGCAAGGGCTACTATTGGCCGACCTTGTTGGAGGACTCGAAGGACCACGTGCAGAAAGTGCGACGCTCTGCCAGCGCCACGCCAACGTCCAGAGAGTCCCCTCTGTCCCCTTGGCGCCAATCACCGCGCCCTGGCCCTTCGCACAGTGGGGAAAGGAATGGATAATCTCGGGACCATTCCCCGTCGCTTCGGACCCAGCGGAAATTTTTGATTGTCCGCCATCGACTACTTCACCAAGTGGTGGAGGCAGACCACTGGCCACCATCACGGAGGCACAATCCGGAAGTTCGTGGAAGAAGAACATCATTGTCCCGATTTGGAGTACCTCGGGGTCCTCATCTCGGTAACGGTCGAACAGTTTGATAACAAGCACTTTCCGGGGACTTCTGCGAGGAATTCGGGATCGAGCATCGGTTCAATCCGTGTCGCATCCCAAACCAACGGCGAGGCCGAGGTCACAAATCGGGACAATCCTCCAAGGGTATCAAAGCGCGGATCGGGCCGGACGGGGCAAGCTTGGGTCGAGGAACTCGAGAATGTCCTTTGGGGCGTATCGGACCACACACGGACTCCTACTGGAGGAGACGCCTTTCAGCGCTAACCTATGGCACGGAAGCCGTTGCCCCCGTGGGAGCTCGGACTCCCCTCGCCTCGGGTGGCCGCGCAGCCGACCCGAGGGCCAATTCAGAGCAACTCCGAGGGAACTTGGATCTCTTGGAAGAGGGCAAGGGAAATGGCTCGAGGTATTCGGGATGGCAATGTATCAGCAGAGGGTGGCCCGATATTACAACTGCCAAAGTCCGACCGAAGCTTTTCAGAATTGGAGATCTGGTGCTGAGGCGAGCTAAGGCATCTCAACCTACGGAAGGTGGGAAGCTAGCGCCCAAATTGGGAGGCCCGTAATAAAGAGTTCGTTGGGTAAACCGACCTGGCTCCTACCAGTTGGAAGCCTTAGATGGCCGAGAAATTCCAAGGGGCTGGAATTCGCTAACCTGCGGATGTATTACCAGTAGAACAACAAGGCCAGAAAGACAATTTAAAGAAGGTGCAATACTTTTCATTTCAATAATTTCTGGTTACATGTGGCGTGCTCGTGTGATTACAAGGAATTCCCAGAGGGGAATTAGGGAGTAAAGAAAGTAAAGAAGAGGTGGGGACCCAAACCCTCAACCCAGGGCGGCTGCAGTCCCACCAGAAGTGGGTGCTTCTAACCGGAAGGCGCCATTCCCAGCACCCTCACCAAAAAGAGGAGGAAGCCGCCGCAGAAGAAGCTCCCGCTGCCCCAGGGGAACGCCGCCTCCAAAGGATATTCCCATCTTCCCCAGTGGTAGGGAAGAGAAGGGGATTCGAGGGGGAAGAGTATATGGAGGCGCGGTCCCGGATTGAGCGTCCGGCGCAGAGCTCAACCGGGAAGGCTGAACTTCAAGGAGGGGAGATGTGATCCCGGATGAAACGCCTAGAGCGGAGTTCCGCCGGGGAGGACCCTCCTTGTTGATCCCAGATGAAACGGGCTAGTTGGCTGAAGTGTAAGGGGGAGCGCCTCCCCTTTCCTTCGACAGGAGTCTCTCAGTCATTATGCCAAGGCAGGAGGTCCGCGATCCATGGCAACCTGCAGCTCCGCTTGGCAAATTCCATTCGTACCTGCACTGTATTTATAGCCAAGCTGCGGCCCCCTGGTAGTTCCGATTACGGGTGGCTCCAATAAATGCAGGCGCACTGAATCCGGAGCCGTTCCGGCTCCCGAGGCGTATCTCCCCGCGATCTTCCTAAGCGTCATTCTCCTAGATCGCATTCTTTGTGCAGGAACGATCCGGATGACGTATACCCCTAGGTCCACGCGTCGTATCCGCTCTGCGCCCAGGCCGCATCCTCCTCGAAGAATCCCGCAGTTATCGCGGCCGCTGCAACTAACACTCCTCCACCAGCAGCAAACTGGCGATCGATTTCCCAGCCCGGTAACGCATTAATTTAGCGTTTTGAAGTACCCTTCTCGTGTTCCCCCCAGGCAACGCTTGGAGGAGAGGAGAAACACTGTCGCGGCTGGGCACAGAAGAAACCCCTGATGGCGCGGGCAGAGCGTACAACGCTGGCGCCGACCAACGAGTGGAATGGGTGCCGAGCTGTCGGGCCCTCGGCATGCCTGGCTAACCGCGATGATCTTCCCGGGAGGCAGACTTAGCCCGGAAGCCACCGACCGGTCGCCTCCGGCTTGGCGCCCCAGCCTTGGCCGTACCAACGAAGCGGGAATTTTCATGAGGCATTGACAAACTCCTCAGGATGCTGGCTAACCCGGATGTCATGCCCGGGAGTATAGGATCTAGCGCGGGAAGGCCCCGACCGGGTCGCCGTCGGCTTGCGCCAGCCTAGGCCGACCAACGAGTGGAATCTCCCGAGGCTCGGCCCTCGGATGCCTGGCTAACCCGATGATCATCCCGGGAGCAGACTAGCCGGAAGCCCCGACCGGTCGCCTCGGCTTGCGCCAGCCTTGGCCGACCAACGAGCGGAATTTCTCGAGGCTTGACAACCCTCAGATGCCTGGCTAACCCGATGATCATCCCGGGAGCAGACTAGCCGGAAGCCCCGACCGGTCGCCTCGGCTTGCGCCAGCCTAGGCCGACCAACGAGTGGAATCTCCCGAGGCTCGGCCCTCGATGCCTGGCTAACCCGATGATCATCCCGGGAGCAGACTAGCCGGAAGCCCCGACCGGTCGCCTCGGCTTGCGCCAGCCTAGGCCGACCAACGAGTGGAAATCTCCCGAGGCTCGGCCCTCGGATGCCTGGCTAACCCGATGATCATCCCGGGAGCAGACTAGCCGGAAGCCCCGACGGTCGCCTCGGCTTGCGCCAGCCTAGGCCGACCAACGAGTGGAATCTCCCGAGGCTCGGCCCTCGGATGCCTGGCTAACCCGATGATCATCCCGGGAGCAGACTAGCCGGAAGCCCCGACCGGTCGCCTCGGCTTGCGCCAGCCTTGGCCGACCAACGAGCGGAATTTCCCTGAGGCTTGACAACCCTCAGATGCCTGGCTAACCCGATGATCATCCCGGGAGCAGACTAGCCGGAAGCCCCGACCGGTCGCTTCGGCTTGCGCCAGCCTTGGCCGACCAGCGAGCGGAAGAATTTCCTGAGGCCTAACCCTCGGATGCCTGGCTTAGCGCCGGAAGAATTTCCTGAGGCCTAACCCTCGGATGCCTGGCTTAGCGCCGGAAGAATTTCCTGAGGCCTAACCCTCGGATGCCTGCTTAGCGCTGGAAGAATTTCCTGAGGCCTAACCCTCGGATGCCTGGCCTAGCGCCGGAAGAATTTCCTGAGGCCTAACCCTCGATGCCTGGCTTAGCGCCGGAAGAATTTCCTGAGGCCTAACCCTCGGATGCCTGGCCTAGCGCCGGAAGAGTTTCCTGAGGCCTAACCCTCGGATGCCTGGCCTAGCGCCGGAAGAGTTTCCTGAGGCCTAACCCTCGGATGCCTGGCTTCAGCGCCGGAAGAGTTTCCTGAGGCCTAACCCTCGGATGCCTGGCTTAGCGCCGGAAGAATTTCCCTGAGGCCTAACCCTCGGATGCCTGGCTTAGCGCCGGAAGAATTTCCTGAGGCCTAACCCTCGGATGCCTGCTTAGCGCCGGAAGAGTTTCCTGAGGTTTAAACCCTCGGATGCCTGGCCTAGCGCCGGAAGAACTTCGGGAATCAAAAGTCAGCAAGAAGCAACCAAGAGCTAAAAAAAAAAAAAAAAAAAAAAAAAAAAAAGAGGACGAGGGCGAGATGAAGAAATATTCAACGTGCATTAATTTTCAGGGCCGAGGCCCATACAATTGGGCAAAACGCCGACATACAAAAATAAAAAAGACAATGAAAGGTACAAGAGGTCAGCTTGGAGGAACTCCCGGGTCGGGAACGCCGGGCTCGTCCGCGGGAGGTAGGGAAGCAGCAGGAGAACCAGCAGGCGATGGCGCCGGAGAGGAGTCCAGGAGGGAGATCTCGCTCAGGTCAACTTCGGGATACTTAGCCGACACCCTTGCCAGGCCCTCCTCGAAGCCCAAGGTGAAGGCTTCGGCCCCCGCGTCCGACGCGTCATGGACAAACTCGTCAGACTGGCGATAGGTCCGCACTGCCTCCGACATATCATGGGCGAACTCGGCGGACTGGCGATAAGCCTCTACCGCCTGACGCCCGATTTCCGCCCTCTTCTCGGCCAGCTCCGCCTCAGCTCGCTCCATAATCTGAGCCTTGGCCTCCAAGACCTTCGCCACAATCCGGCCTTCGGCCTCAGAGGAGACCCTCAGCAGATCAGCCTGAGCCTCTTTATGCTTCGCCTCGGTAGCAACCCGAGCGGCCTCGGCTTCCTTCAGGCGCGAACGGAGCTCTTGGACGTCCGTGCATGACTTCTCCAGGGCCGACTCCAGTTCGCCTAGTTTGGCTTCAAAAGAGCGGATTCGGTCGCAGGCGTTGTAGGCAGACCGCTGGGCCTTCTCCCACCGCTCTCGATAGTCCGCGATCTTCCGGGACTGCTTTTCAGCCCGTTCCTCCGCCTTCTTGACCCTGCTTCGAGGCCCGAGGCGGCTTTGAGTTGCTCCCGAGCCTCTGACAGTTGCTCCTCCAGGGCGGCGAAGCCGAGTGCCCGCTCTTCGGCCTCCCGGAGCCTCGCCTCGAGGTCCCGGTCGTCCTGCCTGCCGCAGCCCGGCCTCCCTCTTCCATTGCTTTCAGCCGGTCCTCGGCCTTCGCCAAAAGCCCCGCCTGTTCCTTGTAGCACTCCTCCAGACGGATCATGTACTGGGCGAGCTAAGAAATAGGAAAAATAAGGGAGTCAGGCGGAGAACAACAGAGCCAATAAATGGTGAAAGACGGCCAGAAGAACACTCACCGACATGAGACAGACGCAGCTGGCGGCCCCAACGTCAGAGACATCCAACTCCCGGACCCGCCGACGGTCCTTCTCCAGCAACACTGTTTCGATGAGATTTCGGGCGCCATCGGTAGTGAAGGCAGACCCCGATTTCTCCCCGGAGCCGGATGGTGGTTCTGCAGCCTTACCCTTATCCATCGCCTGGGGAAGAGTCCGGCTGATCGCGCTCGGGGCGGGGGTCGCCCCAGGAATTGATAGGGTCCCGCTCGGCCGGGGCCTCGGCGCGTCCCTCCTCGAGTCATCAGGAGCCGACCGAGTCGAAGGGCCGGGTCGGGGACCGATCACGTCCGACCCGTCCGTCTTGAGCAGGCTCAGGTGGCACCTCCGGAGTAGCGGCAACCTTACCACCGGAGGGCTGATACAGCGTCAGCTGCCGGTCGGTGCCCACGACATCTCCCTGACCGGTGGGCCCTGGACTCGTCGGTCGGCATCGGAGGTATCTCCTTACGGGACTTCTTCGCCGGTGGGGCCCCGCTCGGAAGAGCTCGTTTCCTCCTCCGGACTGCTTCCAGCAGGGACGCCCTACCAACAGCCTTCGACTTCACCGACCGCATGACGTCGTCGACCTCTGCAAGAAGGACGGGATGGTCAGGGACTGAGAAACCGAAAGGAAGAAGGAACGAAAGAGAAGAAAAGAGCTAAAGAAACGATGGCGGACTCACGGTCGGTGGGGACCGAGCTCAAACCGACGTTCACCAAGGTATCCTCAGAAATAAGGCGGCCCACCGGGGGAAGCTGGCCCTCGGCGACCAACCCTTCAAGGCGGCGACGCCCTCGGATTCCTCCCTCGACAACTTCGACAGGCCAATTGGGGACTTCACCGGCGTCCCCCAGATTGCCCTGATTTCCCAGGAGGGGTCTGCATCAACGAAAAAGAAGCGCTCCTTCCAGTGGTGAATGGAGGTAGGACCCTCCTTGACAAGGCCGCACCCTCGCCGCGCTGCGAAGCACCACCACCCTTTGTCCTGGGGGTGGCCGCTCAGGCCGTAGAGCTCCCAGAAAACGTTCAAGGTGGCGGGAATCGCATGCAAGCGACAGAGAACCTGGAAGACCGTCAGAGCACGCCACGAGTTCGGCACCAGTTGCGTCGGTGCCATTCCTAAACCCCGGAGCACCTGTAAGACTAGGTCTGAAGGGGGAAAGCGGAACCCGGCCTGGAGGATGCCCTCATTGATGGCGATCTTCCCTCGAGGAGGATGAGACATCCTCTCCTCAGGCCCTGGGAGCGTGACATTGCAGGCCTCGGGAAGGTGGTACCGAGCCACAAATCCGTCTAAGTCCTCGGCGACCAGTTTTGACTTGATGCTATCTGCTCCCACTTCGCCCATCCCTAATGGCCAATCTACGGTCAGGACGGGGTCAAGAAGGAGGGAAAGGCCGGAACGACTGGGGTGCACTAGTACAAAAAGAAAAAGTATGAAGAGCTCAAAGTAGAAGAGTGGGAAACTCACTTGAAGAGGAGGAAGAACGGCTCCGAGAGCGTCAAAGGAAAAGCAAGCGAACGTTTCGGCGGCAACAATGGTAGCGCAAAGGAGAAACTCGAAAATGTCCGTAAAGAAGAAGACGGACGGGGGAGGGCCCCCGATTAAATAGGCGAAAGGGCAAGTGACACCTCGATGACGCCAGAAGACGCCTGGCCGCCGAAGGGTCGCTCGCACCCCAAAGGCGAATCGACACCATTAAGGAAGGATGTCCGCCGAAATCCTCAGGTTGCCAGGTCAGCAGCAACCGCCATACGCCATAAAGAAGGCGGGAAGCTTGAAGCGCGCGCGCCTCTCCGAAGGATGGCGGCAATCTCGAAACATCACTCCCTTCACCTGTTCCCCTTCTGGTTCCAGGCTCGGAAGTGGGGGCTACTGTTATGGGGGAATTGAGCCGCCATGCCCCACGTGATCGGCACGCGTATCCAGGAAAGCTACAGCTGCCCTATGATCCAGCACTCCGACCCCGAGTCGGACCTCCTCGGCTCCGCAGCCCGACCCCGGGTCGGCTGCCCTATGATCCAGCACTCCGACCCCGAGTCGGACCTCCTCGGCTCCGCAGCCCGACCCGGGTCGGCTGCCCTATGATCCAGCACTCCGACCCCGAGTCGGACCTCCTCGGCTCCGCAGCCCGACCCCGGGTCGGCTGCCCTATGATCCAGCACTCCGACCCCGAGTCGGACCTCCTCGGCTTCGCAGCCCGACCCCGGGTCGGCTGCCCTATGATCCAGCATTCCGACCCCGAGTCGGAGATCTTTTGATAACGACAGGCTATTCTCCAGAGGCACGCCGCGGCCTCCTGCTCCACTACTCCCTGCAACGGCTGTACCCGATGCTGCCCACGATCTCCTGTATCAACCGTACAAAGCGGAGCTCCACTACGCCCTGCCATGACCGTACCCAGCGCTGCTCCACGACGCCCCGTAACGGCCATGTCAGTGGCCATTCTATCGTGCCCCACGACGGACAAACCCCCCTGAGAGACCTCCCAGCCAGGTATATATGCGGCTGGGGGAGAAGGGGGGGGGTAAGCAATACCTCCAGAGCACTCTCTCCCATTGTGATTATCATCTCTCCTCCTCCAATCTCCCTCTGACTTGACCTGTTCGGAGGGCCATCACCACCCTGGTGGTGGTGCAGGCTTGTTTGCAGGGTTCCTTGGCGGAGGTGGAGCGCAACCAGCACCAACCAGACAAAAACTCAGGCGGAACCTCCGTTCACACCGTCGTGTCAATCGTTCTCGGTTTGGACCACAGCAAAGTTTTAACTTTTTTTTGCTTTTGTGATTTTTGCCTTTTTGCATAGATGAAACCAATGGATTGACTTCAGATCTTATAAGAGCCTCATTATTCTTCATACTTTTTGTTTGGGAAAGGGTATTTAAAGAGAAATAAAAGAAATTATATAATGACCTAATAGGAGAGAAAATATAATAGGGGAAGAAAATATAAAGTTTATGTGACTTACCGGGAGACATGTATTATATACTTAAGGGGAGACATGTGACAAAAAAAAAAGAAGAAGAGAAAATCTAAATTCTGGCACATAATAATAGAGATTTTTCTTGCCTCAATACATGACTTGAAACTCTTGCTTTGATACAAAATTTTTGAAAATTTGTTTGAATGAAATACAAGAGTAAGGGGGAGCAAAGCTAAAATTCATTTGGCATTTATTTGATAAGATAGGGGGAGCTTTTGGTTCATTGATACATTCTCTAAATTGGACCATCTTGACACTTTTACACCAAAAGCATTTTCTATATATTAAACCTTACTTCTCACATGAATATCAATTTGCTTACACTCAACGTTTTGTAATCATCAAAAAGGGGGAGATTGAGGATCCTAGTGTGATTTTGATGTTTACAAAGCCATAGAGGTCAAATGGGAGTACTAATGCTTTCAATTCATTGATCTAATACATAAGTAAGTAAGGAAGAAAGATTTGATACATCCTTGATACGCTTTGCTTGATATATTTAAAAGAACTTTCGAGAACACATCCTTGATACGCTTTGCTCGTCAGTGACTTGCTTGATGTTGCAGTAGTGTGACTGGTCCTTTGACCTGCGGTGCTTCGGCTACTCACAATGAGGTTATTGTAGTTTGACTGCACACATACATGGTCTCTAGCCATATGGGTCCATGCAGTGTAGATTGGCTGCAGTAAGTTCACTGTAGGAGTAGGGTATGCACCTACAAGGAATCTATCGACCTTGATAGATAAGGAGAAATCCTATGTGATTTATAAGACTGAGTTCGTAAGACCTCGGCCGGGGCAGTATGCACAGTGGAGAAAGAGTTTTCCACTCTCGAACTTAAGTCGAATAAATCTTCACATATGATAGACGATGGGGTTTGACGAGTTGTCCATGACCTCCGTCCTGTAGGGATCCACGATAGTAGGACTGTATCACACGATAACTGCACCTAGAGGTTCACCATTCTATTCTGCTGGGTAGCCACTACATGCTGCTAGGTGTCACTGGTGGATGGTGGGACTCATAGGGATTATCTCGATGATCGATAAACCCTAATGAGTTGAGTTGGAATCGTTCCAATCCATTGAAAGGAGTTTTCAATGATATTATGATAGAGATCATAATATATCTCACTACCAATCAGAGTAGAACCTATGGGGTCACACACACTAGAAGTATTGACCGATCCGATGGTTGAATCGTGATTTGAAATCACGAGTAATCAATTCGATTGATAATAAGTTGAAGAAGGAACAATGGGAATTGATTAATTGACTTAAAACACAAATCCTACTTAGAGTAGGATTCCTAGAGTCCTAATTGGATTAGACTAGGAATCCTATTTGGAGTAGGACTGGGATTCCTACTTGGAGTAGGATTCCTACAATCCTAATTAGATTAGGATTTAAATTCATTTTTTTGGATTCCTACTTAGAATAGGATTCCTAGAAATCCTAATTGAATTAGGACTTCGGATTCAATTAGAGTCCTAATTAGATTAGGACTAAAATTAAATATGTCCTAATTTGGATTAGGGTTTTTTAAGTCACAATTAATTATTAATCTAATGAATCAATAAGACTCCTAATTGGATTAGGATTGAAGAGTTCAATTGAGTCAAAATTGATTTAAGGTCTAATTGGATTAGGACTTACCTAGATTGGATCCAAATTGGTTCACCCTTGGGCTAAGCCTAATTGGATTAGGGCTTGACCACATTAGGGTATTCCAACCCTGCTTAATGTGGATTAGGGTTTACCATGAGGAGGGGCGTATGCCCCTCCCCTTTCCATGTGGTGAGGGATGAAGAGAGGGGGCCGGCGCCCCTCTTAGGAAATAACTCTAGGGCTCCTAGATTGTAGGAGCCCTAGATGGCTTTAAAAGGGGAGCAAGGGCCGGCGCCCTAAGTAGCAGTGATTCCTCCTCCTCCAAGCCGTGGCCACCCCTCTTCCTCCCTTGGTTCAGCCGCAAGCAAGAAGAGGAAGAAAAAGAACCTTGGCGGCCTCCTCCTTCTCCTTTCTTCCTTCCAACGCAGGGAAAAGAAAAGAAGGCTGCGTGGGGTTCGTTCCTCCTTCTCTTCTTCATCCTTCTTCTTCCTCCTCTCAAGTACATTCAAGAGTTGAAAGAAACAGAGGAAATCAGCCATCAAAAGAAGTCTTTGCAAGGGAGCTAGCACCCCGGGAAGACTAGAGAGCTTTGATCGGATCTCTACTTCGTGTGGATACCCGTAGAGGCCGGACACTTGAACGGCTTCAAGCGAACCTTCATCCTAAACCACGAACTCAGATTTGCGGTGATCATCTATCCGCACAAGGTGAAGATCTGATCTTCTAAAGCTATTAAAAGATTTTAATCCTTACCTATCTACGAACGGTTATCAAACAACGTTCATGCGATGAACGTCGATCCCGCGCATGCCCCTTCCGCTGCTATCTAATTTTTGTTTTGAAATATCAGCGGCATGGACGGGTTTCTAACAGTGGTATCAGAGCTTAGGCTTCGTAGATTAAGGTAAGAATTAATTATGTAAAAGGCTTATTAGATCTGAAAATTGAATGATCATGCATGCTGAAAATTTCTACATGCAGATTTTTCAGGGTTGCTGAATTTTTGCATGCTGATTTTTATGTGATAAGATGATGATTCTAATTGCATTGTTAATGAGATTACAAAGTTTAGAATCATGATTAGCATGATCAGCAACCTATGTCATAACATAATCAATTAATTCTCAGATCTGAAAATTATAATTGTTGCATATGGTGATGATCATAGGATTCAAACCCTTTTGGTATCAAATGTAATGACCTGCGATGTGATCTGTAATGTCATGTAATTTTTCAGATGCTTGCATGTATCTTATTTAATGTTTTTAGAGGCCTGTGTGCCTCCTAAAAGGGAGATGTAATTTATTTTTATTTTTATTTTACATCTGGTTGTATTTCTGTGATGTGATGTACGTCAACGATCAAGTTAAAGACAAGGCAATGAGATGAACAGGGGTCTAAGCGGTTGATGGCGATTGGATCAAGAGTTGGTCAAGGATCGAGTCCAAGGAGGCTTGGAACCAATTCAAGAGTTGAAGATCAGTTGACCGATTGACGTGCATGTGCTTGTAATACGACCTAACTAGAATCCATGATCATCACCTATTTAAAGTTTAGCTTTAATTATTGCTGCGATTATAACTGCCTGCAATGTGCCATTTGCATGTGATGTGAATGAGAGTCGGGTAGATAGGTTTACATGTGATGTAGCAAACCCAATTGAGACCTAAATTAAAACCTCCTCAATCAAGTCGAGAGTGAACCGACATGAGCAAGTCATATTAGATTAATTGATCTAATTGGTGTCTAGGAAAGCATGAAAGGTGGTTACTTAATTAGGACCTTACTCTCTGAGTAAGGGAGCCTCCCACCTGCTTACCTGGCCAATTGTTCGATTACCTCTTATGAAGAGCTCAAGTTGCAAACACTAAGACCTGATTAACCAATATTAAGTCAATAGGTCTTCCACTGTAGTAGAGCTGCTAAGGCCTTTCTGATGTTAATTTGTCTCGGCTGGATACAGTGGTCAAGTTGCATCGGAGGGCTGGACCTCTCTATAGACATGAGATGTTGTAGGGTAAAGGTGGGGTTGGGCACCAATAACTGTTAGGTGAGGACCCAATGACGACTTTATTCCTACGGTTATACGGTGGGTCTGACTTAACTAAGAAATGGGACCAATAACTATTAGGTGAGGTTTTCATGGCTTAGAGACCAAGTTGCACTGCAACATGCTTGAGAAGCATTGTACAAGAGTTGTACATTCATCAATCTATGTGTCACCAATAACTATTAGGTGAGGTGGCATGTAAATCGGTGGAACCGCAGTACCCACTAGAAATCCTAGTCGTGTAGGATTTCCGTTTTCCTACCAGGGGAGTGTGAGGAATTCGAGAAAATAGTGGGAGGTACATTCGTTCTAAAAGACCTTAGAACAGATTAATGGTCAAGTGCAAAAGTCTAACTAGAATCTTTACTCTCTGCAGATACAATGTCAGCTTCAAACCCTTTGACCCGTATTCTTGAGACCAACCGACTGACCGAAACCAATTACAAGGACTGGCTTAGAAACCTCAAAATTATTTTGGACTGTGAGAAAATAGGCTACATACTCGATTCAGATATCCCCACACTACCAACACATCCTACTGATGTTCAGCGACAGATGCATCAAAAGTGGATGGATGATGACATTAGAGTTAAATGCTATATGATGGCATCCATGTCAAATGAACTCCAATGCCAGCATGAAATATGAAGACTGCTAGGGACATACTGCACACCTGTAAGAGTTGTATGGTGAGCAGAGTCGCACAGCTCGTTTTGAAGTGTCCAAGAGGCTCTTCAAGACAAAGATGCGCGAAGGGCAGTCCGTCCATGATCACGGTCTGACTATGATCAAGGACCTTGAGGAGCTTGGAAAACTCGGTATGAACATGCACAAGGAATTGCAAGTTGATCTGATCCTTCAATCCCTTCCTGATTCATTTGGTCAGTTTATAGTAAACTACCACATAAATAAGATTGAATGCACTAAGACTGAACTGATCAACATGTTGGTAACTGCTGAGGGAGCCTTGAAAGGTTCAAGGGGCAATGTCCTTGCTGCTGAGTTGACTTCTGGTTCCAAGAGAAAGTCTACTTGGAAGAAAAAGAAGCCTGCTAAGAAGCACAAGAAAGACAAGAAGCCAAAGAAGGAAGTTCAAAAGAAAAAGGCTAATGACAAAGGAAAATGTTTCCACTGCAATGTCGACGACCACTGGAAGAGAAACTGTCCTTCATACCTCGAGAGCCTGAAGAACAAGAAAGGTGACACACCTTCAGAAGGTATAGACTTGCTCATAATTGAAACTAATCTAACAGTTTCTTCTACTTCTAGTTGGGTTATAGATTCTGGTTCTAGTGTTCATTTGTGCACTACCATGCAGGATCTAAAGGAAAGTAGAAGGCTGGCGGAAGGTGCGGTAACCCTTCGGGTTGGCAACGGGGTAAAAATTGCTGCTGTGGCTGTGGGCACCTACCATCTGCGACTACCGTCTGGCTTTAGTTTATTGCTTAGAGACTGCTATTATGTACCTGCTGCTAGCAGAAATTTGATTTATGTTTCACGTCTAGCACAGGAAGGTCATGTTTTTACTTTTGACAAAGACTGTTATTCTATTTATTTCAGAAATAAAATAGTTGCACGTGGTTTTATGATTGACAGTCTCTATCATTTACATATGGATGTATCTGTGAATATTACGAGCAAGAAGTGAGTGCCAAAGGATCCAAGAGATCCAGGGATGGATAAACCAAAAATATTTGTGGCACCTCAGACTTGGCCATATTGGAGAGGACAGAATGAACCAAATGGATAAAGATGGGCTTCTCGGCTCATTGACTTCCGAGTCATATCCAGTTTGTGAATCCTGTCTTCAAGAAAAAATGGCTAGATTGCCCTTTGTAGGACATGGGAGAGGACCACTGAAATACTTACCCTAGTACATACAGATGTATGTGGCCCATTCGATGTGCTAGCCAGGGACGTTATTCGTACTTCATTAACCTTTACCGATGATTATTCACGGTATAGGTATGTGTATCTTATGAGACACAAGTCTGAATCTTTTGAAAAGTTCAAAGAGTTCAGAATGAAGTAGAAAAACAAACTGAAAAACCCTTAAGGCTCTTCGATCAGATCGAGGAGGAGAATACCTTAGTGGAGAATTCCGGAAACTATCTCAAGAAAATGGCATAGTCTCACAGTGGACCCTCCGGGTACACCTCAACTAACGGGGTATCAGAGAGGAGGAATCGGACCCTATTGGATATGGTCAGGTCCATGATGAGCTTCACTGATCTACCGATGTTTCTTTGGGGAGATGCCTTACTTACCGCAGTATATCTACTAATAGAGTTCCCTCTAAATCCGTTCCTACCACACCATATGAGATATGGCATGGTAAGAAATCAAGTCTTGGTCATCTCAAGATTTGGGGATGTCCGGCCCACGTCAAAAGACTACAGGCGGACAAACTAGAGGCTAGGACCATAAGTGCTCATTTTATAGGATATCCTAAAGAGTCATTAGGATACAATTTTTACGTCTCAGAGGATCACAATGTGTTTGTGAGCCGTCATGCCATCTTCTTGAAAAATCAGTTTATCCTTGACAGAGGCAGTGGGAGGAAAATTGAGCTTGAAGAGAAAGTCTCTGAAAAGCAACGAGTCATGGATCCTATCGAACCCATTAATACAGAGCCAGTACACGATGTCCCTCGACCACCTCGTAGATCTAGTAGGGTCTCCCATCCTCCCGATAGATACTTAGGTATACTAGAAGAGGATACCGAGGAAATGTTCCTAGTGGGAGATAGGGATCACATACAGGATCCAAAAACCTACAACGAGGCGATATCTGATGTCGATTCCAGAAATGGCTGGAAGCCATGAAGTCAGAGTTAGACTCCCAT
This sequence comes from Phoenix dactylifera, assembly GCF_009389715.1. Taxonomy (NCBI): domain Eukaryota; kingdom Viridiplantae; phylum Streptophyta; class Magnoliopsida; order Arecales; family Arecaceae; genus Phoenix; species Phoenix dactylifera. The sequence goes on from NW_024067756.1 coordinate 739,822, forward strand.
GCATTCCAACCAAGTCTGGACCTTAGTAGACCCACCAGAAGGTATTGTACCTATTGGATGCAAATGGATCTACAAAAGGAAAATAGGTTCGGATGGAAAGGTAGAGACCTTTAAGGCAAGGCTGGTGGCGAAAGGGTATAGTCAACCGCGAAGGCACGAAGGCATTGGACTATCAGGAGACCTTTTCACTTGTAGCCATGCTAAAATCCATCCGAACATTGCTTGCCATTGCAGCATTTCATGATTATGAAATCTGGCAGATGGAATGTGAAAACTGCTTTCCTGAATGGAATATCTTGATGAAGATATCTATATGAGAACAGCCTTTGGGTTTCACTCTTCCAGTGATGGAGATCATAAGGTCTGCAAACGCAAAGGTTCATCTATGGACAAAACAAGTGATCTCGGAGTTGAACACTCGTTTTGATGACGCAATCAAAACGTTTGATTTTATCAAAAACGAAGA